>NW_025999900.1:4110783-4119607 GCF_001458135.2 Marmota marmota marmota
GGGATGCCGATGAGGAGGCCGGCAAGGCAGGCAAGGGCACTCTGAGCAGGAGGAAAGCTGAAGCAGAGACAGCAAAGAAGGAAGGGACAGCCTTGAGTCCAAGCCACCAACAACTTGATGTAGGACGAGAGATGAAAAGAGACAGATGAGAGAGACAGACGAGAGCCCGCTGCAGTGGGCTCTTTGAGAGTGTGCTAAGGAACTGGAGCAATGGAGGATTCTAAATGCAGTGGGGCATGGGGAGGTTTGCCTTCTGGAAAGAGGCCTTTGGCAGGTGGGTAGAGAGATTGATTTAAAAGAGGAAGGGACAAGATTACAGACAGGGAAAATGGTAAGGTTGCTACTGAAGTCATTCTGATAAAAGATGATGTGAGCATGAACTAGAGGTTTGTAAGTCAGGAGGTAAAAGAACGTTATATGCCAAAACTGATACACTGGTGGGTGAGTGGGGATGGCAAGAAAGAGGAAGGGAAGAGTCAAGGATGACGTCTCCAACTTAGGTAACTAAGGGATGGTGGTTCTGTCAACCAGTTTGGTGATTACAAGAAAGAGAAGAAGTTTTACAAGAAGAGATGATGAGTTCACTGGATTAAAATATGTATCAAGCCCTTGTGCTGTGGTAACCATGGTGTTAGGTGTAAGGGAAGCAAACCAGAAGCTCTTTGGATTTTGGTGCTTTCAGTTCAGTGAGGAAGACAAATAGCTAGTGAATTATTATAAACAATTAATTTATGATTTGCAGATTACAGGGTGCTGCAAAGAAGAACAGGTTTTAGGCAAATGTTAACAGGCTTTGCCTAGATAGGGTATGTGGAAGGCTTCCCCAAGGAAATGGCCTTTAAATGAATACCTATGGCAAATAAATTAGATAAAGGAGGAAAGATCATATACAAGGTGTGTAGCACAAATCTTGGACATCTTGTGGGATATGTGGGTGGAAATGCCTACTCTGAGGTTAGATACCAAGTCCTGGGGCCTGGGGAAAGGACTGGAGGTAGGAAATATTTAGGGTCATCTGCAGTATATATGACAGCAAAAACAAAAAAAGTGGGTAATATCTACCAAAAGAAAAGAAAAAGGTATATGAGCTGGGTGCAGTGGCGCATGCCTGTAATCTCAGAGGCTTGGGAGGCTGAGTCAGGAGGATTGCGAGTTCAAAGCCAGCTGCAGCAAAAGCGAGGTGCTAAGCAACTCATTGAGACCCTGTCTCTAAATAAAATACAAAATATGGCTGGGGATGTGGCTCAGTTGTCAAGCGCCCCTGAGTTCAATCCACAATACCAAAAAAAGAAAAAAAAAAAAAAAGGCAAGTCAGGAGATGGCCGCATCAGGGAGACATTTCCAGAAGCAGGGAGTAAACAACAGTGTCCAATACTCCCAGATAGTTTAAGTTATTCACAACTGGTGACCATAGTGGGAACAGTTCCAGTAGAGTGACAAGGACGGGGGTGGGGGGAGCCTAATGGTAGCAGGGAATGGAATGAGTGAGAGTAAAATAATGAGTGTAGCCCATTCCTTTAAAATGATTGATGGGAGAGGTGTGGAGAGTTGGGGACAGGTGGACAGAGTGCAGGGCCAAGGGGTAGTTTTGTTCAATAGAAGAATCCTGAGCTTGTCTACAGGCTATAGAAAAATAGTTAGGGAAGGGGAAGGATTGAAGATTCAGGTGCCATGTGCCAGGACTGAAGAGTTTGGGCATGTTTCTTATGTCTGCTGATCTAGCATCTCACACACAGTGGGAGTTTAGTAAAATCTAATCACTGGGCAAAAACATCCAATAGCCTTCGGGACCCTTGACCAGAGATGGTTTCCTCTCCAACAGAGGGTACAACTCTGGACTCCCCATATCAGTTACGCTTTAGCTGGTCTTGTGGAACTAGCTACCTGGGCGGCGCAGAGTCCAGAAAGCCGCATGGGTGAGAGGATAGAGCCTCAGATTACTCCCCAACCCACCTTCCAGGATGCTGGGTGGCTCAACCCCTGCTTGAGGTCAAAGTCTTGCCCTTCATTAAGAGGAAAACTGAGAAACTTGGTATTATTTCCTGGTGAACAGAATAGTAGCTGCTACCTCACCCCAGAAACTCTCCTAAAATGGGGCCTCTGAACATAGAGAGGCTGGCTGAGAAGGGCCGTAGATGCCCCTCAGATGGGCCAGGCTCCGTGATCACCCCTTTCAGGAAGTGGCGCCTGAATGAGATCATCCTGGGGCCCTTGCCCTGAATTTGCGGCAACTTGCCAGTCTGCAGGCGCCTTTTACAACCAGACTGTGGTCAAATGACAGCATAGAGGCCTGGAAGAACGCTTTAAGGAGAGATTTTTTTAAAAAGTGCAAAAGTTTAGAAAAGTAGAAAGAGAGGGAGAGGAAGAGGGAGAGGCAAACAGACAGAAGACGGCCAACAAGGTGTCTATGAGAAGAAGAAAACTCTAGAAAGAACTATCGCTCTTACCACAAGGTGAGTCAACAGAGAGTGCCAGCAGCCAGATCCTAGGTTATCACCAGGGAGAATTTATTCTAAACACTACTCCTTGTGAAAAATGAAAATAAAAGTCTAACCAGTTATTCTTAATGGTTTGAGGAGAACAGAGATAAATTGTATTAGATAAAATATTTGTATCATGAGATACCTGATGTCATTGACCCTTGTGTCCTAACTCAACATAATTGGAGAAAAATGAGCACTCTTCTGCACAAAATAGCCTCCAGGTTTAGGTTTTCCACACATTCTTCTTGAAGCCATTGGGACCATAAAACTCATGAAAAAAGAATACACAACAAAGAAAGAAATGAGGAAAAGAGGGTGTGCCTGAGAGCACCCTTCTAGGACCTCAGAGGAACCTGCTGGAGCCGCCCAGTGCCTCCAAAAGGGCTGGAGGAGGGGCACCTGCTCCGTGCTGCTGAGAAGATCTCAGGGCTGGGACGCAGGGCAGAGTGCGGAGCACTGGCTGAAGCCCAGGCCCAGCCTGAGGAGTGAGGCCTGGCAGATGGCGAGGACACTCACGGCCCAGCTGGCCTCAGAGCCTTCTTGCCCAGTTCAGGGAAGGAAAGAAATGGAAGAAAAAAAAAGGAGGTTAAGAAAAAATGGAGGGGCTGGGGTTGTGGCTCAGTGGTAGAGCACTTACCTAGCCATGTGAGAGGCACTGGGTTCAATCCTCAGCACCGCATAAAAATAAATAAATAAGGATATTGTGCCCAACTACAACTAAAAAAAAAAAAAATATGTATATATATATATATATATATATATATATATACACACACACACACACACACACACACACATATATATATGTGCATATACATATACATATTAAAAAAGAAAAGAAAAAAATGGAGGTTCCAAAAAAGGAAAGCAGGGACCTAATGCTGAGGTCTGTAGCTCCTGCTAGCTTAAACTGGAAAAACTCTAAAGCCCAGACTGCTGAATCTCCAGGCCTCTCATCCCAGGAACAGAGGGGACTTCTGTAGTTTTACTAGGAAGCTCACCTCCTGGGAAAGGAGCTTCCTGGTGCTCACATTACAAGTTTGGGCCTAGAGTCTTTCCTGACCCTTCCTCACGGGGACTATTCACAGTTGCTACCTGAGAGGGAACATCCGGCTGCGGGGAGGGAGGAACCCACCATCAAGATCCTATCCTTACATTATCTTTCACAGCACCCACCTCTGAGCCATCAGCAATGATGCCCCCCAAGAAGTTTAGCCAAACTTAGCAAGGAAGCAAGAGTTTCAAGGTTTTGAAGGGAAAATTAAGATCTGCTAATAACTTTGGGATACTCTTAGCAAAGTCATTTCTCTCACTCAAAATCCTTCTTCAGTTTGAAAAGGAAGGGATCATACTACCCAACCTGCCTAGGAAGAATTAGCAAGAGCAGCCAGGCACAGTGGCTGGTACCTGTAATCTCTGTGGCTCAGGAGGCTGATGCAGGAGGATCACAAGTTCAAAGCCAGCCTCAGCAATTTAGCAAGGCCCTATGCAACTTAGCTAGACCCTGTCTCAAAATTTAAAAAAAAAAATATTTTAAAAGGGCTGAGGGAAAGACAGTGGAATGAGTCGGAAATAATTTTTCTGTGTGCTTATATGAATACATTGTAGTGAATCCCACCACCATGTACATCCATAAGAATGGGGTCCGAACTAGACTAAGAAATATTCCATGTTTGTACAATAATATTAAAATGAGTTCTACTGTCAGGTATAATTAAAAAGAACCAATTTTTTAAAAAAGGGTTGGGGATTTGGCTCAGTGGTTGAGTGACTCTGGATTCAATCCCTGGGTACTAAAAAAAGAACTATTGCAAGAGCAAATTGCAAACCTGATGCCTTGAGTTTACTAACACCTCCCAGGTAGAACCATCTTCCATGCAGGGCAATGAACTATTCCCGGGGTTTTGGGAATACCCATTCATACAAGGGTTCAAGACACATGCAAGGAGATGGGCTCTGTTAAAGGCAGGTGTCCTTTTAACATTTCTAGGCTGGTATCAGAGTGTGGGAGAGCTGCTGTTAGGAGCCATGAGGGTCACTGGCTCAAGAGATCAAATGCAAACTGTGCCTATTGTTGATAAGCTGCGAGGACAAGTTCACTACTTGTGTGTTTAGGGAATAAAGTTCTTGGTTTGGGACTCAAAGAAAATGGAAGTTCCATGTTTTAATTTCTCCAGGAGGTCCAGTGAAACCTGTTCCGGAATTAGCACCAGGAATCAGTAAACAAAGACAGGATCTCCAACCAAGTCACTCCAGGATGCTCAGTATGAAACTCCCAAATGCAAAATGTCCTCTGCAAGCACAGATTTGATAGTGAGGATGCCAGCAAGCCACCACCATATTAATCTGTGACAAACCCTAAAATAAGCTGGGAAGTCTTTGCTTAGAAACTCTGTGGTGCACACTTATGTCAATAATTAAACCACAAAGAACATTCCCTGACACAATTGCTGGATCTCAGGGTAGGGACAGATTCAGAGAAGCAATTGGAGTGATTGGAAACAATTATAGTCTAGAAAATACAAATTATTTCTAGCACAAGGGACTTCAATGAGATATCTAAATTCTTATCCTAAATTTTTGTCTCATTATTTTATTTATTACTGCCAGAAATAGAACCACTGGTTGCCAAAATAGTTAATTTCAAGGTTTTACATTATTATAGGGTCCATTTCTAATAGAATCGTGGATCCACTGATTCTTTGGTCCTTTATAACACAAAATGAGATCAGCTAAACACTAACAAATTTGCTAATGAGAAGCCAGGCTATCGTGACAATAGTAGCCAGCATTTTGGCTCAGTTACCAGGTGCCAGGCATCTGACACACATTTTTATCCACACCATAGCACAATCCTATCTGCAAGGTGGGTATTATTATTCCCCACTTATTAAGGAGGAAAATAAAGCTCAAAAAGATTAAATTACCTGCTGAGGCCACTCAGCTAGTGGAGGGCTGGAACCTGGATTAGAAGTCCTTAGCCAAAGCATGTCCAGTCCCTGCCACGCCACACGGCAGGCATTCCTACTAGAAATGAAATCACCTCGCGAGGAATGGAAATTTACTATTCACTGTACAGTAAGCTGAGGGCGAGAAGTACTAGGTGACATCAAGGAAAGAGGCTGCTGGGGTAGCCCTGTTGAGCTTGATTTTCATTTAACTATTTTAAAGGACAGGTAGGACAAGTGACAGGGAAGCAGCAGGGTTAGCATAGTTTACTTAGAGGACCAGAGGGGAAGCCAGACAAGGACATCATCTAGAGAAAATGGAAATTCAAGAAGGGATAAAAATGAGACCTAAGTCAGGGGCAGTGGGAAGTCCTGTGGGGGATGGGAAGGTAAGCAGAGCCCAGACACCCACAGGTGTTTGGGAGATGAAAGGGGAATTAGAGAGGAAACTGCAAGGGGACACCAAGTCAATCAGAGAAAGGAAGGAAGGGGGAGGGAGAGCGGAAGGAAAGGAGGGAGGGTGGAAAGAGAAAAAACAAAACAACATGGCCATGTCATTCGGTCCCAGTATGCTTCATGACAAAAGGTTGGTGTCTGGCCCCAGTCTGGGAGTAGAGGCAGGGACTCCCCTGCGCCACAGGAAAGGTCTTTTCCTATCTGTCAGAAAAGAATGGGAGACAGCCTTCCTCTTCCCCATCGAATCGTGGCCTCATTTTATTAGCCCTTAACGAAAACAGAACACCCAGCTTTAGCAGTCTACAACGACTTCATATTATTGGTTAAAGCAAAAACAAAGAAGAAAAGGAAAACAACCTAACTTGGCATCACTTAAACATTAATTAAATAACATATGGTTCCTCCTTAATGGAATATAATGGAACAGTTTTGAATGAGGTACATCTATAGGTAGGTGTAGGTAGAAGAATGACAGGTAAAATAACATATCTGTTAAAAATCATGTGAAGGCGCTGAGATTGTGGCTCAGCGGTAGAGCGCTCCCCTAGCACCGGTGGGACCCGGGTTCGATCCTCAGCACCACATAAAAATAAAGGCATTGTGTTGTGTCCATCTACACCTAAAAAATAAATATTTTTAAAAAATCATGTGAAATTAAAATGTTTTCTTAAAAATAAGAAGCAATTATATTTTGTTGTATTTTTAAATTTTTTTAAATTACAGGAATATGCAAGAAATTGTAGTCAACAATTATCTATGAGATAAAGATGGTGGATAATGTGGAACTTTCACTTTCTATGGTTCATATTTCTGTAGTATTTTATATTAGTAAGACTTTATATCACATTTGTAATCAGAAAGAAGAAAAAGGGGGAAAAAATTCAGTGACTCTGAAAAGACTACAAGTAAAAAGTTGTCTTCCATCTCATCTGAATGAGAAAAGGTAAAATTGCGTAAGACTTAAAGAAATCAGACACTTCCCACTGAAAAAAATACTTGAGGGGCTAGGGCTACAGCTCAGTTGGTAGAGTGCTTGCCTTGCATGCACAAGGCCCTGGGTTCAATCCGCAGCACAAAAAAAAAAAAAAACCTTGAATCTCCTAGAAGCTAAGAGAATTACATCAAATATGGCCCAATCTTTGGGCTTCAGCCCTTCCCCCAAATAGAAATTGGTATGGCAGGAGCTGGACTGCTTAGCAAAGAGCTTTCTGCTCATTGGGCAAGAAGGAAATTCCCCCAGTGACATGAACCAAGCAAAGAAAGTGCATTCACACCCAGAGCGCTTTTGGGAAACAAGATCTTCTCTTATCACTATCAACCAGGAGACTCATCTTTCACCAACTCATTGAATGAGTCCCTTTGTTCCCCCTAAAGGATCACCATATATTCATTCCTGCTTCTACAGAACAGCCAGGTGCCCCAGAATTCAGCACTGAGAGGCCCAAGAGGCGTTCCAGTAAAAACTTGGGCACATTTTCAGGAGAAACAGGACCTGGGAGGGCAGGACCCTGGGAAATGGCAGTAGGCAGGGTGGGTGAGGGGACCTAGGTAGGTGCAAAAGTGTACAGCAAAGGCTTTACAAGTATGCTTTGAAACTTCCCTGGGTTTCTCATATTCTTTGTCCTATGTCATATGTCCTGCAAGGAAACTCTTAAAGAGAAGGGATAGAGCCTGCCCCCCAGGAAGTAGCAGGGCAGGTGCAATGAGTCTATCCGCCTGTCAACAGACATACCCTCTAGCACAAAGAACACGTTTCAAACAAAAGTCCCTGACCTGGTATAAGTGTGGGATGCCCCTGTGCCCCTAACCGTGGTACCTGGCACCTGGTACCATGGCACCACCCACCATGTGGTAGGGGCTCAGCCACTGCTGTGGAATTCACACCGCTCGTCTACAGCACAGCACGGGCATGGTCATGCTGACCAGCTTCCCTACCCTTGCTGCTTTCCAGCCATCTAGAGTCTTCCACCACCAAGAACCCTTCCCCTTCCCCTTCCTCGAAGCTTTCTCTCTCTCTCTCTCTCTCTCTCTCTCTCTCTCTCTCTCTCTCTCTCACACACACACACACACACACCCCTCTCATGTGCTCCGGCATACAAAACTTCCCTTGACCTGTCTCAAACCATCTTTTTTTCCCCAAGACCTCAAAAAAGCAGTCCAAATTCACCCTGGCTTGACTCTGTAATTCCTGACAACTGAGCTTTGATCCTTCACTAAAACTGCCCTCTTGGGGTCACTTAGGCCTCTTTTGGGAATAATGGCCTCCTCTCATCCCCTTCCTAGGAGATCCCTCACCTGCATGAAACATGACTAACCATCCATTTCTGGGAGCTGGATTCTCTTGGCTTTGGACTCTCCTGATTCTTCGTCCTTGGTATGTCTGTTACATCCCAATCACATTTACCAGGTCTTCTTCCTCTCCCGGTGCCATCCTGAATGTCAATATTACCCAATCAGGCTTCTGTTCTGCTCTCTTGGGTGCTGACTGAGGTCTGTTAAGCTGACACCCCCAGCCCCAGTCTCTCCTGGGCTCCAGACTCACCATAGCACTCTGTAGCTACTTGTTCCTGCGACTTCCTATCTAACACCATCAATGCTGAATTCTTCCTTTGCATCTCCTCCCCATCCCCAGGACTGCTTCTTCTTATAAGACTTAAATCTCCAGAAATCAACAACACCAACCTTCCAGATACCTGAGCTAGAAAATTCCAACCACATTCAGTAGCTCTCTTCCCTCTCTCCAGAGCACAGGTACCTACCAGTTTCTGAAGGATCTGCAAAGCAGTTTTTAAGATTTGGGGGGAAAAAGCCCAAACAGACTGTCTTCAATGTACAAAATGAAAACTGTAAATGAAAATTAATTCCAAAATCCTTTCATTCATATATATATATATATATATATATATATATATTTTTTTTTTTTTTTTTTTTTTTTTT
>NW_025999900.1:4120113-4174382 GCF_001458135.2 Marmota marmota marmota
TTTTTGTCAGCAAAACACATTTAATATGAGACCTGGTCCTTTATGTGATGGGTCCTACCACCCAGAGGCTCACTTCTCAGAAGCTCTTGAGTTCACATTGTCCGTTCCATCCTACTGCCTATTCCGACCTCTGGGGCCCTTTGTTACATTCCTGTAGGATGTTCTAATACACAATGATGCTGTATCACACCCGTATTCAAAAATTCTGATATGTCCCCAAGATCTTTGATATAAGTACAAACTCTTTATATAATACTAAAATTTAGCCCCAACCTAGCTTTTGGATCTCTTCATCACTACATCCTTCCACTCATCCTCTGCCAAAACCACCTAGACTCACTGTACCCCACAAACTACCCGCTGCATTTGGCCCATCGAATGCTATGTCCCTACTTGTCCGGTGGAAAGCTTGCACTTATTTCATGGGTCCAAATGGCTGCTCCTCAGGGAAGGCTGCCTCCCCTGCATCTCCAGCCCAAACCAATTTTGGTCTCCAGAGACCCTGGAGCTTTTTGGAGCCCTACAATGGTACCTGCGTGACTCTATGTTACACTCAATTGCACCTGTGTCTGTGCCCACTTTGATATCACAAGCCTTTCAAAAGCAGAGTGTGTTCCTTCATTGATCACCTCTGTATTTCCCTCCCCTAGCACATACCAGATGATGATATGTCCTGGAGAGCAGCTGCTTCTTGTTCCCACCTTCCTGCATCATTTCTATCTCTGCTCCACTGTATTTGGTACCTTGACATTGCTGTGTGCACAGTGAACTTCTAGCTAGGTCTATGCCAATCAAACTTGGAAGCTATGGAACCAGATTTGAAATGCTTTGCTTTTTTCAAATCTAGAATCTAGCACTCAATTGGCTGTGTGACCTCAAGCAAACTAGGCTTAGTAACTAAACTTGGTATCCTTGTTAGTAAAATGGGAATTATAATATCTAAAAGGACTGTTATGAGAATTAAAGAAGTCAAAGCACTTAAAGCTCCTAGCGTGGCCTCTCGCACATGACAGGAACTCCAAAGTAAGTCGTAGCAGCAAATAGAAACAGTCTCAGCTTTCTCAAACCATGTGGGCCACGTGACTATCAGAAGCAATCTTCCTGGGTATTCATAAAATAGAGATTCTTACTTCAGCATCATGAATTCAGGACTCAAATTCCATGATGCTGCTTATAATTCTGAAAGTCATCGTGAAGAAATAGAAGGAGCATGAGACACTATGCAGCTGTTAAGAATGAAATAGGTCAATCTCTACGCCTGATATGGAAAGATGTCCAAGGTGTTTCATCATTGAGCAAGAAGGCAAGATTCAGTACAGTATGAAATATAAACCCCATAACAACCACAAGTGTACCATGTGTATACCCACACACATATACACAAATGCTTACTTATCTATACCTATGTGCATGTGCCTAGAAATTCTCTAAAGAGATATGCAAGAAATTATTAATAGTGTTTACCTCCAATTAAGAGTCCAGGAGTGGGTTGTGGATATAGTTCAGTTGGTAGAGTGCTTGCCTCACATGCACAAGGCCCTGGGTTCAATCCCCAGCACCATACACACACACACATACACACACACACACACAAAGAGTCCAGGACTGCCATTTATATTATTCGTCATTGTTTGGCTTCCTTTTACCATAGGTATATGTTTGTGTTATAATTTCTAAAAGCTGGTATTTAAAAAGTTGTAGAAGATGAAGAAGGAAAAGGAGCAAGAAAGGGAAAGAGAGAGGGAAGTCTAGGCTGTGGATCAGGAGACCTGGGTTCCACTGAGAATCCTATAACTAACTTGCATGGCAACTTGAGGCAAATCACCTCCCCTCTGTGCATCTCCCTATTGGTAAAATAAAGTAGTGGAAGCAGATGCTCTCCTGGAACGATTTTTAGGTTATTAGATGATGCCTACAAGGTGCTTTGAGTATGTTTGATCATAGAGCATCTCTTTCTTTGAGGAGTTTTTATGCTTTAGGCATCAGGTTTTAAAAGAAGGAAATGCATATGTGATTTCATTTTGACCCCCTTTGCAATTCAATGAGAAAGCTTTCCCACTGTTTTACAGACAGAGAAACCAAGTGTAGACTGTAATGATCACTTGCCAACCAAATGCATTGCTCACTAGACTCTGCTGTTTGCAAAGAATTATGACTGCCAGGAGTTTTTTAGCTCCCAATTCATTCTGTGCTTCTTCTGCAGGGGAGGCGCATGGCTTATGCAAAACAAGCAGAAGGCACTCTTTGCTGGTGGAAACAGGGTGAGATGTAAAGTGACTTCCTCTGGGTCACAGCATAAACAAAGCTCACTCCCAGCACAGTCAGGAAGTTATTGAACCCCTGGGATCAACTCCACATCCCGCATCCCTCCCCCACCCGGACCCAGAGCTTCACCTTGAAGATGAGCACTTCACTGCAGTCATTTTCCGAGCGTTTTCTGGGTCAGAAGCAGTGAGAGCAGCCAAACCGAGGCTGCCAGTGGAACTGCTACATCGAGGGCGCGGTACTGTGTTAACATCTCTACTACACACCCAGAGCTTACCCAGCAGCCCCATTGAGAAGGTCCATCCCGACGAGCCCAGCTGAGTATTTTTTCAGTATCCTGGGTAAAGTGACTTCGCAGAGCTTTGCAATGCAAATGACCTGGGTTGTCCTCACAGGTATGGGTCTCTGCCTTGAAGGGTACTGACTTCCTCTCCCAGAGCCTTTGGCTTTGACTCTACCGCAGTACCTCGTTCCATCTACCTGAAAATACTTCCGTACTCCTCAGAACTTCACACAGTGATGAACCCTCTGCATCAGATGTTAAGTTAAACACCAGGACATTGAGACTTCCCAAAAGTTGTAGAAAAACACATACACAATAAACAATACATCTATGTTGCAGAGAAAAGCAGAGTCTGATTTACCTACTCTACAAATGGTAGCCTAGAGTTTAAAAGAGAAAAACAGAACAGAGCATGGCTGAAACCCTATAAAGTAAACGGTCTCTGAACATAGAAAAGACTGTTCACTAGTTATTAGGCCATTAACAAGTTGCCTACTGGTGACTTCTGCTATGGCACCTGCTAATGCTTGAGGTGGGCTGATGATCACTGGCTTCTAGAAGGGCTACTTGTGACTCTCACTGTCACCTCGGGATCAAGCTTGCTGACTGTTGTCTGCTTATCACTGGCCTCATTACACCCCACTGAATTCCCTGGGACCTTTGCCTCTCTGCTTCAGGTCTCCCTCACAGGCCTAACTTTGTCTTCTGCCCTTCTGGATCGTGGGTCCATCTCTCCAAGGCCTTTGAGGGCCTTCATCTATCCATTTTTTTTTCAGACCCCACACATATTTATAAAGGCCTCCTAGCTCCACTCCCAGCCTTTGGCAGTTAAACACCAGCTCCTATCAATCACTGGGCCCAGAGCAGGGCAAGAGAAGGGAGACGCTGGATTGCAGTGGGAGTGTGTCCATGACAGAGAGTTTTGTTGAAAGAAACAAAACACGCTCAAAGGCCTGAGCTAGCAGAATTCTGGTGAGTCCAGCCATTGGTGAAACTCATTTTTTGTCCAGGTCAGGCAGAAATGAGGGCAGAACAAGCTAAATAACTAATAAGTACTATAATATTACTTTGACATGCCTTAGGACAACCAACCAACCAAGCAGGTTAAATGTACCCAAAAAATCAAAACCTCTATAGAGAAATGTTGGTCTTTTTTCTGAAAGTTTTTTCTTAACTCTTTATCATGATAAAGCCCATCTTGTATATATGGGTCTGAACACCCACTCAACAAGAGCCTTTCATAGCTGCATTCTGAGGGTCAGCCTCAAATATTCACTGAAAATATGAGGTGGGAGTAACCGTCTACTGGATGAATACATTATCTAGCAAAAGACATATTCTGATGATGTAAGTTAAAATCGGTGGTTACTGTTTCCTCCAATAAATGGAGAGAGCAACTGGAGGACACAGAGGTGGGAAGATAGCCTCTACTCAGGCCTCAGGTCTGAAGTATTCCTCCTTGCTCCTCGCCCCACCCCAACGGTAGTAAATGTCTTCCATGAATCCTTCTTCAGCATCTTGCGTGGGTCATCCGTGTTTGGATTATGTACCATGCTGGATACTCCTGAAACATGCCCCATCACCCAATCCAACCAGCATTTCTGCAGCTTCACATATGAAAAAGGTACTGAGTTGGGCACCAGGGTCCCCAAGGGACAGACACTATCCCTTCTTCAAGAAACTCATAATCCAACAGAGAGGCCTGTACATGACCAACCAGTATAAAAAGTGATGACAGAATTTGTGTCCTCCCATGTCAGGGAAGAGGGAAATAGGGTCAGGAATATGTCCCAGAGGGATGAGATGAGTGGGGCCTTAATACATTCCAGACATAAGTAACAGTAGAAGCAAGGTCATGGAGAGGGGAAGTGTGCCTCACCTTGAGTAAGTCTCAAACAACCAGGGTTGGGTAAGTGGAGGGGGAACCAAGCTGGAGACGTTGGAGCAGACTATGAAGGTCCCTGCCTGCCCATTTAAGCTTTATTTGAGGGCACTGGGGAACCACAGAGAATTTTTAATCAGTGAAATTATTTGGTCAGACATAAGTTTTTAAAAATAATTCTGAGGCTGGATGCAGTGGTGCATACCCTTAATCCCAGCAGTTTGGGAGGCTGAGGCAAGAGGACCACAAGTTCAAAGCCAGCCTCAGCAACTTAACAAGGCCCTAAACAACTCAGTGAGACCCTGTCTCTAAATAAATTATAAAAAGGGCTGGGGATGTGGCTTAGTGATTAAGTGCCCCTGAGTTCAATCCCTACTATCAAAAAAAAAAAAATTTAAAAAACTGAGGTCAGGGCTGGGGATATGGCTCAAGCGGTAGCGCACTCGCTTGGCATGCGTGCGGCCCGGGTTCGATCCTCAGCACCACATACAAACAAAGATGTTGTGTCCGCCGAAAACTAAAAACTAAATATTAAAAATTCTCTCTCTCTCTCTCTCTCTCTCTCTCTCTCTCTCTCTCTCTCTCTCTCCCTCTCAAAAAAAAANAAGTTGGTATGAGACATCTGGATACAGCCAAATGATGAAGCCAGGAGAAAGCTGAAAGGAAGACCTGGAACTGAGGGAGGTGGGGCTAGACATCAGGGTTTAGATGCACTGGCAACCCCAACAAGAAAGACCAAAAAAAAAATTTTTTTTAAAGGTAAATAGTGATAAGCAAGGAAGAAGGGAAAAAAAAGAAAAAGGAGAGTTTGGCCACAGAACCTGAGGCAGGACTTAGTTTCAAAGCAACAGTGGTCAAATATTGCAGGGAAGTCAGGAAACCTAGAGTCTAGAAGGAGGTCATCATAGTTGACAATAATTTAGAAATTATTTTTTAATACTTTTTTAGTTATAGATAGACACAATACCTTTATTTTATTTATTTATTTTTATGAGGATACAACCCAGTGCCTCACATGTGCTAGGCAAGCTCTCTACCACTAAGCCACAACCCCAGCCCTAGACTTTCCTTAAGCGGTTTTAGTACAGCTGTCTTACGACACGGGTATATCGTGCAGTACTAATTAGCATCTCCATCCTCAGATGTCGAAGAACTATGTTGTAAGCAGGATTCAGAACATTAATTATTTATTAAAAGCTAATAATGGGATTCAAGCCTATTAGGTTAAACCATTGCAAACATAAAGCAATAATTAATTACCTCTCATTCAGACTATTAATGATGCAGTAGAGGGGACAGGGGTATGGATCAGCGATAGAGCACTTGCCTAGCATGCCCAAGGCCCTAAATTTGATTCCCAACACTGCAAAATAAGCAGGGTACAGTGGCACACACCACACCTGTAATTTCAACGACTCAGGAGGCTGAGGAAGGAGGATCATAAATAAGTTTGATGCCAGTCCAGGTAATACAGTGAGACCCTGTCTCAAAATAAAAGATAAAAAGGGCTGGGAGTATAGCTTGGTGGTAGAGTACTGGAGGCAAGGAAAAGCAGGATAAAAAAATAGAAAGGAAACTCTAAGAATTAAGAGCAATGTAATATTGACCTCCACCCCAATATCAGCTGGCACAGTTACTCAAAATAAGCATTCTAAAATAAACATACACAGGTTCAACTCCAGCTTTAACCTTAGTAGGTGGGTAACTGGATTAATTAATCTCTACAAAGCCTGATCTTTTTCATCACTGAATTAGGATAATAATATTATGGTTTTTGGTTTTTTGTTTTGTGGTGCTGGGGATTGAATTTGGGGCCTTGTGCATGTGAGGCAAGCACTCTACCAACTGAGCTATATCCCAGCCCTAGGATAATAATATTATGGATATGACATTAAATAAATACACATGAAAACTTTCAGCACAGTGCCTAACACGTAAGTTCTCAATAGATGAGGATTTGTTGTTATAAATGCATTATTGTAACAGGGCTTCATCTCAAAATTAAAATATGTGTTAATTCAGTTACACATAATTACAAACATTAATTCTTTAGTTGTTTAATCAATAAATATTTATGAGCCACTCCCCTCTGTATACCAAGCATGGATCTTGGTGCTGAGAATAGTAAAAGATAAAAATAACAAAAGAATAAGACCCAGTTCTCCATCACAAGAAGCCTGGTCAAATGGTATAGAAGGCAAGTTGACAATAACAAAACAAATGACCTGTCCTGTAACAAAAGAATGAGAAAGGTGCCCTAAAATACAAAGGAGGAGGCATTCGGTGCCACCCAAAGACCTGATAGGGAAGGGACTGTCAGGAAGGCAGTAATAATGAGCAATACTTCAGCTTTACAAGGAAATCTCCAAGGATAATTTTGAGAATAATAATAAATATTAAGGTGTCATATCTCTCTCTCTCTCTCTCTCTCACACACACACACACACACACTCACACACACACACACACACACACACACACAAAATCCCTGAAAAAAAAATGTCAGAGAAAGAGGAAGTTCTTTGCCCAAGGGCAAACAGAAGAGAAAAGGAGCTGGAAGCAATCCAGACTCATGTCATCCTATTCAAGGAGACTCTCCGACTGAAATATATCACCATATAATATTTACACCTTCCCCACCTGAGTGTGGGCTACATGCTCTACAAAGCAAAGTAAAAACCTACCTGTCCTCCAAAAGTCTACAGTCTAAAAATAGCAAACAAATCTATGAACACATCCAAGAACTTTGATGACAAACTATCCTCCAAAGACAGTGTCCTCAAATACTTTTCAAGTTCAATGTGGCCCCAAAGGTGAAGACATTAATACATGTTTGCCCTTCCCTCTGGAGATGTAAGACATCAGGGGAAAATATTAAAATTGATGGATGGGGGTCCTCAAAAATTAAAAATAGAATATGATGATCTAGCAGTTCTATTCCTAGGTATTTAGTATCCAAAAGAAGAGAAAGCAGGGTCTTAAAGAGATACTTGCACAACATGTTCATAGCCACATTATTCACAATAGGCAAGAGTGGAAGCAACCCAAGTGTCCATCAATAGATGGGGAGGAGAGGGAATGTGAGTTAGCACTTAATAGATAGAGTATTTAGGAAGGTGGAAAAAGTTCTGGAAATGGATGATGGTGATGGTTAGAGAGCATGTGAATGTCATTATGCCACTAAACTGTACACTTAACAATGGTTAGAATGGTAAACTGTATGTTACATATATTCATCACAGTTTTTAAAAAATTTTTAATTGCGTAGTGGCCATGTTCACTTAACAACTATTCATCATCTTTTAGGGGAAAGGAAAAACATTCTGTTTCTGACAACTAGATGCAATGACATCTGAAGAACGCAGAAGAGCATGAGTCAAGGCATGTCAGAAAGTTCTTTTGTTTGAAGGAACAGTATCTAGTTATCATGGCTTGGGGATGAATGCCTTTGCAACCCACTAAGAAAGTGGCTTTGTAGGCAGCCATAATCTGACAACTTTTAGTTAATTTAATCCCCGTGTGCCAACACCATCTCATTAAGAGATGATTGCCAATGTGCACATTTCAAGAATCACTCTAAGTATAAATGTCAATAGAAAAATTAAAATTAAATAATTTTTTAAAAAATTCTAATTTCTACACGCAAAAGGCTTTATATAAGAACTAATTATGATTCATAATTAGTTCTTGTCCTTAAGAGCAGGTGGCACACACTTGTAATCCCAGCCACTTGGGAGGCTGAGGCAGGAGAATCATCACAACTTGGAAACCAGACTCAGCAACTTAGTGAGATCCTGTCTCAAAATAAAAAACAGGGCTGTGGATGTAGCTCAGAGGTGGAGTGCCCAAGGGTTAAATTCCAGTAAAACACACACACACACACACACACACAAATATGGTCAGCATTTGTATTCAAATAAGTGGTACCTGTAACCGGTCCTTTAACACATTTGAAGAAGCAAAGATCACTGTGGGATGGATGGCCTGTTCCAGGAAGATGGCCCAGCCTTTTTTTTTTTTTTTTTTGGTACTGGGGATTGAACTCAGGGGCACTCACCCACTGAGCCACATCCCCAGCCCGATTGTGTATTTCATTTAGAGACAGGGTCTCACTGAATTGCTTAGTGCCTCGCTTTTGCTGAGGCTGGCTTTGAACTCTGGATCCTCCTGCCTCAGCCTCCCCAGCTGCTGGGATTACAGGCATGCACCACGCCCGGCCTGCTCAGCTTTTATCCAGAGTTCTGACAGATGTATGGGACTCAGCAAGCAGAGGCAGGCAAAGCTGGTTTAGGTAGAGGGTTTGCAACTGTACAGGGTAAGAGATAAGGGGAAGGAAAAAAAAAGGCAGGGGGTGGGGAAGCTAAAGCCAAAGAACAAGGGTTCTTAAATGTCAACTTAATGAGTTAGGATTTCCTCCTCCACCCAGAGAGTCACTGGAAGATTTTGAGAAGGGTGTCTTGTGGTGATAATGGTTTGGAGAGGGAGATCCTTCATTGATAGAAAATTGTTTTCTTAAAAAACATACAAGAAATGGTTGACAGTGGTAGCTTCCTAGACTAAGACTAGAGTAGGGAAGACTCCTATTTTTCACTATATACCCTGTATAATGAGGATAGACATTTTAACCACGTACATGTATTCATTTTATAAACTTCAAAGGTTTTCTTTAATCTGAAAGCACTTAAGAAATGTTTGGGCTTTAACCAGAAAGTTCAAAACACTTCTAATCATAAAGCAAAGTGTATTTCAATCTTGTTTTTACCCTATCTTCATCTTCATCACATAGCAGAGATGTTGTGACAACAGTGTAAAAGAAATAGCACAAAGGGCACAGCCCATCTAAGGCTTCACTTCCAAACAAACAGATGTCATGAATCATCCACAATAAAACATCTCCTTTTGGATATGTTTAAATGAAAACTCTGCCTGAGACTATTCTAAATCAGATCTTCAAGGAAAACAGAAATCAAAAATAATAGACAAAGGTAAATTTGATAAAATATATCACCATCTCAGTAACTGGCCTTTTTATTCTTCCAGTTGTTTAAACCAAAAACAATTAAGATGTCCATGACATATTATTTTTTCTCTCATCCTCTTTATTCAAATTCCATCAACTGTACCTTCAAAATATACCCAGAATCCAAATGCTTATCACCACCATCATCACCTTGATCCATTCTCTCTCACCTGCACCACAACAGTAGCTGTCGTTGGGTTCCCTTGCACTCTTGTTCCCCACAATCAATCATTCCTCAGAGAGGTTCTCATTAAACACAATTCTGACCAAGCCACTACCATACCACAACTTTCAGTGGTTTCTTATCTCGCTCCAACCAAAATTCAAACCAGCATCTCTTCTCCCAAACATCCAAGGGCATCCTCCTTCACTTCCTTTGGGTCTCTGCTGAGATCAAACCTCATCAAAGAATCCCTTCCCATCCATCCTACCCTGCATAACTGAACTCCCCACCTCTTGATGTCACACTGCTTTATTTTTCCTTTCTTTTTTGGTACTAGTGATTAAACCCAGGGCCTCAGGCATGCTAGACAAATGCTCTTCCACTGAGCCTCATCCCCAATCCATTTTACTTTTCATTTTGAGAGAGGGTCCCACTCAATTGCCTAGGCTGCCCTTGAACTTGGACTCTTCTTGCTTCAGCCTCCTCTGAAGCTGGGAACTCAATAGCTGGGAACCCAATAGCTGGGTTTTTTTCTTTTTTTAATTAATTTTTTATCTATATATGACAATGAAATATATTACAATTCTTATTACACATATAATGCACAATTTTTCATATCTCTGGTTGTATACATAGTATATTCACACCAATTCGTGACTTCATACATGTACTTTGGATAATAATGTCCATCACATTCCACCATTATTTCTAACCCCATGCCCCCTCCTTCCTCTCCCATCCCTCTGCCCTATCTAGAGTTCGTCTATTCCTCCCATGCTTCCTCTCCCTATCCCACTATGAATCAGCCTCCTTATATCAGAGAAAACATTCAGTATTTGGTTTTTGGGGATTGGCTAACTTCATTTAGTATTATCTTCTCTAACTCCATCCATGTAACTGCAAATGCCATGATTTTATTCTCTTTTATTGCTAAGTAATAGTCCATTGTGTATATATGCCACTTTTTTATCCATTTATGTATTGAAGGGCACCTAGGTTGGTTCCACAGTTTAGCTATTGTGAATTGTGCTGCTATAAACATTGATGTGGCTGTGTCCCTGTAGTATGCTGTTTTTAAGTCCTTTGGGTATAGACTGAGGAGAGGGATAGCTGGGTCAAATGGTGGTTCCATTCCCAATTTTCCAAGAAATCTCCATACTGCTTTCAAAAGAGGTGAAAGATCTATATAATGAAAATTACAGAACCCTAAAGAAAGAAATCAAAGAAGACTTTATGAGATGGAATATTTTTTCTTTTTATCACTGGAAATTATCATCTATATCCATTTGTTGCTTATTGCTATCGTTTAGTACCCATGTCTGCTCTATGATGTCAGATCTTTTTTTTTTTTTTTTGCCATATTCACAGATATATCCCCAGGGCCTGGATTGTGCCTGGTAAATAAATGAGAGTTCAATAAATATTTGTTGAAGATGAAAGTAAATGCAAATCAAGGCGCTTGAGATCTCTGGACAAAAAAGAGGTTT
Organism: Marmota marmota marmota; assembly: GCF_001458135.2. Lineage (NCBI taxonomy): Eukaryota > Metazoa > Chordata > Mammalia > Rodentia > Sciuridae > Marmota > Marmota marmota. Next base: position 4,131,214 of record NW_025999900.1, read on the forward strand.
AGACGTCCAAAGTAAGGCATAAGCATAATGATACTTAGTAAACTTGGGAAAAGGGATTGGAAAAGGCAAAACAACAGTTGACAGGCATAAACCCATCATTTATCTATGTAATGCTACTGGGAATCCATTAATTTCTGCTCCACAACAGCATTAATGTATACTCCATAAGACCATCCCTGAGTTTTTGTGGCTATGTTAAAAAGTAAATACTGCAAACAGTTTCCCTCTCCCTCTCTCCAAAACCAATAAACTTGGAAAGTTTTGCTGAAGAAAGAAAGCAATCACTGTCCCAACCAGAGAGCCCAGAATATTCAATTACCCCATGGAGGAGAGGATCTGGAAAAAAGCCCCAAATATGGAGCTAGGAAACTGTGTGAAAGTCAAGGTTCTGCCATGAACAAATAAGAGGATCTTGGGCAAATCAGTGTACATTTCTAACCCTGTTTTCCCAACTATAAAGCAGGAATAATGAGATCCTCCCCTAGTGTGTTTTTTGTAAGAGGTGGAATACAATAGCATCCTGAAAACTGAGTGGGCTATACATCATCTGTGTGATTGTCGCCTTGCACTAGAACGAGTCCACCTTGTACTGAACTCTAATTCACATTCTCTTCACCACTATTAGGGAGCTTTGTCTCAACAAAGATCTGAATCAGGTCTTCCCACTCCCCACAGCTCCACTGATTTCAACGCGAACTTCAAAACTTCACAAACTAGCCACACGCTGTGGCCCACACCTGTAATCCCAGTGGCTCAGGAGACTGGGGCAGGAGGATCCCAAGTTCAAAGTAAGCCTCAGCAAAAGTGAGGCATTAAGCAACCCAGTGAGACCCTGACTCTAAATAAAATACAAAATAGGGCTGGGAATGTGGCTCGATGATTGAGTGCCTCTGAGTTCAATCCCTGGTACCACAAAACAAACTTCACAAACTGATCCCAAACCATCTTCATCTTCTGGTTACACTCCATCCACATGGAACTGCTCCTCATTCCCTAATCTACTAATCTAATTTCACATCTGTGCCTGGCCATGTACCTACCCATCTCCCCTTCTTTCATTATGGAAATCCTAGGCAATTCAAGAGCTTCCCAAGACTCCCACCTGCATTAGACCTTCTTCTTGTAGTCTTTCTCTCAGAACATAGTTCTTGCAAGCATGCTATTGAATCTTTGTTTGCAAGTCTGCTCCCCAGCAGATCAGTGGGTCTCCGCCTGACCCCTTTTTGTATTCTCAGCCCATACCAGTGTAAGCACACAGTAGATACTCAGTGTTTGCTCTTCTTGAATATATCCCAGTTGCTTCCTCAGGCTTCCCAGCTCTGGTTCTCTATGACTTATGGCTCGCAGCCAGCATTACGAAAGGCCTTTTCTTACTTTTGCACTCCTGAGGAAATAGGCTAGAAGGGGAAGCTGCTTCACCATTCCTAAGGGCCTTCTGGAAACAAGCAGGAACTGAGCACAGGGGCAGAATGAGGCTCCAGACCTCTTTCCAGTTCCCACAAGGTATGTGATTAAGCATGCCTAGTTTTATTTGTAGAGTTATGAATTCTCAAACAAGATATACCTATATTTAAGCCCAATACAAATAGAAATCATTTTCAGTTTATTCATTTTCAGGATTATTCAAGTTTCTGCTCCTTTTCACAATGGCGGAAACTGCCTGGACTGACTATAATTCAAAGCAATTATTGTTCTTTGACTGTCAAAGTGTCCTGTTATTCTTTTCATAAATATTCTGGATGATCTGAGCCCAGTTCAGTGCTAAGCCTCTTTTTTTTCTAGTCCCATGCCTTTTCACTTGCTAAATTTATAGCTCTCCAATGAAAGAAAGAAAGGAAGCCCGCTTTTGCCCCCATTGCTAACACGATATATGTCTGGGTTTTAATTGCGCTTTAATTATACCCTCAGCCAGGTCTGCACAGGTAAAGTGGAAATAAAAATTATGGCAAAGCCTCAGAAGGGCTTGCGGAGGTAGGAAGAAGAGAGCTTTTAATATTTTCTGTAACCAAGGGAAGGAAAAAGCAAAGTTTGAGATGGTCTGGGAATGACATATCTAGCCATGCAATTCACTGAGGAAGCATTTTCTGTGGCTGCCTTTGCTCTGTGAGCTGCAGGGCTGGTGAACCCCTGGTGGTCTGATGTTCAGCTAAGGTTGAGTGAAAATGGAAGAACTTGAATTGCTTGGCTGAATTAAGAAATAAGCACAGTGCCGGGCGTGGTGGTACACGCCTGTAACCCCAGTGACTCGGGAAGCTGAGGCAGGAGGATCGTAGGTTCAAGACCAGCCTCAGCAACTTAGCGAAGCCCCAAGCAACTTGGTGAGAACCTGCCTCAAACAAAAAATAAGCAATATACATTCTACTGTCATGTATAACTAATTAAGCCCAATAAAAATTAAAACTTTTTAAAAAATAAAAAATAAAAAAGGAGGGGCTGGAATTGTGGCTCAGTGGTAGAGCGCTTGCCTGGCACGGGCGGGACCCGGGTTCGATCCTCAGCACCACATAAAAATAGAGGCATTGTGTTGTGTCCATCTACACCTAAAAAATAAATATTTAAAAAAAAAAAAAGTCTGGGGATGTAGTGCAGTGGTTGAGTGCCCCTGAGTTCAACCTCCAGTTACAAAAAAAAAAAAAGAAAAGAAAAAAAGAAGAAGAAGAAGAAGAAAAAGAAAGAAAGAAAGAAAGAAAAACAGCAACAAAGGGAAGTACTACGACATTTTCTAAATATTTACCACGGGAGTTGACTATTCAGTGAGTAGAGTCAGGTCTGTCAGTGGATTCCCCTGACCCCCTCCTACTTTCTCCCTTGATCTCCATCTCCAAAGCCAAGAGACCTTTACCTCCTAGGGTTGTCAGAGAAAATAGACATCTCTGAGATAACCCCAGTGAATGGTGCCTGATGATTCTGGCTCACAGACCACTGAGTGTACTCCTTCTCCCCAGATTTCTTTAATATAGAGAAGCAACCAAAGACTTGTCTATAAAGACCAACTGAGTCAACACAAACTACTTTGAAGATAAAATACCTCTTTGCAAGTATTCTCTGGCCTACATTTCTGACTTCTAATATCTGCATGGTTCCAGAGTCTAGTATCCATGGACTTCCCTGCTAGGCCTCATCATAAAATAAAATTTCTTATCAGCTCACACAGCACAGTTATTTTCACTCCCAATCCTCCCAAGTCAATTGATAAATGGTAACCTGCAGGTCTGAGGTTATTAAAAAAAAAATCATGGATAATGAAGAAATGTATTTTATATCACTTCAAATCTCCCACTGGCTACATTTCTACCTTCTCAAGCCTTGAGCTGAGAGTAACAGTTTGGGTTTAATTTTGAAATTTCAAACAAAACTCTTCAAAAGCAATTTGATGATTAAGTTTAGATTAAAACAGGTATCTGATAGTCCCAAAAGTTCCCTAAAGTCCTCCCCCAGAAATGCCACATGATTATTTGTCTTAAGATTTACAATGTCCCAGATAGTAGTGTGCACGCCTTTTACGTAAAAATGTTTACATCTGTATACCTAACTAGCAAGAGGAGATTAGACACTGAATTTAGCATTTAACGTTAGTGAAAGTCTCCTCTCCTGCCTGTCCCCAATACCTTTTCTTTTTTTAGATTTCACTATGGTGAACCTATCGGATATTAAAATATGTCCTCTAGTAAGCTCTCCAAAAAGGAAAGAAAATCTCAATAGTTTGGTTAGGCAAAACTTCAGGAGATACACCATACTGGCAGAGACGGAGAAAGAAAGAGGAAAGAAATGGGCTAGAATGATAAGAAGTACAGAAGACATAAAAATGACCAGCCAGGTCTCACCTTTAAGCAAGTAACTACACAAATAGAAAGGTGGACTCAATGACCTCCAAGGTCCCCTCCAACTCCAGTCGTGTCTGCCTCATGAATTTTTTATAGTCATCCTCTGTCCTACCACACTGTCCCTATGCATCATCAAGCCCTCCTGGCCACTTCCAGAACTGAAAGGAAAATCTGTTTAAAAAAAAAAATCCATGCTTTGACTACTGCCAAAATTACAATTCCGTCCTTGAAACAATGACCTGAAAATAATGGGCAAGGCTAAAAACCTCTGAGCAAATAAGTGCCCAATACTGTCTTCAGGCAATATTTTTTAAGCTTCTCCGATATAAACAAAATTATTACCTGAGGTCCTGGGAGCAAAGCCTGTGACAATGCTACACCCAAGTCTTTCCAAGCTGCACTTCTATATCCCCTGCTGAGTGTCTAACCTCAAAAAGACAGTGGAACCAAACAGCTGAGCTTGAATACTGGCCCCATCTCTTATCAGCTGTGTGATGTGAGGCAAGTTATTTAGTTCCCTGAACCTGTTTCCTCACTTAAAATGCTGACGATATGAGCTAACTTGCAGAGTTACTGTGACAATAGGAAAATATAAAGAAAACTCTGACCACTCATTTATTCATTAAACCAACATTAACTGAGGATCCCCTAACAGTCAAGTACCAAGTTAGGCACTGGTAGGTAAAAGACAGAACAAATGAAATCTATTGTTATTTTTATTTACTAAAAACAATCTGTTTCCAGAACTGTGGCAGACTGTCTGACTTCAGTTCAAAACTTTCATTCACACCTTGTTTCCTTAAAAATAGTCATTTTTATTTTGCCAAATATGATTCCAGGTGGGAATCTGCCCTCTGCCGTGCCTTTCCCCCCAAAGTTAATTATCCAGCAGGTATTCTGCTATAAGACACCTTCGAGACACTTGAAAGAAGCAACAACAGGAGTGAAAGGTTGTATCCCAGCTCTCTGCTGGGCAGGCCACTCGGGAAAACTTGATATGCCTGTGTTACGAGGCCCAGCCTGAATGCCTGAGAGTTTTTGGGTGCTTTCAATTCCATGAGCGGACTCTGAGTCTTCCGAGAACTCAAGATTACAGGGCTGGCTCATCCCCAGACACTGCCACCGGGCCACTGATAAAACTTATAGCAATAGCTAAAGGATCACATTTTCATAATATAGGGTTTATGTCTTTCAACTGTGCTTTAACTCAAGAGTTTAATGAAGTTCTGTATAGATGACCCACCTAAGGAATCGGCTGGCTTCAAGGCTGGTAGGCTCTTCTTCAATGTAAGCTTAATTCTCCTTTTGCTAGCTACCCTGAAAGCCTCCTGGGAAGCACAGCCTCCACCAGGTTGGGTGCTGGCTATTCAGTACACATTAACAAACGTTTTGTACTTAAGATGGAGTTTTCAATGGCATTCTGGAACCCAGGACTCACTGCAAGAATAAAAGTATGATCCTAGTATAGAAGATGACCTGCCCTGGATCATAATGTAGGGAGTGGCCAAAGAGTGATTTCTAGAATAAAATTCAGAATCATCTGTGAAACTATGGATAAGTTAGTGGGCAGTATAGATGTGCCTAGAATATTTTATGTGCAGACTCCTCTCATTCAGGGGCTACCTCAATCACCTAAGAAACTTAAGTGTACTTCGTGACTGCCGCAGGCATGGGTTTCGTACCGCTGACTCCTATCTGGAGGTGACAGCCTACGCCTCCCCACAAAAGTTCTCAGCACAAAAAGACTGTCACTATATTCTCCCACCCCATCCCCCAAGAGGATGCATCTAAAATTTTACAAAAAGAAAAAAAAAACAGTGGCTTCTTTACGTTTTCCTTCAGCGTATTAAACTTGTTATTATTAACTCCTGGCACCTCTAATTGCTCACTGAAAACAGTGGTTTAGATATTAATAGTCTATAAATCAAGGCCCTACCTAAGACTTGTTGTCAAGGCAACAGTGCTCAAGCCCTTCAGCTACTTCCCCCACTTTGGAACTCTGGGTGAGTTGGTGGGAGTTGGGGATTGTGTGAAAGGTCTTGTAATTTCTCCACTTTCTGCTATTTCTTGGGGCCAAGTTGTCAGAAGAGGAGGAACGTGAGAGTATCGTGGACTGTGCAAGCCTGGAGAATAGGAACTCTTACGGGGAGAAAGGGTAGGGGTCTTTAAAGTATGACTCCGGGCACTCAGATCTTTTTTCTGTTCGCGTCCTGCCCCCACGACTCGCCTAGTGGTGCCCAGCGCCTGGGGACCCGGCCCCCTCTGCTGCCCTGCCCTGTCCTCCCCGCCTGGGCGCAGAGCGGCCCGGGAACACGCAGCCAAGTTCCAAGAGAGGACCTGAGCGGCCCCAAGGCTGTGAAGCCGGACAGTGGGAGACAGTGGAAGCAGGGCGGAGGTCGGATCCCCTTTGCTCCCAGGCGGGGGTCCTGGAGGAGGAAGCCATGAACGCTCACCCCCTCACCTCCCTCCCAGCGTCCCCAAGTGACTCTCTAGGAGCCGCCTCTCCAAACCTGGCGCCCAGCTTGCCAAGCGCCTCAGAAGCCCGCACAGGTTCCCGTGTCCCGGGATGACTGCTGTCGTAGCCGCCAGGGCCTCCAGGGCCCTGCACCCGACCCACTCCACGCCCGACACCTGGGACAGGGCTCCCCCCTTGATCCCCTGGGCCCTGCGCTCGCACCGCGCGCCCCAGCCTTGCGCACCCGCACCCAGCTCCCTCCGGCCACTGGGCCCTCTTGGGACTCACCTGCGCTGGGGCTGAAGCCGCGGCCACCCCGAGCCTGGGGGCGGCGGCGGCGCAGGGGGAGGAGGGCAGCGCGGGGCTCCTGGCACAGCGGCCGCCGGGCGCCTGGTGCTGCCGAGCCACGGACCCGCCCAGAGATATAAATAACATTATCTGAGGAGGGACATTCCTGCCGGGGGACATCGCTGCTGCCGGGACCAGATAGTCCCGCGGCGGGGGCGGGGAGGCGGGCCGCAGCCTCCTGCAGCGCCAGGCCAGCCCCGCTCCCACCACTCCTGCACCTGCCAATCAGCCTGCGAGCCCGGGGGCACCTGCCGGGCCTCCACCGGCTGCCGGGGCCGGCCTCTGCTTCCCAGCCTTCCGCTCGAACCCCGGGCGCCCCCATCATCGCTCTTGTCCCCTAATCCCGCACTACCCCTGCCCCCTGCAGCGGGAAGACAGCTTGACTCTGCAGCTCCGGCCTAATTTGTGCGCCCAGAGCGGCGAGCCTGTTGGCAAAAATGAGTCCTTCAGCTTTTCCCGCCCTGCATCCCCACTGTATACAGTCCGGTTTTTAAAATACATTAAAAGACACTCTTAGGACGGACGGTGGGCAAGGCAGGCGCCCGGGCAGTGCGCCCCCGCCGCGGCGGGTTTGGGAGAGACAGATTGTTACTGGGGGCTGGTGCGTTAGAAAGCGTGCTCCCGGGCGGGGTCCTCCAGGCGGGTGGTAAGAGCAGACGCTGGGAGCGCAGGGGGTGGGCACTGGGCCCGAGGCACCCGCCCCCAGCTTGCCGGCTCGGTGTTGCTGTTTCTGCCTGCATATCCAGTGCAATCCGGGAGAACCGGGCATTGCTGGCGGCGCGCAGCCTGCAGTCCCATGGCGATCGCATATTGCACGCACCATAATCAACAGGCAAGCCGCCACACCCGCCCACCTGCACCTCTTGGTCTGCCCAGGTCTCGAACCTATGGGGGCTTTCTCACTGCAAATCAGGATAAGGTGGGATACTGTAGGCCAGAGTAAACACTAAAACCAATTGTGCCAAAGAGGAACAACAAGGCACCTCCAGGTCACCTCGGGAGAGAGACACAGGAAAATACGGGCAGCTTGCAAGGCAGTCCATTTTCTTGACTTTCTCACAGCACAAGGTCATTGCTCAGTAAGGTTTGTTTTACACCTTGCTCTAGCTTTCATCTCTCTTCTCTACCTGCTGTGCCTAGAATGATTTCTCATCAGCCATCAACCCAGTTAATCTCAGGTATTATGGAGATGGCAGTGGAGATTAAAAGAGCATAGATGTGGAAGAGAATTTTAACTTTGATGCTGTCTGGTATTCTTAACAAAGGAACAGCCTTACTCTTGAGTTATTTATTTGAGAGTATAATTATGCTGTTTTCCAGAATTCATCAGGGAAAGGGTGTTCAATTGCCAGATGTTCAAGCTTAGTTTATATATTGAATATATGCAAAGATAGTTGACTGCTGCAGCAACAATTCTTGAGAGTAGGGATTTGGACACTAAGTGCTAAATGGGGCAAATTTGACAGATATTACAAAGCCACAGGACCCTTCATTCCATCCCCTCTTGTCTGGGACCTTATTACAGCTCAATTTCCCAAGAGACTCTAGTAATATAGGAAAGATGATACAAGAATAGTCATGGTCATCCATTAGATTAGCAGTCATGCTCTCCCCACTTTGCTGATAACATTTATGAATCCATTTGTAGGGGCTGGGAATGTAGCTCAGCATGCTGAGGCCTCTGGTTCAATCCCCAGCACAAGGAAAAGAACAGAAAAAGAATCATTTGTTTATTACTGAGTTAGAAACAGGTTTCTTTTGTGGAAAAAAATTCTTTAAGAACCATTTTCTGGCAAGGAAACTCAAGAAAAACAGGCCAACTTCAAAAGCCGAGACTGTTATGTATCTCAAGTAGAAATCCTTGATCTATTTTTGAAAGGGAAAAAAAGAGGGAAATTATGTATTTATGTTTTTCTTAAAAAACTTGTATGAATAAACTTATTAAATAAATTAATGATGCCTTAGAATTGCAGCTCTGCAGTACATAATTATATACTACCCCAAAGAGATAATTCCTTAGCTATAGGTTTGTGGCGCTTAACTGAATAGTTGCATACATATTTTTCTTTGTATTCTTAAAATTTATAATTTTCAACCATAAGAAAAAAATTAATATGATAAAAGCTCCAAAGCAGCAGACAGATTACCCCAAGATTTTACAAACCAGCTCAGCTGCTTTAGTTATCTCCACTTTAGCTGAAAGCTAAATAATTCAATACAACCTCATTTGCTACAGATCCTGTTATCCTGACAGCATCCTCAAATGCTTTACGGCTAATAGAGTTACAGTGAAATGATAAATCAGAACTGAGGGAGAGAGGAAGTTTAGAAGTACAGAGGGGAAGGACATTGTCAAATAAGGGAGGAAAAAAGGCAGATCTCAGAGAGCAGGAATGAGAAATTAGGGAGAGTTAAGGAGGTAGAAGGAAAGGAAGATAAAAGGATTCATTCTTGAGGTCATCATTGTGGACAATAGGGGGTCAAGCCTGCAGGGTCCTGCTCTGCGATGTTTAGAATGTCTCTCAGAATTATCTATGTGCAGGGTAGAAAATTGGTCCTCATCCTGTTGGTGGAGAAGCTTGTCCTGCCGACGTCTCTGTCCATGTTTTCAACCTCCTCCATCCACCCCAGGCAATCTGCGGCACTGGGAGAGTTCTGGAACCAAAAGAGGAGGTTATACATTGGAGGTTACAGTAAATGCTATGATCCAAGGAGTGGGGGAAGCCCTTACAGAAATCTCTACCCAACTGTAGTTGAAATCAATAGGTGAGGCCAAGAGCATATAAATTGTAACACTAGAGACTTCTAACATGGGAAGGAACTTTCATTGGCTATTTCCATATTCTCTGAAATTTTCACCAGGAGCTTGTATTATTTGGTAATAAATAGAGACAATAAAGGAAACTATAGCTGAAGGTTGGGTGGTGATGGTGGATTGAATACGAGAACTGAGTTTCTCTTCCACTCTAAACTACATAAAAAGACGTGTTTTAAAGAGAATAGGAATCTAAAATCATAGGGAAATAAGGGAAAAGGTGATACTTCTTTTCAATGTTTAGGAAATACTGAAATATAGAAAAGAGGCAGACTCTGATTCACAGAGGAAATCAGAAGAAACAAAAACAGGTTCAAGCTGGGTGCAGCGGCACATGCCTGTAATCCCAGCAACTCAGGAGCTAAGACAGGAGGATCTATAAATTCAAAGCTAGCCTTAGCAATTTAGCAAGACCTTGTCTCCAAATAAAAAATAAAAAGGGCTGGGAATATGGCTCAGTAATAAAGTGCCTCTAAATTCAATCCCCAGCAACAAAACAAAACAAAAACAAGTTCAGAAGAAGCATTTAAGGAAATTTTAGGCAACAGCCAAAGGATACAGAAAGAGAGGGTCCTGGGACAGAATAATTCATTGACCAGACTCCTTTCCCTTGCTTCCATTAAATATCAGGGGTTTGCCCATGGAATAAGAAGGTAGGTGGAATTCTGGGACACAAAGAACAGAGCCCAGATATCTACTCACTATCAGAAATGAACCTTCAGTGTTTCAGGATAGCATGTCCCAATGCTCCACAGTCCTTGAGTACAGGCTATGATAAACTGAATGACTAGGCAAACCTATTCTCACATAAGAGATGACTGGGTCATCAAAATCACCAGGAGGGAGAAGGGAGACCAATACTATGAAAGAGAAGCACCAAACAACTAATAGAAATAATATCAGAGGAAACCAAGTTAAATAGAGGAAACAAGATAAATGATAAATTTTATTCAGTGAGGTTTGAAAGGCTATTTCATCCATGAGAAAAAAAAATAAGTGAGAAGTTTTAGATGCTAAGAAAAAGTTCTGATACTAAAAATTCATTAGTTGATAAGCAAAACAGACCAAGTTACTGAGTGGATTAGTGAAAGCAGAAGCCAAAAAAAATCTTCCCAAAATGCAGGGCAAAAGACAAGAAGATTAGAAACTCTTTCTTTCTTTCTTTCTTTTTAATATTTTATTAGTTGTTGGTGGCCCTTTATTTATTTATTTATTTATTTAATGTGGTGCTGAGAATTGAACCCAGTGCCTCATATATGCTAGGCAAGTGCTTTACCACTGAGCCACAACCCCAGCCCCAGATTAGAAACTCTTGAAAATGGTTGAAATGGAGGTGAGCTTTCCAAGGTCCAATATCTGTCTAATAGAAGTTACAGAAGGAAAGAAAAGAGAACGGAGAAAGAAAATAAGAAGAAAGAAGAATAAAATTTCTCAGAATTGAAGAAAAATATGAAGTTTTAGATTATAAAATCCTACCAAATTTAGAGCCTGATAAAGATTTTTAAATATAATTTGCAGTTTTATGAACAGCTTGAAGTTTATTATTTTATTTATAAAATCTAGGATCTTGAGTAAAATTAAATCATAAATCAAAACTGTATTGAACTAGACTAACACTGTGCCTTGAGTTCAACTGATCCTAAAATAAATAAATAAATAAAACTTATTTTTACTGAATCACAGAACCAAAGCCATTTATTTGAAGTAAATAAATTAACCACTTTAAATATAAATTAACCACTTTAAATAAACATGAATATTAGAAAGCTACTTTAAAACATAAATAGCAAACCAAACCTGAACAATTCAAATCCCTGCTAATGACAATGAAGGAATTGAGAACTCAAGACACTAGCATATGCAAGGCCCAGGAGTCCATGCCCAACACTGCAAAAACAAAACAACAAAACCTCATAATACACAGAAAGCATCAGAATAATACACATTAGTTTCTTCTTCTTTATTCTTTGCCCAAGAAACATTTCATGATACTAAGTTGACATTTCCATCATCTAAGGGCATTATATTCTCCACAGTTTTCAAAGGTCAAGAAGCAGTAAATTGGGGCTGGGATTGCAGCTCAGCGGTAGAGCGCTCACCTAGCATGGGTGGGACCCGGGTTCGATCCTCAGCACCACATAAAAATAAAGTCATTGTGTTGTGACCATCTACACCTAAAAAGTAAATATTAAAAAAAAAAAAAGAAGAAGAAGCAGTAAATTGGGGCCTGGTGCCAGGCATGGTGGTGCATGCCTGTAATCCCAGCAGCTCTGGAGGCTGAGGCAGGAGGATTGCGAGTCCAAAGCCAGCCTCAGCAATTTAGCAAGGCCCTAAGCAACTCAGTGAGACCCTTCTCTAAATAAAATATAAAAAAGGACTGGGGATGTGGTTCAGTGGTTAAATGTTCCTACCTTCAATTCCTAGCACCAAATAAATAAATAAATAAATAACCCAAACTAATTTGAAAAGCCCACATTTACAATAGAGAGGAGCTTAGGACCAGGAATCCAATTATTCCCTTCGGATACTTCAAACAGTTGTTTCTGTGGCCTCCTAACCATTCTCCCATTCTCTGGTTTCACTCTCCTTAAATTCTTGCACTTACATAGCCAGTCTACTTTCTAAAAAGGAAATCTGATCATGTCACTCTACTACTTTAAATTGTCCAGTGGGTCCCCATTGCTTTTAAGAAATGGTTATAAGACTCCTAGAATTTAGCATAGTAGTTGACACATCTTATGATGAACTCAATCAAGGCCTGATGAGTGAAGGAGTGTATGAAAATATGAACAAATGAATGAATAAACAAATCATGGAAACTAAAACAGCTTGCAATTGTGGAGATTAACCAGAGAAGTAAGTAATACAAAGTCACTTCTATTCAGCTTAAATATACACCTTTGTGATTTTCTCTAAGAGACTCACTTTTCCATTTATGTTTGAATAACATTATTAAGTGAATTCACATTCCCTGAGACATATTTGGCAGTACTTGTGCCTGAATTTCACCAGCTCCTCAGCTGCCTTAGCATATCTGTACCATTTGTGGGTGAGGAATGGAGTCAAACAACAGATCTTACTCTCGAAGTTATCTGTGGGGTAAGTTCACCTGTGGGGCAGGGGTCTCCCATCTTCTAGTGTCATAATAAAGTATAGTAAGCTGTAATGGTTCAAATGGCTTGTCTGTTTGCTCCACCCTCAGTGCCATCTTTAGACCTCATCCTTGGCTATTGGCCTTGTTCCAGTCCCCATGATCAAATATACCCATGCCTTAAACAAGCAGAATTAAAAACATGGAAGAGACGGGTATGGTGGCAGGTACCTACAGACCCAGCTGCTTGAGAGGCTGAGATGGGAGGACTGCAAGTTCAAAACCAGCCTGGTGAGACTCTGTCTCACAAACAAAATAAAACATAGTAAAGTGGGCCAAAATAAATGATAATGAGTAAGTTAATGTTATTTTGACATTAACACTCTATCCTGAGACAGCCTGTCTGTGAATAATCAACAGTACCCAATCCCAGAGCCTTTGTTCTTCCTTTATTAATATTTATCAAGCCAGAAACTCAAATCAAGGGGAGGAAAAACAATTTAAAAATCGAATTTGTTAATAAGAAGTGACAGCTAGCATTGTAACAACTCAACCAATTAAACTATTTTGTGTTTATGTGATAATTATTGCCAGCATAAATGGTCATGTTAATTGCTTTTATTTGTCAGTGAGCAGTTTACAAATTCACAAGTATTTTCTCATAATACTAACCAAGACCTTTGGGAAATTTTCAATAATGCTGGGGAAGATATTACAATAAAAGGCTCCATTACCTCTGCAAATTCATTTCATTTTCTATTCTTTGGGATATTTCTGCAGCTGTTCAACTTCTGTTTGAATATTTCTTTCAGTGCTTTAAAGTCTACAAGAAAGTACAATTCAACTCAAACATGATATATTTTATAGAATACAACTGATTCTTAACAAAAACATCATTTTTCCTCATTTTCTTTGGCATGTGACAAATTCTATTTTTAGAAGATTATTTGTCATTTTATTTTTGCCAAATGCTTTGCAATGATTTTTATTTGATTTTGTGCAGTAAATTGCTATCATTACCCTTATTGCTAAATAAAGAAATCAAGAAATCCAGGAGTTTAGGTAATTTTCCAAGATCAAACAGAACTTCAAACCTCTTATTTATTAGACTTGTTTATTCAGGAATCAGTATCTCATGATCCTTAACTGAAGAGGCTATCAGGATTCCATCACTGACCTGAGCACCACCTAACCTATTTCTCAACTCCCACCCTGCATCTCCACCAAATACTGCCAGAAACAAACAAGTAGGTCATATGATTTTCGGTACTTGATAAATCTCCTGCTCTCATCCCAAAGATTGTACAGGAATCTGTTACCTTATTCCATAAATACCTAAATAAACCATCAAATGCTAATGACCCTGGGGAGAGTTAACTTTTAAGGTACAATTTTTTGGTATTGAAACAAGAAAGAAAAGTTGGTGCCACTTAGCAAGATATTAAGAGCTGAGAACTTTTTCTTTTCTTTTCTTTTCTTTTTCCCCAGACAGTAGCAAGGTGAGCTAGAAAGAACAGTAGATGAAAAGACCTGGATCCTACCTCCCCTTAACACTCTGCATGTTTCTCATCTGCAAAATGATGGCATTGAATTAACTGGCCTCAATGCCAGTTTGTTTCTTTGTTTGTTTGGTATTGGGGATTAAACCCAGGGATGCTTAACCACTGAGCCAACCCCCCCTTTTTAACTTTATTTTTTTTTCAAATATTTATTTTTTAGTTGTAGTTGGGCACAATACCTTTATTTTATTCATATATTTTTATGTGGTGCTGAAGATCAAACCCAGGGTCTCGTACGTGTGAGGCAAACGCTTTACCGCTGAGCCACAACCCCAACCCTAACTTTATTTATTTATTTATTTTTATATGCTGCTTAGGGTCAAATCCAGTGCCTCACACATGCTAGGCAAACACTCTACTACTGAGCCATAACTCCAGCCCAACCCTTTTAAAATTTTGTCTTGAAACAGTATCTTGCTAAATTGCTTAGGGCCTAGCTAAATTGATAAGGCTGGCCTCAAAGTTGAGATTACAGGCATGCTCCACCATGCCCAGCTAGGTCTAACTTTTGATATTTTACACTTGTACTAATAACATTCAAAAATATGATCCTATGTTGATTATAGTGAAAATTATAATTCACTTCATTGCTCATCAAAATGGAATTGGTTAAACCAATATTAAATAAAATCTGTGAGATGTTGCGGATTTGGACTAGACACTTCATCAGGCCCAACAGATCAAATCCTGTAGAGTTCTACCACAGTGACTGAGCATTGGCTGGTTACAAGAGGCCTTTAAACCAATGAACTGGTTAGTAACTGGTTGACTGCCTGATTGACTAAACTATAGCAAATAAGTTGTTTTCTATGCCTCACTTCCATTTTTCTATAAATGCTGTCTAATAGTGTCGGCTGGAGTTCTCAGAACCTTCCCTGGTTCTGGGAGCAGCCTGATTTGTGAATCATTTTTGTTTGCTTTGTCTTGTTATGCTTTGCTCTGAATGGGCTCTACTAAATTTAATTGGTCTATAAAATTTCCTTTTTAACACCAATTATGGTGGGTATACATATACACATAATGATTACTTAAATGATGATGAGGTTTTATAATTACTGAAAGGGGAAAATGTCATGACATATTGAAATTTTTTAAGGCTCCAAATAATTTCTATTTAACAAAGAAATAAATATTTCATTCCAGGCAGGACATGATGGTGCATGCCTGTAATCCTAGCTTCTGGGGAGGCTGAGGCAAGAGGATCATAAGTTCAAGGCCAGCCTGATCAACCTAGTGAGACCCTGTCTCAAAATAAAAAGGGCTGGGGATTTAGCTCAATGGTAGAGCATCCTTAGATTCCATCCTCAGTACTGAAAAATAACAACAACAAAAATTATATCAGGAAGAATACTCCCAAAAGTGTTATTTTCAGATGGTGGAATTTAAAGTAATTCTTATTTCCTCCTGTGATTTTCTTTGATGTTTGGATGTTTCACAAGCATAGAACATTTTAATAATAGGTAAGCAACAAAGCTATTTTGAAAGTGTAGTAAAGTCCTTAAATAGGAAATATTGGGCTGGGGATGTGGCTCAAGCGGTAGCACGCTCGCCTGGCATGCGTGAGGCCCAGGTTCGATCCTCAGCACCACATACAAAACAAAGATGTTGTGTCTGCCGAAAAACTAAAAAAATAAATAAATAAATAAAAAGAAAGTATTAAATCTTTTCTTGCAAACGAGTTTTTTTTGTTTGGGTTTTTGTTGTTGGATTTTTTTTTTGGGGGGGGGGTACTGGGGATTGAACTCAGGGGCACTTAGCCACTAAGCCCCATCCCTAGCCCTATTTTGTATTTTATTTAGAGACAAAGTTTCACTGAGTTGCTTAGCAGCTTGCTTTTATGAGGCTGGCTTTGAACTTGCAATCCTCCTGCTCAGCCTCCCAAGCCTGGGATTACAGGCATGCACCACCATGTCCTGCAAAGATGTTTTGATAGGGAGGACAACCAGGACAAGAACAAAATAGCAGTGAACTCAAAGAAAACAACACCTGAATATTTTCATCAATAACTCATAGCATGGAGTGAAGAACTTGTCTTGTCCCACAAACCCAACACAGCTGATCTGTTTTCCTCAGCTGGCGATACCGTCAGCAGTGTGGAGATGGATTGGACTGACCCAGGCTCTTTTCCTCACCAGTCCAACCCCTGAACAATGGGAAGATTTGTCAAGCCATCAGATTGGCCCTGAGATCCAATTTGAGGCTATGGAAAGAAATAATCCTAACTACTTAAGGGACAGGGCTGATCTTCATAACTTTGTTTTCCTTACTAACTTGCTTTGATTATTTGAGTTTCCTAAGGTTGCCTAATAAATCCTGATAATTCACTTAGCACTCAGATAAGCATGAAAAAATGCAGAATTATTGGAGTACAGATTAAATTAAGTAGGAATCCATATATGAGAAATCAACAAAGGAGGAAAAATGAGCTTTCTAAATATAATTGAACCCAAATTAAAAACTGAAAGGGAGAAAAAAAAGAACAACCTTGTGGGAGGTCATAAATACAGTCAAAAGTGTGGGGTGTGGCTACAACATCCAAAAGGAGGATCTCAACATGGGATCAGAGATCTGTGGCTAATTAAGCTCCTTGATGGATCTTTCTGTTACTTCTCAAATGTTTGGTTTCACCAAATGTATCGGGCCTCCCATACTGAAATTAAGTTCATTGATTCAATTTGAGGGTCAATGGCTATCTAGGTTAATTATCTAGGAGCTACAGAGGGCGCCTATGAGAGGAGCCATTCTCACAAGGAGGAGAATTTCAAAGGTTCAGATCCAGAGCAACTCAGGAAGTCAACTGGTGTCTGCATACTGAAGCGCTGGAGGAATGCAAGCATTACGGTGCAAAACTACAAAAAAAGTCGCTACAGGTCAAGGACAGCCTGTATACAATTTAGGGTAGAGTTTGTTAGTAGTTTATTATTTATTTTATATTTCATACTCTGTTCCCTGAAAGGATTTTTGAGGAGATTCTTGCATTTTATTTACCAGAGCAACTTTCTATGTCAGCCTTCTCTTTTCCACCAGATTATGTAATGCTTGACACTTAAAAATTTGTCTTAAGTTTCTTTTCTGTTGTTCAAGGTACCTGTATGGTGTTGAACAATGATAGATGGGCATACACAAAAATAGGACTGATTTTTTAAAATAAGATTTTAATATTCAGCACAAGTACATAGTTAATTGCTGTTCGTTCTGAGTAATAAAGCCATGTTGCAGATCCTAGCTCTTCTCCGCAGAAGAACTGGTGACCACAGGGTGACCACATATCCCTGTTTGCCCAAGACAGTCTTGATTTGTACCTGTTGTCCTGGCATGACCATTCAGAGAGCTCCCTTGCATTCTCAAAAGTGTGCTGGTTTGGACAACTCCAAATACACAAAAATTCCAATACACACACAAAAAAATTGGCTTTAGCAGTAAATAAAAGCTTTGTAGCAAAAGATAGCAAGTACAAAATTAAGATTACATTATTAATGACTTGCTTTTTACATTATTTACATTATTACCTACTTGCTATTATACAATTTATCTGTATATAAATTTAAGTCAACTCTGCCCTCTACTGTCTTCTGACAGTATTATGACATTGTTCATTAATTGAATCTGACTGTTACTCCTTTAGATTACTTTAGACTGCTGGACCTCAACCTTGCCTGTAGCTAGATTAGCTTTTAAAATTTCCCACTGTGATGCACCCCACACCAATTCAGTCAGAATCTCTGGTGATGAGACCCAAGCATCAATGTTTTAAAAACCCTTTAGTTGGTTCCAAAGCACAGCAAGGTTGAGAACTATTGTTTAAAATGTCAGATCAAATAGTCTATTGTGGTTCACTTGGCTTTTTATTCCCTAGTTCAAATTATACTCTTCTCCTAATCACGTCTGGGTAAACTAAGGAGATTTGAAGAAAAAGAAGATTATATCAGGACAAATCTACATCACTATAGGGAAAATGGTATTTAAAAAAAACTTCCCAGGCTGGGGTTGTGGCTCAGTGGTAGAGTGCTTGCCTTGCATATGTGAGGCACTGGGTTCAATCCTCAGCACCACATAAAATAAATAAATTAGTAGAACAAAGGTATTGTGTTCAACTAAAACAACAACAACAACAACAACAAAAACCTTTCCAAATGTTGATGTTTTCCATGAACATTAAAAATACTTTTTTTTTAACTTCAATGATAGAAAATGAGTCCATTCAACCATTAGCCTTGATGCCACAGGTCAGCCCTAATTCTCTGTAAAAATTATCTGCTGAGGAAGCTCCAGGATAGCCAAGAAATTTGGATCAGAAGATGGGGGCAAGTGAGGTAGAGCTCATTGCATTAAATAACTGCTTCCTTTTTCTTGAATGTTCAGAGACTTGTTAATGGAGTTTATCATATGGAAAAGCCCAGGAAATCTGCTGGAGTGGAAGTTGCACTAATTAGAACATTAACTAAATTAAGTCACTAGGGAGGACTGAATCCCCAAGGGAATCAAAGGGAGAAAGGAGAGAAATACAGAAAAATCAGTAATCATGAGTAAGAGAGGTTTTGCAGAAATCTAACCAAGAAGAGAGTTTTTAACAATAAGCCAAAAGTTTGCCTTCCACTCCCTTTTTCTAAAATTCACAGGGCAAAGCTAATGGATCCAGTGTCAGAGATGGGTGCTGTTAGATTTTATCCTCTTAAAGGAAACTTAACTGTGGGCTCAGCTAGAAGGATTGGCATGAGAAAGAAAGAGTCATTTGGGAATTTTGATAGAAGCACCAAGGTAGAAACTGCTGGTGAAAACAGCAGAGGCCCATAATGCCAAAAGGAGGAGGCCAGAGGAGGATATAGGTGACAAATATGAGTTCTTTATGCACCTTGTCTGTGATTGCATGACGCTATTCTTTAGTTGAGCGAAAGGCAAGACTCAACGTAGGCAGGCACAGGGTAGAGGTTTGGAACTAACATTAGGAATTATCCTAAATGATTTTCTGTAGCTATATTTGTTGTCTGTGGAACAACTGTTGAAGTTCTTTTTTTTTTTTTTTTTAAATTCCTTCACAAGTAATCAACAGGGACAAAATAAAAACATTTCTATTTTGTTTTTATTGCTCTGAGTCCTGCAAATGGGTTTTACTCTTTCCTGGGTAACAGACCAGTATTTGTATATTTGAAAGCTGTTTTCCCTCTCCTTTGGAAAAAAAATGAATATTTATACATAAATACTTAATTTTACATATAGTTCTATTCTCATGTAAGAATCCTTGATTGATAAAATAACCTGCAAATAGATTTATCATTAAAATTATTAAAAACACTACTAATGAGGCTGTGGCTGTGACTCAGTGGTAGCGTGCTTGCCTAGCACTTGTAAGGCACTGGGTTTGATCCTCAGCACCACATAAAAGATAAACAAATAAAGGTACTGTGTCCATTTATAACTAAAAATTTTTTTTAAAAGAACACTACTAAGAGCATAAATTCACATAAATCTGTGAATTGAGCATTTGATAAATTAGGTTAACTTGTAAAGAGTGCCTGTCTTCTAACTTCTTATAATCAAACTCATAATGTTTTTATAGCCATGTGAAGAACACACAAATGCTACATTAAAAATAACATTTGCATTTTAATCAGAAGGGGTTAGAACATTTTGAGAGGTGGTGAGCAAAGGCAACACACAATCTCCTTTAATTATAGTTAAGGAATTTTTAAACATGTATTGGCTTGGAAAGCTGAAGGAGGAAGCTCACAAGTTCAAGGCCAGCCTGAGTAATTTAGTGAGACCCTGTCTCCAAGTAAAAAAAATAAAAAGGGCTGGAAATATTTCTCAGTGATAGAGAATACATGGTTCAATCCCAGTACCAAAAAGGAAAAAAAAAATTATCAATGCTCCCAAGTGCATGACACAGTACTAGAGCTTGAAGGGGATCGGAGATGAGGACTGTTTAGTCCTCTGGCTGCATCCACTCTAGCAGGGTGGGGATAGAAGCACACAAATGACTCCCATATAAGGCAGAATTTGGTACATGACATATAAAAGTTACAAACAAAATATTGCAGGGGAGAGTGCAGACAACAAGATCACAGTTAGCAGAGAGTGAAAAATGACCTTCGCATCTTCCACCTGCCTTCCTGTGTGAATCACCACCTATTGTTTGGGGGAAATTTTGCAAGTCTACTCCAAATGGAAGGGCCAAGTAATGCTCCCTTGCCATGCCGGTAGATCAGTTTGGATATAAGGAAATTGTAGAAATTTGGACAAAAAGAAGTAAAACAAAACCATATTTGTAACTGGCTTTAAAAATCAAGGTGAGAAAGACTGAAAGCCTAATGGACTCTGCTGAAGGCCTTTAGGTAACATACAGATAGGATCAGAATGGTGCTTTTGAGTCTGGCAGCAATGGCAGGAGTGGAGAGTGACAGGAGATGGGGCCATTACAGCAGTCAAGGGTACAAGTAACTGGCCCTAAACTAGGATGGTGGCCCGGATGGCAGGAAGTAGGATGGATGTTGGGCTGAGCAATCTGTAGACCACTGAAGGTTTTTTAAGTAGGAGGTTGATTGAAGGCTTTAGAAAAATGTCAAAGACAAAAACATAGAAACAAACAAATTCCTCAGTTTTTATTTATTTTGTGGTGTTAAGGATCCAACCTACAGCCTCCCGTGTGCTAGGTAAATTCTCCACCACTGAGCTTCTCCCCCAGACCCTTTCCTCAGTATTTTAGAAGTGTTCCTCTCCTAAACTGAATGTTTGCCCCAATTATGGATACATATGGTTCCTGTCTGAACAGAAAGGGGCTCCAGCAACATGAGAAAAGATTAGGTCCCTTTTAGTCACCCACTGAACTTCCTGTTGAATCCTTTTCAAAGTTCTTCTCCTAATTGTGCTTTCCTCCACTCACCCCTATCCCTGACCCGCTTGTCTTAGTAAGCTTCTTGGCTGGAATTCAGAGGAAGAGAGGTACTGTGAGCAATTTGAAAACTTGGAATTTTTTCTAAGCGAATAAAGTACTCCCCATGGTTCAACAGAGAGCAAGAGTTTCTTATGCCCTTTAAAAATACCTTTCCTTAATCCTGGCCATTCCTTGAACTTTCTTCCGATTTTTTTCTCCCTTCTCTGCCAAATTCCTTACAAGACCAGACTTCATTCCTTATCTCCCTTGACTCACCACCTATTCATTCCTTAACCCTTATTGACGTACAATATAAGAGGGAGCCCGCTTATACAACTGCAGCAAAAGACCTCCAAGTTATCCTCACTGGCAAAAACCATGACTTTTCTCAGCCGGTTTTGCAGGCACCTCTCCAGGATGAAGCCTCCTTTTCCTTTGATCCTCTTAACTCCACTCTGCCCTACCTCTGGGCCTTCTCTTTTGCTACCTTTGCAAACTGTATTCCTTCCTACTCTATAAAATATAACTGCAACCCAAGTGATAATCTTGGACTATTTATAATCTTGAAGAACACCTTTTCATTCATTGCTCCACCGAACTCCTTAATCCACATCTCTAGTAGGACCTCCTGTCTCAGCTCTATTTTAATATTTCCTCTTGGACATTTCCAGATGGATGTCTCAAAGTTATCATGTCTGGAACAGAGCCAATCTTTCCCCTCAAAAGTTAACTCCTTCTGTCAACTTTTCCACATTTATCAATGATACCCTCCCATTTCTCAGTTACTCTGGTTTGAAAACTTGGGGGTGGTTTTTTTCTTGGGTTTTATTTATTTATTTTTTGAGACAGGTTCTTGCAACATTGGGTTGTCTTGAACTACTGGGTTCAAGTAATCCTCCCACCATCTCAGCCTCCCAAATAACTGAAACTACAGGTACAGTAGGTTTCATTACCACCACCGCCCCCAAGTACGGGGGTTGGAACCCAGGGTCCCGTGCATGCTAGACAGGTGCTCTACCACTGAGCTACACACCCCCAGCCCAGAAATTTTTCGTCATTCTCGATTATCCTCTCTCCTAGCATAGCTGACCTATTACCAAACCCTATCAGTCTTGCCCTTGCCACTCTCACAAGTCTGTCTCCTCATATCCCCTTCCTTCTGCCACCACAGTACATCAGACTCATCGTGTCTCTCCTAGGAATTTCCAACACTTCTGAAACTACTTCTCCTTCTGCTTTCTTTTTCTTTCAATACAGTGAACAGTTTAGTTGGGAATGTTAATCTTCCAAAAACATTTTGTTGTAAGTATCACTCCCTGCTTAAATATCTTCAATTACATTCCTGTTACCCACGGGATAAAATTTTAATTTTTTTCTTTCTTTTTTCTTTTTGAAATCTGCATGTCTTGAGCTGGGGTTGTGGCTCAGTGGTAGAGTGCTCACCTAGCATGTAGGAGGCACTGGGTTCAATCCTCAGCACCATATAAAAATAAAATAAAGATGTTGTGTCCACCTAAAACTAAAAAATAAATATTAAAAAAAAAGAAATCTGCATGTATTTTATGTCTATTAGAAAAAATATTGTTTATATAATTTTGGCCCTTTACTTCTTTTTTAAAAAATTTTTTTAAGTTGTTGGTGGACCTTTATTTATTTATATGTGGTGCTGAGAATCCAACCCAGTGCCTCCCACACGCTAGGCAAGAGCTCACCACTGAGTCATAACCCCAGCCCCACCCTCTTCTCCTTTACTTCTACCATTCAAGATTGAATATTTATTTTACTTAAGTAAAAGCAGAATCACATGTTTAACATGAAAACTAAATATTTCACATCATTTAATTGAATTAGATTTGTTCTTCCTTATCTTTGAGGAATAATAAGTCATCTTTCCTATGTGTTATTTTCCCTGTACTTTTTTTTATTTAAGTGACTATGTAATGAGTGTCTCTTCTACCGTATTCAGCAATGAGTGTACATAGCTAAAAGTTATAGCATCAGTAACTGGATTTATTACTTAATATTCAATTCATGTGAAATCTCTCTATCATATAGTATTCCCATGATAATTTCAGATATGTTAGTTACATGTATATTTTTCCAACATCAATTATAAAAATCAAGATGTTAATTTTTTCTTTTCTTTTTTATTTTTTTTTTGTATCAGGGATTGAACCCAGGGGGACTTAACCATTGAGCCACATCCTCAACCCTATTTATTTACTTATTTATTTATTGAGCAGGGTCTTACTAAGTTGCTTAGGGCCTTGCTAAATTGCTAAAGCTGGCTTTGAACTTGCAATCCTCCTGCCTCAGCCTCCCGAGCTCCTGGGACTACAGGCATGCTCCACAGCACCCGGCAAGATGTTAAAGACATAATGAGAACAATACTGTGCCCACTTATTGTCATGCAATTATGAGAGGTCCTTGAATAGATACTGCTTCAATCTCAACATATGCTTCTTTGGGAGCAACCTGGTGAGCAACTCTAGTAGGAAAATTAGTATTGAAATACTGTTTGTAGATAGATTTCATTGTCAGTATTGAAATCATTTATGCCAGCCAGCAAAACAGTTGTTTTGACCCATTAGTGAAGTCCCACCCTGCAGCTTTCAGAATTTCACCCATGTTTATAAGAGTTTATTCAGTTTCTGCTGTTCCCCCTCCTGATACAAGCTGTTTGTTAGAAGGGTGTATGCCTCTCTGTTCAGAGATGTAAGTGGTCCTGTCCACTAGCTACTTTATTATAGGGACCAGTGACCCCTGGAGCTTTCGTGGTGCTGATCACCTTTTTGATCAGGACAACATGTCTAGTCTTTCTTTCTCATGCCCCTCAAGGAGAAGAAACCCCTACAATCAGACCCACTTGTTTCTCATGTAAAACTTAAATTTCTGGCATCTTTATCCTCCACTGTCTGTTCTGTACTTATTTCTGTTCTTACACAAATTCTCTTCTCCAGTTAAAGTAATGTTTCAATTACTTCCTAAATATATTATACCTGAAGAGCCAAGAGCTGCACCATCCAGAGGGGGCCATGCGGAGAGAACATGATGTGAACCATGTTCCCTGGAGTTATGCTGTGGCTGTACTTTATTCTCATGTACAGCCTCCCTGTAGGCTGCTCTCTTCTTGCCTATGTCCTAACTCCTCCTTCAAGGCCCAACGCAAGTTCTACCAGCTCCCTGAACTCCCCACCAAATACCCTCCGCTTAATTCCCAGGGGACTGTTCTTTACATATGACAACCATATAATGAATGTATCACCCAAATTGTGATGGTTGAGTGTTAAAGGGGGCACAATTACTCTGAACCATAAACTGGGCATGAACTCAGACTGTCCAGGACAAAGTGGGCTGTATTCTATGGTCAGCCTACTTACAGAATATTCACTTGATACTCAGTTATCTGGCAGTTTTTATTCATTTGTTAAAACATATAGAAATATATGTATGTATGTGTATATATATATATATATATATATATATATATATATATATATGTTATGAAATACATATGTTTTAACAAATATGTATTTTTTTAATCCTTTTTTTTCCCCCAGGGCTGAGGACCGAACCCAGGGCCTTGAGCATGCTAGGCAAGCGCTCTGCCACTGAGCTAAATCCCCAACCCCGACAAATATGTATGTTTTATACACACACACACACACACACACACATATCTTTTTTTTTTTTTTGCAGAAGTGGGGGTTGAACCCAGTGCCCTACATGTGCTAGGCAAGCACTCTACCCCTGAGCCACATCCTCAGTCCATATATATGTATTTAAATGTATGTGTCCTCTGTCTTCAAAATAGTAACCCATCTGCATGTGAATCATGTATTTTCCCTCTGCTCATCTGGTGTCTGGCCAGAATCTTACATGCATGATACACTAAAAATAATTTGTTCATCATCATGATGTCTTTACTCTGTTATTTAGGAATGAAATAGTTAAGAGTGAAACTTAAAAAAAAAAAAAAAAAAAAAAAACTTTAAAGCAATAAATTCACCACCTGCCAAATTATTGTTCTAGTAGGAAGTAAAAAATCTCTATGTCCCTAGAAACAGATATTGACATCAAAATTTCCTCAAGATTTTGGAGACGCCTGGGTTGTGGCCACCAGCATACAGTTCTGCCTTGCTGCCCGGTCACTTGGTCTTTGTCTTGACAACACCTTCTTTCCATTGCTCTGTCACACAGAATAAAGAGGACATTCCCAAACAGGGGGCTTTAATGTAAGTCACATTAAAAAAAAAAAAACTAAACTAAAAAAATGCTGCTGTGGCTAACTAGCCTGAAACCAAATATCGGGAAGTTTGATTTACTTGACTTATTTTGCTTCATTAACATCTGGTCCCAGTTCAGCATTATGCCTGTTAAACCACCAATAGCCAAAGGAAAAGGAAGAAGACATAAGAACAGAAAAAGGAGGCAGGCAGGCAGGATAGCTTAGGCTCTGCAAATAAACTGGAACACAAACTGAAAAATGAAAGACATGTGGGAGAGAGAGAATTAGGACAGAATCAAATCTCAGGATTAAATACTTACCAATGCTGCAAAAGAGCATCAGGTCAAAATCAAATAGGGCTGTGAGTCAATGTTGGAAAACTCCTGGAAGGAAAATCATTTTGTTCAAACTACAACAGTTTAGACCTCACCAAAAATCCCTCCTACCGAGTAGGTGACTGTGGCACTGCCAGTGTTTGTCAGTTTTACCTGGGGTAATAAAAGGATGTTTGTCTTTGACTGCTCTAAAATTTGGTTCTTATAGAGATTTCCTCTGACATTTTTGTTTCTATGTAGCAGCCCCGATGACATCAGCAGTCTTAGGAAATAAGAATCTCTCTAGAGGCCCTCTAAATATTCTCCAGACTTTAATAAAAGAGTTCCTTAGAAAAGAGTACTCCCGCTGGGAATGGTGGTGCACACCTATAATCCCAGTGGCTCAGGAGGCTGAGACAGGAGGATCACAAATTCAAAGCCAGCCTCAGCAAAAGCAAGGTGCTAAGCAACTCAGTGAGACCCTGTCTCTAAATAAAATACAAAATAGGGCTGGAGATGTGACTCAGTGATTTAGTGCCGCTGAGTTCAAGGACTGGTACAAAAAAAAAAACAAAAAAAAACCCTAAAATATTCCCCAACATTCCCTAATGTCTATTCAATTTTAAAGAGTCTGCAGATGCATCAATGCTTCTGGAAAGTCTTTGCTGAGTCTATGTCCTCTCTCATCTCTAACCTCTCCAAACTATCATGTCTACCCTTTCTCTGGGCCCCAAGAACATCCCAAAGAGCAGCTACTGCACTGTATTGTGATCACTGGTTTTTCTTACTGCTTCCACAGTATGTAAGCCTCTTGAAGGCAGGCATGGAAGTATTCCAAATATTAGTTATATGAATTTAATTGAATTCCTGAGCTTTAGTGTTATCATACACTTTTTAAGGCATATTTACATTTGGAGCACATGTTTATTTTGGAAATGAAAGGCTCTCTGATGTAGACATCTCAAGTATTAACTGACTGACAGAGGAGTCCTTTATCTTCCTTCAACTCAAACCAACAAATTATTTTTCTTAGTCTGTTTGCTGTTGCTCTAACAAAATACCTGAGGCTGAGTACTTCATATAAAAGAAATTTGTTTGGCTCACAATTTGGAGTGCTAGACCCATGGCCAAGCCAGGCATGGGTCTGGCACTGCTAAGTTCTGGTGAGGGCCTTCTGGCTACATTACAACATGGCACATGGCATCATGATTGGGAGTGTGTATAAAAGATAGAGGTCACATAGTGAGACAGGAAGCAAGTGAGAGTCAGGAGCCAGGCTTACTCTTTTTATTGTTCCCCAGCTCTTAATATCAGGTCTGGCACACAATGAGTGCTCAGTAAGTATTTCTTTTATTGATTACAAAAAATTACACAGTTTTACACATCCTACCACATTCCCCCAAATTCTATGGACCAAAGCAACCACCATTCTAGCTGTCTTATTTAGACTTCCTTGTTTATTCCACAACCTACATTCAAAAAGTTTCAAAATTTCACAAGGAGAGCAAGTTCTTTTTAAAGGAATTTTGGCTAAATAACTGTTTTTAGGTCCAATATCCTTTTTTCAATAAATCATCTGCTCTAGGATCCCATGGGAACAACAATAATCTCTTCCAAGGGTGATAGCCCAGTGACCTAAATTCTACTAGGCCCTATCTCTTAAGAAATCCACCACTTCTCAACATGGCCATACTGGGGACAAAGCTTTTGGCATGTAAACATTTGGGGAACATACTCAAACCATATCCAAATCATGGCACCATTATAGATCCAATAAGCTACAAAAGAAAAAGAAAAATTAGTGAAAAAAAAAAAAAACTGAAGTCAGGAGGATGTTGCTAAACTTCCAGGAATAATGTGACAAACTGAACTCTAAGGTTTACAGATCATTTCCTAAAGAGCTTTGGAGTGTTCAATCAAACGATTTTAGGGCATATTGTCCCTCTTGCCTTAGGCAGATCTTCCTTCTGGTAGGTAGAGCATGAAGACATGGCTCAGCAATAAACTTTTGGTGATGTGTTGAAGAAGAGGACATTGAACTTCAAAAAAGTTTTTTAACCAAAACGCCTTTTTTTTTTTTAAGTTTTTCTTTTTTTCCCCTCTGAAATGTTAAAACCTTTTGAAAGGACCTGGAGCAAACAAAGTGAAGTCCCTATGAGATAGAATGGTGGCTGCTACTGTCCATGGAATTTAGGGTAAGGTGGTGGGATGTGTGAAACCGTGTTCAGCTTTTGGAATCAATAAAAGAAATACTGAGCACTCATTACCTACCAGACCCGATGCTAACAGCTAGGGAACCAGCACCATTCTCAAGGAGTTCCCAATGCTTCCATGAAAGGAGAATGAATAAAGTGTTATTATGGGAACTTAGGATGGGACACTGATGTCTACTCTTCAGGGAAGAGGTGATGTGGGAGCCATGTCCCAGAAACTGAATAGGAGTTCTGTAAGCAAAGAAAGGGTCATTGTGGGAAGGGGGAAATGTTGCACAAAATAAAAACTAGAAAGAAGACTTGTTAAAAATTTGGTCCTGGTATGGTGGCACAAACCTCTAATCTTGAGAGGCTTGGGAGGCTGAGGCAGAAGAATCACAAGTTCAAAGCCAGCCTCAGCAACTTAGTGAGGCCCTAAGTAACTCAGTGAGACCCTGTCTCTAAATAAAATATTAAAAAGGGCTGGGGATGTGGCTCAATGGTTAAGCGCCCCTGGGTTCAATCCCTGATCCAAAAAAAAAAATTTTTTTTTTTGGTGTAGTTAGGGTCATGAGGAAATTATTTAGACTAGAAATAGGAGATGTGTGTTGTCAAGGAAAGGACAGAAGGAAGAGCATGGGAAGTAGCAGACATGGGGCTAAAGAAGTAGACTGGGGCTGAAGTTTAATAGACTTAGAAAGCTGCAGTAAGGAATGTGGTCTTTCTCCTGAGGGAACATGGAATCTTTGAAAGAACTGACATAATGAGGTTTATAATAACCTTTACATTCTTGTCACTGTCCACCAGGCTTGGTTTTCTCAAACCTTACCATATACTTCTTTGACATCGATGATTTTGTAAAGAGAAAGAAGTACAAGGACTCTGTGATTAGTTGTGAACCCAAAGCGGCATCTACAGAGAAGGCTCCCTGCCTCTTGGTGCCTTTAGGTAACTTTCCAAGTCCACTTCCTGGAAGAGCCTGGCCATTGGCTCTGCCCATCTCCTGGGGCTTCCCTCCCTCACACACTCCGCAGGGCACTGTCCTCTCCAATGCAACGTGTTCACTCCGTCTTCAAGCACACACAAACCATCTGCACGAAACCACTAGGGTACCGGTCTCACCCCATTCTGTCAGACAGATTCCCACATCCAGCAGGCTTTAATCATTCCCAGCTCCCTTTCCTCATTTATGAGCCTCCCTTCTACCACCTTAAGGCCAGAGTTATTTTTAACACCCTTGAGTCACATGTAGATACTCATATATCATACCATTTGTGAATTACCTTATAAAGCAACCCTGTGAGAGAGGTATATTTGTTATTGTCATTATTTTACAGAAGAGAAAACGGAAATTCATCCAGTAAGCAATTTGCTTAGGGTCCTCGTGTTATTAAAATACGATCAGAACCAATCTAAAATTTTCTCCCTAAGTCACCATGTTATTTCTCAAATATCCCTGGCAGCTTCTGTTCACCCTTTCTCCATTCGAAGTCAAAGCTACTCTTTTCCACACTACTTAGGTTTTTTGATTCCAGTGTGGTTTGTGCCCGAGTTGTCTTGGAGTAAGGCTTTCCTCTCTGCACTCTCCCAGCTTTTCTAAAAAATGCTAAAACCCCTTACTTCTCAGAGTCAATAAACGTGGGAGAGGACAAAAGTCTGCTGAGTGCTATTATATCCCCGGGGCATATATTAAGGGAGAAGAAGAAGAAACCTACAACAAAATAAAAATATGTCTAAAACCTGGTTGTCTAATCCATTCGAATCCATGTAAGATTTGAAAGAGAATATTTCCTAGAAGGCTACTACATCAGAGATTTTTGACATATATCATGAAAATTTCATATGGAAATGACAATCCATATTCGAAAAGAAAGTGAACAGAGCTGAGGAAAATGGAATCAAAGATAAATGGTGGAGATCTCTTTTAAATGTCATGTGTTTGAAAGGCTGGCATTTATAATCTATTAGGAAAGTAGTCCAAAGCAGCCTACAAACGAGAAAGTCCAACTTGGCCACTGAGCTACAAAAAAAATAAAATTAAAAGTCTTGAACTTTTAGGATCTTGGGTGTACCCATCCTCAGCCAGACTTGCCTGTGTTTACTGTGTTAACCCAGAACTGCCGCTAATTCATTCATCCCAGGCAGGTGATACCAGATAAAGTCAGCCACAGACTCTTATTTCACACTGTGCTTGACACAATGGAAAGAATGACATATGCTTCACCAAGCAGTTGAGCTTCCTTCCCTCCTTCTGTGAAACTGACCTGACAATGTGACCATGAAGGCTTGAAGCATTTCTTTAACCCTTTTAAGCAAAGGATAGACAGGATAGATATGATCAACCCTGTATCCTTCCAGCCTCTTGGCTTGGGGCATCATAAAAGGCAAAAGAAAAGACATAATAGAGGGTATTCAAGTCAGGCATGGTGGCACACACCTGTGATCCCAGCAATTTCAGAAACTGAGGCAGGAAGATTGTCAAGTCTGAGACCAGCCTGGGAAACTTAGCAAGAACCTATCTCAAAATTAAAAAGTAAAAATAAAAATGGCTAGAGATATAGCTCATTAGTAGAGTGGCCCTGGATTCAATTACTAGCACCCCCCCCACCCACACACACACACAAAAGAGGGTATTAAAAGGAAATTCAGGAGTCTAATATGCCCATTTCTTCAGCATGTAATAAATTCTGTGTGTTCTTTTTCCTGCTTTTTTTTTTTTAATAAGCCAGGTGCAGTGGTGTATTCCTGTAATCTCAGTAAATTGGGAGGCTGAAGCAGGAGGATTGCAAGTTCAAAGCCATCCTTAGCAGCTTAGTGATACCCTAAGCAACTTAGTGAGACCCTGTCTCAAAATAAAAAATAAAAAGGACTGGGGATTGCCTCGGTGGTTAGGGGCCCCTGACTTCATTCTCTGGTACCAAAATAAATAAATAATAAAAGTTGTAGGGCTGGGGATGTCAGTCAGTGGTTGAGCAGTTGCCTAGCATGTATGAGGCCCTGGTTTGGATCCCCCAGAGCCACAAAAATAAATTAAAAAAAGGAGATTCAAACTGCACTCTTTAGGGAGAACTTTAATCTTGCTCCAAGGATATAATTTAGCAATTAAACCAGCAAGTAGGATGATTTTAACATTTAGATTTTCCTAATTGATTCCTTTTTTTTTTTTTTTTTTTTGGTACCCAGGGACGCTTAACCACTGAGCCACATCCCCAGACTTTTAAATTTTTTATTTAGAAACAGGATCTTTCTGAGTTGATTAGGGCCTCACTAAGTTGTTCAGGCTGGCTTTGAACTTGAGATCCTCCTGCCTCAGCTTCCCAAACTGCTACGATTACAGGCGTGCACCACTATGCCCAGCTGATTCATTTTTCAAAAGACAATTTTATGCAAAAACTGCAACATGTCCTGGTATATTTGATATATACCACTGATATCACATATTTTTAAATGATTCATATGGATAGGATATGTCCCAGAGAAAAAATTATTAGAATATAATCCTAAAATAGTTTTGCAAACTTTATTTTATATAGTTACCCACATAAGAAAATAGAGTTGTTGTTTTTTTTTATGCCACGACTTGTTCATTCCTATTAAGTGCTAATCTCCCACTTTATCGCCTCAATTTTCCTTTCTTTCACCTGTCACCCTCTGATACTTTTATATTCCTATATTACAATCTCACTTAAATTTCTGGTCCTATCCACCTCCTCCCCCAGTCCCATTTGCTATCCCTCTTCCTGAAAACATGGCTAGATCTGAATGGAGGACTTTCTTGGGCAGATAGTCCTCAGCTCTGTAACTTCTTTTCCTATGACTAAGATGACTTTTTTTTTTTTTAATCACTTGCTCATTTTAATTAACAAGATACAATATTACTCTCGGAAAGGAAAAAGACACTTGTAAATATAATTGTTTTCCAAGCTTCAAAACATGTAATCAGTTTATGCCAAGGGTCATGCTTTCTCAGATTTGTGAGCATGATTTTTTTTACTTATCTAATTTTATTTTTTAATCATGTATGCTCTCTACTAGAATGAGGCAGAAAGCTATACATCTCCCCCTTGTGGTACTTGTTGGTATCTGCCTTTGGTATCTTCCATTTCTTCCAGTTTCTATCAGTCCCAATAAAATGCTGCTAAAATAATCCTCAACTACAACTCTGGCATCACTCTCCTGCACGGACTTTCAGTGGCTCTCTACCACCTGCGAATAAATTCCAAAGTCTTGGCACCACCTGAAATTTCTATGTAAACTCTGCCTTTTGAAATCCTTTATGTTCTTCTGGAACAAAATTCCTCTTTCCCAATCCCCCACATGGAGTAGTTGCAGTGCTCCTTCACTGCAATCTGAGTATAATTAATTATAGGTATTTGTGATCAATTATCTCTCAGGCCATTTTGTAAGAATCTGGAGAGAAAGAAATGACAATATCTTTTTCATCTTCCCATCATTTATACAGTACTTGCACATATCAAATATATTACATAAATATCTAAAAAATTAAATAAAATAGATATGATGGCTAGTAAAACTAAACGTTGTCATTAGACTTTAAAAACAGAGAAAGATTTAAGAACTTTATTTTATTTATTTATTATTATTTTATGTGGTGCTGAGGATTGAACCCAGTGCCTCACACATGTTAAGCAAGTGCTCTACAATTGAGCTACAACCACAACTCCGCAGAAAGATTTTTTTTTTGTACTAGTGATTGAACACAGGGGTGCTTTACTCTGAGCTACATCCCCAGTTCTTTTTTATTTTTATTTTGAGACAGGGTTTTGCTAAATTGCTGAGGGTCTTGCTAAATTGCTGGGCCTGGCCTTGAGCTTGCCATCCTCCTGCCTTAGGCTCCTGAGTCACTGATATTGCAGGTATGTACCACAATGCCCAGCTAAAACAGAGAAAGAATTTAAAGATGGACCAAGAAAGAGAATTGTACAGACTGACCCTATCTGATAAGAATATTATGAAAGCTACATGTGTAATTCTGAATTTTCTAGTAGCCACCTTTTTAAAAAGGTGAAATTAACTTTAATAATACATGTTCTTTGACTCAATCAAAAATATTATTTCAACATGTAATCACGTAAAAATTACTAAGATATTTGACATTCACTTTTCATGGCAAATTTAGCATACATATGACATATCTCAATTTAAACTGGCCACATTTAAAATATTTAATGTGGGCTGGTGGCTACTGTGTTAGAAAGAAGTTAAGCCAAGAATAGGAACAAGGGTTCTAGTCCTGGCTAACTTCTGAATAATTCTGTCACCAAAGACAAGACCTTTAACTATTTCCTTCATTTCCTTATCTGAAAGGGGGGGGGGGCACATACTTTTCTTACCAGTCTTATGGGGCTGTAATTGCACCAAATTAGAAATGAAAATGAGAACACTTTGAAAGGTTGTTGAAAATGTCAGACAAATGGAAGGCATTATAATTATTCCAAGAATAAACTCTGTTTATCACTAGTTTGTACAGTGTACTGAAAATCATAGGTGTGATTTTTTTCAATAACCATTGCAGATCTTTCCCAGAGGCCGAGATACTAAAGGTTATTTCAATGCTCCAGTGGAGACATATTACCATATTAGAAAACCCAGTTAAACTGGCTTGCTTTGATTAGGGTCTTCTCTAAAGAAGAGAGATCCCAAAGTCTCATATGCTCCCCAATCTTTCTTTATTGATTTGACAGCAATATTATAGGGTTAAGGGATGATGTTGATGTTCCCATTAAATGTCTCCATTGGAACAGCAGAGTATGATGAAGATGGGTATATCAGAAGCACAGAGACAGAGTTTGGAGATCTGTATTCAGGTTAATTATATCATTGTGAATAAGATGCTTTCAATACAGAGGGAAAGGAAGAGGCAAGGTGTCAGTCATAAGCATTTGGAGAACCAAAGGAGGATCAGGAAATAATGCTGGCTTTCTGTTTACATAGTACCTGCCCACCACTGAGGTGCTTCTGTGATACAGAAAGAGATAGAAACAT
This sequence comes from Marmota marmota marmota, assembly GCF_001458135.2. Lineage (NCBI taxonomy): Eukaryota > Metazoa > Chordata > Mammalia > Rodentia > Sciuridae > Marmota > Marmota marmota. The sequence continues at coordinate 4,164,917 of NW_025999900.1, forward strand.
GTTTTCCACTTTTAGGTCCTATAGAGGACGCCAGGATGGTCATTTATTAACATTTTAAGTGCTCTTTTTAGGAGATTCTCTGAAGAGCTCCAAACGCCTCTTTTTAAACACTTCAGCTATTGTTTAATCACCCACCAAGATCTGATCCCAAATCACTCTCTCTGCCCTAAGAAATGGTACAGAATAAAGTATTTTCATTTCCGTTTTATATGCGGAGTAGGCAGAAGCAGCGAAAAACAATTCTCTTGTCTGTTAGGATTGGCCTTCCTGGCAGCCTAAGCTCGGTAGGCGCCTATTTAAAAGTGAGCTCAGTCCAAGACCCACTTTCCCTTTCCGCCACATCTGCGGGTCCTGGGGCATTTCCCCTTTCTCAGAAGTTTGCTGACGTCGGACACCCAGGCGAGCAGTGTAGCCCGGGAGACCCTGATGCACCCTGTCTTAACAACAGTTGCTAGGGGGCGGAGACTTTGAATCTGTTCGCGAGGCCAAATATCCCAGGGTCGGACACATGGGGCGCATGCGGCCACCGTCTCTCAGCTATCGCGAGGTTTCGACTTCCCGGAAGCGGTGGAGGACGTTCCTTATAAAACGGCGTCGCGATGTGTGGGGACTGTGTGGAAAAAGAGTATCCTAATCGGGTGAGCAGGGGTTCGCCGAGAACCTACCCCACGCGGCCAGCCCTGAGGCTGCTCATGCTTCCGGCCGGCCTTCCCGACCGGCCAGGCGCTGGGCAGACTTGGCTGCGCTGTGGATTGCAGTGACCCCGTGGCTGTATTTAGGCCTAGGTCAGCAAGGCGGAGTGTGGCGGTCCATACCCGTCGGTCCCCGCCCCGGTGGCTGACATCAGCCGTCATTCCCGTTGTCTTGAGCGCCCGGGGACCTCATAGGAAGCCTCAGCACCAGCACCACCCAGGCAGCAGCCCCCCACCCCGGGTTGTCCTCAAACTCGATTTGATGCAGTTCGATTTTCTTACCGAATTCTAGCGCTGGAGGGGACCTCCTTGGTCATCCCTTCTAACCCAGTTTTGCAGATGATGAAACTAATGCTCAGAGAGGAGGAATAATTTGTCCAAATTCACATTCTAGGTAATATGAGAGCCAGAACTAGAATTCAAGTTTCCCAGTTGCTACCTTCATTCGTTCGTTCATTCATATATATTGGGTATTGAACCCGAGGCGCACTACCCCTGAGCTACATCCCCAGCCCAGATCCAGAGTTCCAGAGACTGGCCTCGAACTTGTGATCCTCCTGCCTCAACCTCCTGAGAATCGCTGGGATGACCAGCTTGTTACTTTATTTTAAATCTCTGTTTCTCTCAGGCCCAGGTGGTTTCAGACCTTGTAGAGCTTTGTTAATTGAGGGCATACTTATTGAACATTCACGTGTGTATAGGTCACTTTGTGAGGCTATGAAAGAATGTGCTGCTGAAGAATTTACAGTGTGGAGGAGTAAGTGGCTAACGGAAATGAAAGGACAAACCATGTATAAAATGAAGTTTAGAGAGAGGAGAGAGTAATAGGGTATGGGGTAGCACTGCTACCTTCCATCCCCGCAAAAATTGTGGACTATCGCCACGACTTGAAACATAGTTGTGATTAGGTAGAAAAGAAGGAAACAAGGAGCTGAAGACTCGGGGGGAAATAACAAGAGCAAGAATTCTTGCATGGGTTGGGAGTAAGAAAATCTCTATAGTGTTTTTTCTTCTCTCAATATGTTATGAGCATTATTTAGTCTTTTGAGAAGATTCTATAGTGTATGTTCTCATATGGTACAACCACTTTGGAAAAAAGGTTTAGCATTATACAGTAAAGCTGTGCCCACTGAAATGACCCAGCGGTTCTCATTCTGGAAAAACGCATGTGTAAATTCTCTTGGACATATGTATAAGAAAGTTTGGAAGGGCAATTTTCTGTAGTAGACTGGAAAAGTAACTTTGTAGAATGGAACATCATAAAAGAATGAGTGATGGAAATGAATGATATAGAGCAGTGGTTATTTACCAGGAATGACTTTGTCTCCCACTGGATATTAGCAATATCTAGATACATTGTTGGTTGTTACAATGGGTAGACCACTCCTCACATCTGATGGGTAGAGACCAGTAATGCTGCTAAACATCTTGCAATACACTGGATAGCCACCACAACACAAAATTTTATGCAGTTGAGGAACCCCGAATTAGAGTAATAAAAATACACCAAAATTACATACAACAACTGGAATTAAGTATTACAAATACAGTGTTGATAAAAGAACACAGTGTAATTCAAAATAAAATAAAATGTATTATTTAAGAATGTTCCTGGGTGGTAAAACAATAAAAGAAAGCAAGTGATTACCATAAAGTAGTCTTGATATTGATTACTGCTAAAGGATTAGGGTGTGATCAAGAATGGTCACATAAGAGGCTGGGGCTGTAGCTCAATGGCAGAGCACTTGCCTGGCACATGCAGAGGCACTGAGTTTGATCCTTAGCACCACATAAAAATAAACAAATAAAACAACGACATTCTGTCTGTCTACAACTACAAAAAAAAAAAAAAAGAATGGTCACATGAGGGGACGTCTTTGGGGGTGCAAAGCAGTATTTTCTTTCTTTTTTTTTTTAACTGTGCTTATTCAGTTTTTTCTGGAAGTTTTCTTTCTTTCTTTCTTTCTTTTTTTTTAGAGAGAGAGAGAGAGAGAGAGAGAATTTTAATATTTATTTTTTAGTTTTCGGCAGACACAACATCTTTGTTTGTATGTGGTGCTGAGGATCGAACCCAGGCCACACACATGCCAGGCGAGTGCGCTACCGCTTGAGCCACATCCCCAGCCCCAGTATTTACTTCTTGACTTGGGTGGTGATTCTAGGGATGTTCGCTTTGTAATTATTTATTATACTTATGTATGTTTTGTTTCATATGTTTTTCTGAATTGTGTTCTATTATATACATTGTTTTAATTTAGAAAGATTTTTATGAATCTAATAAAGAACATTACATATTAGACCATGCTGGGAAAGTTTTCAATAGAGGGCATTACAGAGATTAGGTTGAATTCTTAAGAGTGGAACCAATTGAAAGATTTAAATCATATTAAGACATTACTATAGGCAACCATCACTGTAATAGTGAATAGGGAAATGATCTAAAATCTCTTATTAGGAAAATGAATCTTGGCTGTATGTTGGGATGATGGGGTGAGGGGAGTAGGAAAGGAGACTTCTGTAGAGCATGGCAACAGTATAGCCATGAGATAGTGAAGGCCTGATTTCAAAGAAAGAATTAATAGGACTCAACCAATACAGTGTTGGGGAGAAGAATGGAAGAGATGTAGATGATCTCAGGATTTTTAGTCTACGCAACTGGGAAGTTGGAAGTATTATTACAGAAATTGTAGGTATATGGGAAGAAAAATCAAGTGGGGAGCAAATGGTTAAATTGTTGTTATGGTTGAGATTGAGAACTTAACATCTGAGGAGTCAAAGATATAGCACTGCAAATAACAAAGATGTATCTGTCTGTAAGATTCAGAAAGATGAGTCAGCCAAATCAAAGTGTCAAAATAGAAAGAATTTGTTCTCTAAGGAAAAGAATGTGGAGAACCAAAGACTCAGTTTCAGAGAATAAATTAATTTAGGAAATAGAAATTTTAAAGTCTCAAGAAAAGTGCGCTGAAGCACTTTTTCTCTGCTTTTATTCTCTCCTAAAATAATTAAAGGGCTATCATAAGGAAGAATTAAACTTTTTTTTTTTTTTGGTACTGGGGATTGAACTCAGGGGCACTCGACCATTGAGCCACATCCCCAGCCCTATTTTGTATTTTATTTAGAGACAGGGTCTCACTTTGCTTAGTGCATCGCTTTTGCTGAGGCCGGCTTTGAACTCGTGATCCTCCTGTCTCAGCCTCTCGAGCTGCTGGGATTATAGGCATGTGCCACAATGCCACAATGCTCAGCTAAACTTTTTTTTTTTTTTAATTTCAGAAAACAGATTTAGAAATAAGTAGTGGGTGGGTGTTATGAGTTTGTAGACTTTGAATCAGAATAAGGAACTTTATAACAGATGTTCAAAAAGGGAATGCATAACATTTAGAGGAATTGAGTTGTCTTCCTGACTGACAATTTAGCATCTCAGGGACCCTTTCAACTCTGGAATTTTTTGAAGGACAGAGTAGAAACCACTTTGCTCAAGCTTAGTGAAGGAAAGAGTAATAAAATGTTGGCAGCAAATATGGTCCACTAATTCAAAAAAGATTGGCAGAGAAAATAGATTAGCTTCTCCAGAAGCTCTAAGTGCACAGAAAGTAAGTAATATTTAATTATTTATTTTTTGTTACATAAAGTTATCCGGTGTTTTGTGTTAGATGTTTTTCACAGACTAGAAATACATGAAATCCTAACAGGTCTCTGACCTACTTGCTTGTAATGTTACACTGAGAATTGAACTCAAGCATGAATCTAGTTGGAAATGAACCATACTAATTTTCTGAACCCAAATGGATTTTTGCTCAACTATGAACTAAAAAAATGTTTTCTATCAGAAAAGTATTTAACAAACCACTTGGAACTAGAACTGTATTGTATTTTTCGTAATAACTGAACAGGCCAAAATCATAATAAAATATTTTTCAAATCAAACTGGAAACAAAAACCTATTTCACATATTTTAAGTTTCAGCTTTAAACATTTTAGTAATTCAACAGCAATGCAGAAATAATTAATTTAGATTAATCAGAGGGAAAAAATCAATTGTGCATTAGTGATGTTTAAATTTAAAATTATGTGTTTTAAAACTAACCCATCAAGGGGCTGGGGTTGTAGCTCAGTGGTAGAGCGCTTGCCTAGCATGTGCAAGGCACTGGGTTCAATCCTCTGCACCACATGAAAATGAATAAATAAAAATGTTGTATCTGTTAAAAAAAGAAAAACCTAACCCATCTAAGTTTATGTACTCAAATGGTTACCTGGTTCATAGAATTAGACAAATCTAATTTAATTAAATGTTGAGTTGAATCTGTAATTACTAAAACAATTGTATGTGGACAGGTATTTTAAAATGGTATTCTGCATTTTTAGAATTTGAGGGTTTAAATACCTGTATTAAAAAAGAATAATCATGAATCAATAATTAAACTTTCACTAAACTTTCATAACAGAGGAAAAACAAGAACAAACTAAATATAAATCAAGCAGAAGGAAGGAAATAAAGATTGGAAGTTAATGAAATACAAAATTGAAAAGCTATAAAGAAATCACAAACCAAAGCTGCTAGTTCTTTGAAAAATATGTTCTTTTTTTTTTCTTTTTCTTTTCATTGCTGGGTATTGAACATAGGACCTCTTACATGCTAGGAAAGTGCTTTACCAGCCAGATATTTTCTAGTCATGTGTGTATATATGTATGTTTGCAGTACTGGGGATTGAACCTAAGGGCACTCCACTGGCTATGTCCCAGCGCTTTTTTATTTTTCATTTTGAGACAGGGTCTAAATTGCTGAGGCTGGCCTTTGAACCTGTGATCTTCTTGCCTCAGCCTCCTAAGTAACTGGGCTTAAAGGCCTTGTGCCACTTTGCTGGGTTCCTCCATTTTTAATTTAAAAATTTTCCTGCAAAGCATATACATTAACTTACATAAACATTAACTTACATTTATTTATAGCTACATTCACATGTACCATCTGAAATAATACTTTTCCAGAAAAAAACAAATTCGTCCAGTTCTTGTCAAAATAATTGCTGATTTCACAAGTTTATGAGACTTTATGTTGTAATTGTCACATTGATTATCATCTGTACTGCCATACTAATTATAATCATAGTTTTCAGCCGTTTCTTTTTGCATACTTGTTTACCTTTACAACTCTTCAACCAGGATTTATCTGAATCACATTCTTTTTTGGGGGGGTGGTGGGTACCAGGGATTGAACTCAGGGGCACTCGACCACTGAGGCACATCCCCAGCCCTATTTTTGTGCCTCACATTTTCCTAAGGCTGGTTTTGAACTTGTGATCCTCCTGTCTCAGCTTCTGGAGCCGCTGGGATTACAGGCGTGTGCCACCACACCCAGTCTGAATCACATTTTTTAAAGGCACTTAACATGTTGACTTTTTCCTCTTATTCTTGAAACTTACAGTTCACTCTTACTATGGAATTGATTTGGATTGCAATCTTTGTTTCCCTGTCATTATAGAAACTTCAAAAGCTTCCTATACTTTAGTTTACTTTCCCAAATTTGAATATTAATAGTCTAATGGAAGAGCTGTCTTACTAATGAAGTTTACCCTCATTTCTTTAAATGACTAGGGCTCTTAAAAGTCCCATAAGTTTCTTACATACCATACTTGGAATTTGTCATTTCAAATATTTATTTACTTACCACATAACAGATGCAAATATCTTTCTCTTCCCTGTGTTTCCTTAAGAGTTTACATTCTGCCTACCTACTTACAAGGTCACATTATAGAGTTCAGGCCACACTGTATAAGGTAGCTGTGTTTCTGTGTGAAATCTAGCTCAGAGTTCTATTTATTTGTAATTGGTATTTAAAATTCTTTATTTATTTTATGACTATTGTTTTCCTTAATTTCTTGAAGTCCTTAGCAGTTATCTTTTATATATTCAAGGCAGTCTCAATTCAAATTACAGCAGGCTTTTTTTTTTTTTGTAAAAATTTATAAACTGATTCTAAAATTTTTTATGAAAATGAAAAGAACCTGTAATAGGTAGATTATAGTATATAAACTATCTGATTTAGATTCTTATTGTAAAGCTACAATCAAAAGAATGTTTCATGAGTGCAAAGCTAGATAATAAGTCAAGAGAACAGAGTAGTCAAAGTAGACCCTTATTTATGTGGTTATTTTGACTGTTCTACAAAGGCACCATTATAATTCAATGGAAGGATAGTCTTTGAACAAATGTGGCTGGAACAACTGGATATCCATATAACTTTGATCATTATCTCAAATCAAATTATTTCAAAATATGTCATAAACCTAAACTTACAAGCTTAAATTATAAAACTTCTAGAAGAAAACATAGGAGAAAAATCTGTTCAACCTTGGGGATAAGCAAAGATGTTTTAGGAGACAAGAAGCACAAATCATTAGAGAAAAAAATAAATTGGACTTTTAAAAGCTCAACACTGTTCTTCAAAGAACATCATTAAAAAAAGAAAGCAAACTAGGGCTGGAGATTGACTTGGTAATAGAGCACTTGCCTAGCATGTATGAGATCCTGAGTTTAGTCCCCAGCATCTCAAAAACAAAAAACACAAAAAAGAAAGCAAATTAATGACAAGGAGAGAATATGGCATAATGTATTCAGCAAATGACTTATATCAAAGATATATAAAGAACTTTTATTACTCAGTATAAGAAGATAAACAACAAAGAATGGGCAAAAGACTTGAATAGACACTTCACATAAAGAGACATTTTAATAGGCATCACAAAAATATTTCTCCACCATTAGTCATCAGGGAAATGTAAGTTTAAATGATAATGAGTTTTTACCGCTTTACATCACTAGAATGGCTAAAGTAAAAAAGACAAACCTAGTATCAGTGTATATATGGAACAACTGGAACTCAGTGCATTGATGAGAATGTAAAGTGAAAAACTTTGGAAAACAATTTGCCAGTTTCTGAAAATTAAATATACCATTTTTAGCAAAGAATTTAGCAATTCCATTTCTAGATTCTTTCCCCAAGAGAAAGGAAGACATATGCACACAAGACTTGTACATGAATCTTCATAGTTGCTTTATTTTTACTAGCCCCAAAGTGAAAAAACCCAAATGTCCATCAACAGGAATTAATCCATACAATGGAATACTACTTGGCAATAAAAAGAATTGAACTACCAATATATTCAGCCACATAGATGAATAACATAGATATTATGTTGAACAAAAGAAACTGGATACAAAAGAGTATAATAATTCTGTTTATGTAAAATTCTGGAACATGCAAGACTGTAGAGAGAGAATCAGATTATTGGGTGCCTGATAGGGGTTGGAGATAAACTGCAAAGCATGAAGGAACTTCCTGAAGAGAGAGAAATATTCTGAATTTTGATAGGGATAGTGCTTATGTGGGTATACACATTTGTTACAAGTCACTCACCTGTGCCCTTAAAATATGTGAGATTTTTTTGTCTGTAAATTATACCTCAGTAAAATTTATTTATTTGTTTATTTATTACTGAGGATTTAGCCCAGGGATGTTTTACCACTGACCTGCATCCCCTCTCCTTTTTATTTTTTATTTTGAGACAAGGTGTCACTAAATGCTGAGGCTGGTGAAACTTCTGTACCTTTTGCCTTAGCCTCCCAACTTTCTGGGATTATAAGTGTGTGCCATAGCACCCAGCAAATTTGCTTCTACCAGAGCTAATCTCATCCTCAATACATAGAACTAAGAAGCCTCTCAGAAGGGAGAGATTGTACTTCTGGGAATCCAGGAAGACTTCATTGTGTCATTCATTGAAGGTGGGTCTTAATTCCCTGATATTTCTTAAATTCCATGAAGTTGGAAACTTCTTTGGCTCATCCTTGAATCCTCCATGGTGCTTTGCATGGTATCAGCCACATAAAAGCGTTAGAGAAAATGTTGATTCTAATGATTTTGTAATCATATTAACTATTTAAAAATACTCTAAATTTGTTGCGTGGAATTAGACTAGATTATCTGTAAAATGACTTAATTCTTAACAATTATTTATAAGCCTTTAGCAAAGATTTTCCTTAAATCGGGAAAACGAGTTGTTTATAATTTCTTAGTGACGAAGCAAAACTCTTTCTTTCTTGAATGCTGTTATGTTAGTCTGATGAATTGCCTTCTCTGCCTGAATCATATGTAAAAGATTGACATCTGTAGATCTAGATACTTTTGTTTATTTTGTGGTTCTATTAAGGCTTAAGAAAAAGGCTGTCAATAATCAATTTAACATCATAGTAAATGAGATCATCTTTAGCATGGGCTCAATCTTTCTATTTTAGTTGAATTTTTAATTCTAGTTTTATGATATGCCTCATTTAATAGTAGGCTTTTAAATTTTTCTAATTTTTCCTTTACGTATTTTGTATTATTAAGGTTTCCTTATTGTTTCTATGTCTGTTTGTACTTAGTTCTCTTTTTTCTATTCTTCTTTAAAATTTTGTTCTTTTTATTTATACATGACAGTAGAATGTATTTTGACATATATGCATGGAGTATAACTTCCCACTCTTGTGGTTATACATGATGTGGAATTACATTGGTCGTGTATTCACATAGGACTTAGTTCTCTATTAAACACAGCTGCAGCCCTCAGAGACTTATACACCAACATTGCTTCGATTTTATTTTATTTATATATATATCAGTATTATCTAGGAGAGCTGGTAATTTCAAAACTTACTTATTATAGCCTTAAAGCAAGTAAATTCTGACCATATATATATATATATATATATATATATTTTTTTTTTTTTTTTTTTTT
>NW_025999900.1:4174406-4220761 GCF_001458135.2 Marmota marmota marmota
TATCCTCAACTATCCCCCCTCCCCTCCCCTCCCATCTTCTCTCTCTACCCCATCTACTGTAATTCATTTCTCTCCTTGTTTATTTTCCCATTCCCCTCACAACCTCTTATATGTAATTTTGTATAACAATGAGGGTCTCCCTCCATTACCATGCTATTTCCCTTTTCTCTCCCTTTGCCTCTCACCTCATGTCTCTGTTTAATGTTAATCTTTTCTTCCTGCTCTTCCTCCCTGCTCTGTTCTTAGTTGCTCTCATTATATCAAAGAAGACATTTGGTATCTGTTTTTTAGGGATTGGCTAGCTTCACTAAGCATAGTCTGCTCTAGTGCCATCCATTTCCCTGCAAATTCCATGATTTTGTCATTTTTTAGTGCTGCGTAATGCTCCATGGTGTATAAATGCCACATTTTTTTTATCCATTCATCTATTGAAGGGCATCTGGGTTGGTTCCACAGTCTAGCAATTGTGAATTGTGCTGCTATGAACATCGATGTGGCAGAAACATAGGGACTTGTGCATGCTAAGGAAGTACGCTACCATTGAGCTACATCCCCAGTCCTTTTTATTCTTTATTTTGAGACATGGTCTCCCTACATTGCTCAGGCTGGCTTCACACTTTGAATCCTCCTGCCTCAGCCTCCTGAGTAATTAGGAGAGATTTCTTTTTTTTTTTTTTTTAATACCAGTCTGTTAGCAGATATCAGCTTTTGGAAGTTGATATGTTATGCAAATTATTCTGAGGCCTCTTTCAGTCATTTAGCAATATTCAGTTATGAACTAGGTTTTTAAGAAGAAAATATAGTTAACACCTCTTTATGTAGTATCATCAAATATTCTACATGAATTATTTTTTTGGAGGGTAGGTAGGTACTGGGGTTTGAACTCAGGAATGCTATATCACTAAGCTATAATCCCAGCCCTTTTTATTTATTTGTTTGTTTTTTTGAGACAGGATGTTCCTGAATAGTTGAGGCTGGCCTTGAACTTGGCTTTGCCTCCTGAATTGCTGGGATTACAGGCTTGAACCAACCTGCCCTGCTCACATAAATGACTTTTTTTTTTCCCACCTGGTATTGAGGGTTGAATCCAGGGACACTACCACTGAGCTACATCCCTACATCCTTAGCCCTTTTGTTTTTTATTTTCAGACAGGGTCTCACTAATTTGCTCAGGCTGGCATCTTCCTGCCTCAGCCTCCTGAGTCACTGGAATCACAGGCATGCACTAACACACCCAGATACATAAGTGACTTTTGCAGGTAACTGCAGCTTGTGATTCTGGCTCCAATTTTTTGTATTAAATTATTTTTTTCAGGGACATTCCAAAAGCCTTTATATTACCTTAAACAAGATACAGGGACTTAAAAAAAATAAACCTTAGGATCATCTATATGAATTTTCACTTTCTACTATTATAATGTAATCTATTGATGTCTTTGGAGCAGCTATTAAAATGTATAGGGCTTTCCACCCCCTATACTAAATGACCCTGAAATGCGATTTTTTTTCAGACTCTTTTTTTTTTTTTTAATATTTTTTTAGTTGCAGATGGACACAATACCTTTATTTTATTTGTATGTGGTGCCAGGGATCGAACCTAGTGCCTCAGGCATACTAGGCAAGTGCTCTACCACTGAGCCACAACCCAGTCCTTTCAGACTCTTTTCTGCCTGAATAGCTTTTTTGGTCTGTTTTTCTTTTGCTTCTATAACTTTGCTACTTTCTTATGCTACTCCTTGTCCTCAATGCTGGGAAACCAAATAAACTATGTATAATAAAAATAAATAATTTCTGAGGTTGGTGCTAAGAATTTCTATGAGTGAATTTAGTATATGTCTGGTGCCCAGACATGGTGACAGATATTTAAACCATTTATAGCCCCCTTTTTGCTTGTCTCCACGTTCTTCAGTATGTTCTGAATATATATGAGGACTAATTACGCAAATATTGAAATTTTGAAAGAGGGTATGAAAGACACCAGGACTGCAGAATAGACTCAAATACTTGAAGAGTGTTCTAAGAGGAATGGTTTTCTTTCTTCTTAAGCATATATCCCTTTAAACTATTTTATTCCAGGGAGTACAATAGGACACTGGAGTAAGAGCAAGGGCTCTGGAGCCAGAGGGTTTGGGCTTAAATTATGGTTCCAAAGCCTCCTACTTAAGTGGTTGTCTTAACTACAGTGTACCTTTATTTCCTTGTTTCTAAAAAGGTGGTAATGATAGTATCAGTTGTTTTTTGAAAAGATGTAGTGAGTAAACAGGTAAAGGATTTAAAAAATATCTAGCATATGATAAGCATGCAATGAATCATAGTTGTTATTACATTGTTTTTATTAGATTCTTTGGTTACCATTAAATTCACTCAGTGTCCAGATTGGTTTTTATTTATGTTTGGTTACAATAATACCGTTACTGTCACTTCTGAGACTAAAAGCTTTTACTTAGTTAGATAGACCCAGCTAGCTTAAAAAACACATTTAAGTAATCTGTTAATTGATTATCTTAGACAGCTTTCAATGGGAATTAATAAATGTACATTAAACCTCTAAGTCTAGACCCAGGTATATGGTGTTGCTACATGACAGATTCTGGATTTCTCAATAAAGTCAATCTAATAATGGGTTTCCTGCTGTGTTGCATATGATAAGAGTTAATATTCTTCTTAAGTGATATCATGCTAAGAATAGAAATTTTACTATTTTAATTTAATTACGTAAGTCTCTCTTTGTTTTGGCAGATCTGTGTAAGAACTGTCATCATGTAGTTGCCAGACATGAGTATACGTTCAGTATCATGGATGAATTTCAGGTAAATGTATAAATTTAAGGGTATATTATTTGGGGAGTGGCCGATATTAAAAATCACTTTGATAATCTAGATATAGTTTTTTGTAAATTAAGTTCTAGCAACTGTTAAGAGACCATCCTTCTCTTTTCCTTGTGCAAGCCGAGAGAGAAAAACTTTAAATATGGATGGATCTGTGCAAACCTGTTTTCATGAAAGTCGCAAATCAAAATGTGTGCCTTACAAATGAGAGCTCAATACTGTCATTTTTATTTATAAAGAGTAGCCCATTGGGGCTGGGGTTGAGGCTCAGTGATAGAGTGCTTGCCTAGCATGCATAAGGCACTGGGTTTGATCCTCATTACCACATAAAAATAAAATTAAGATATTGTGTCCACCTAAAACTAAAAAACAAATATTTTTAAAAAAACGATTAAAAAAAACAAGTAGTCCATTATGACTTCTTATGAATTTACTATTGTGCTTCCTTTTTCTTTGCCACTCTGTGATGGCACAACTGTTGACTTTAAATGTTGGCCAGTCCACCTAACTATAATTGCTGGGCATGGAAATTCCAGTAAGAATATTATTTTTTTTAAATATAAAAATACTTTAATTCATGTTGTTCTCAAAGAAAAGTAAGTGATTTTTCAAGGGATTAAAAATTGGAGAAGAAATTAAATAGGGGTTATTTTTGTTTTCCCTAGTTGGTATATACAGTTGAACAATGCTGTAGTCTTAGTCTTCGTAAGAAATTGTAATATCATTTGTCAAATAAAATTATAAAATTGGTATATCAAGATGGAAGGAGAAAAGTTGAACCAGTAGAGAATTAGGGATTTATTATAAGGACTTGTGTTCATGCAATTGTGAGAGCATGTGAGGAAGTCTGTGGAGTTTATGGCCAATAGTGCAGGGCTATTCATAGGTCTGATGATGAGGAAGAAAAGCTGAATCTGGGAGACCTAGGACAAACTAGAACCTTTTATTGTTCCTCACTGCCTCTACTTTTAAGCCTTCAGGTTGAGTTACTTATTTTGTATGAACTACATGTTTATCCCTAGGATATAAAGTTCAGAACTTTTAGTTGTCAAGGGAATTTTTTTAAAAAAATCCTTTAAATTTGAGTAGTACTTTAATTAAAAAAAAAAAAAAACTCCCATAACAGAATCAAAAAACAGTATAACCCCTCTCATTCACTCTTATTTTAACATGGAGGAAAGTACTTAGTCACCTGTCATAGTCTGATATGTGCAATTAATCTAAATAACATCTTAACTATAACTCTTCAACCTCCAAAAATTATGCCTTAAAATATTTATAAGAATGTGTGACTTAGGGCAAAATCAAGATCTCACTGAATTAGTAGTAGCCAAATAAGGGAATAAATATATCATGGGCTTAAAGATACAGCTGTGTCATTTTATAGAAGGAAAGGAGGGTGCTTCAAGCTATTTGCCAAAAGCTCCTATGAGCTTTTTAGAGCCCCCGAATGGATATTGAGATTGTCTGTTTATGTCCCAACAGAGCCATTTAAATCAATGTCATGGTCTGGGGTTGTGGTTCAAGAGGTAGAGCCCTCACCTAGCATGTGAGAGGCACTGGGTTCGATCCTCAGCACCACATACAAATAAAATATTTTATTCTATACTGGTTTTCCTTTATGACTGAATGCAGCAGTCTACAAAGATGTCCCAGAAAAAGGTAAAGGAAGACAGCTGGTAGTCACAATGCCTAGACAGGGTGAAGTGCTCTCAGAAGAACTCTTTTAAAACAGACTCTATCTCCAGTCTCCTCACCCAACAGCTACTTCCCCCAGCCCATATTCTGTACTCTACCATCAGAGGATTTTTGTTTTCCCATGGCGCAACTTTAGCTGTGGTATAATATCCAAGCTTCTCATTTCAGGATTCTCCCTGGGCTGACTCAGCTTCCTTTTCTCTTATTTCCCATGACTCTTCCTTACCTACAACATGGGTGGCAGTGTCCCAACTTTAGACTCTTCCCTCTCTTCTATCAGAGAGGGAGATTTTTATTCTCTCCTCTCTAATGATACCCCATGTCATTTACTCATCAATCACGTTGACTCTTTCTAGCATCCTCTTCCCACCGACCCCATGGGATTTAAAATTTTTTTTTTACATTAAACATATTTAGTTCTTTTTTATTTGTTAAAAATAAACTTAAATTCTTTTATTTTACTTCACTACCTCTGTGATTCATCCTATAATCATTTCTTTCCTTTCTTTGTTTCTTTATTTGAGTAGGTCTATATAAAGACTTACTGTTCTCCTTATTTCCCTATATTCCTCTTAAATACCTACAAACTGATTTTCATTTTTGTTTGATTTGAACTGCTGTCCCCTAGGTTTCCTATAGTCTAACCAATGATTAGTGATTTTTGCCTCTGTTCCTAATTCTCTTAACATCTCTCTGGATCTGATTTTGTTAACCACTGTTATCTTTTTGCAGTATTTCTTCCCTTGGGGTCAATAGCACTTGACTTTTTCTTCTCTTTTATTAAATCACTTTAACTGCTCCTTTGCTTTTTTTAAAATATTTTTTTAGTTGTAGTTGGACACAATATCTTTATTTATTTTTATATGGTGCTGAGGATTGAACGTAGTGCCTCACACTTGAGAGGCAGATGCTCTACCAATGAGCTACACTCCCAGCCCTCCTTTGCTTTTTTCTCATTTCCTTTCCTATTTTTCCATGATACCCCTGAGCTTTGGTCTCTGGTCAGGAACTTTCACTATACTTCCTCCTATAGTGAGCACACATGCACTCAATCTTAGATCTTCCAAATCTCCTTCTCCAAGCCTAACACCCTACCTGCCCTCCTTTTATCTTTTGTTTCTGACTAAACTACTTAACTTCTATCTTCCATGTCAACAACCATACCCACTCAAACCTAAACTACTGCAGCAGCCCCTAAACTGTAGTTCTATATACTGCAATGGAATTAATCTTTCTTAAACATCTCATCCCGCACTCCCCGTTTAACCTCTAAGTACAGTTGTTTCCCCTCTTACTACCTATGTCACCTGCTTGCTGTTTTCATGTCACATTTATTCATGCATTTTCCTTGATTTGAATTATTCCTTTTCTGTCTTCAGGTGCCGCAGTCTGGCTGGGCACACAATCACGAGCCACCACACAGCTTGTAGATTCAAACAGCAACTCTTTATTCCCGAACTCACACCAGCCGTCTACAATCACGTTCTGGGGAAATCCACGTTCTCTGCCCAAATCCAAATCCACTGGGCCTCTATCTCCAAAATATACTGTCTGAATCCCATGAGAACTCAAGGGGAACTCAGGCAGCAGGATACGCCCTATTCCCAGCAGGAATAATCTTAAACCTTAAACCTGGAACCTAAACCGGGAACGCCCTAATCCGCCTTGGTCCTTGAGCAAGGTCACCTACATTCAATGTCACTGCAACATGGGGTACACTGGCAAGGAAATTGTCATACCTACTTGGCTAATGGCTCCCAGCATTCAGGCCAATTAAATCGTATCTCTTTCTATTGGAAGTTAAATTCTGTCTCTTTCTTGCTCTTGATGGTACAGTCTGTGTTCCTTTCTCCCTTTTCTGAACTTTCCTTGTACTTGCATCAGGCTTTTAATCAAGTAAATGGCCTCTTTGGAACTTTTGTATCATCCTGATCATCACAGGAACTCTTTTTTCTCAGCTACCATGACTTATTATCCTCATCCCCACCCTTTTATTTTATTCCAACGCCTTTTTGGTGGGTGGGTGTGGTAGGGGATACCAGAGATCGAACTCAGGGGTACTCAACCACTGAGCCCATATACCCAGCCCTGTTTTGTACTTTATTTAGAGATGGGGTCTCACTGAGTTGCTTAGGGCCTTGCTAAGTTGCTGCGGCTGGCTTTGAAATAAACTCGCGGTCTCCTGCCTCAGCCTCCCAAGCCACTGGGATTATAGGCATTCGCCACCATGCCCAGCTATTCTAATGTCTTATGGGAAATTTAAACAATAAAAAGTAAGCAGCTCCACTGCCCAGCTTCAAGTTGCTTTGCTTAAATTCACTCTTAGCTCATCTCTCCACAAGACTATTTTGAAGTAAATCCCAAATATACTGCTATCTCTGTAAATACTTCTAAAAGATCTCTAAAAGATAAGAATTCTGTTTTTGTCACACTTGGTAGCACATGCTTGTAATCCCAGCTACTTGGGAAGTTGAGGAAGGAGGATTCCAAGTTCAAGGCAGCCTGGGTAACTTAGTGAAACCCTGTCTCAGAATACAATTTAATATAATTTTTTAAAAGCCTGGGCATATAGCTTAGTGATAGTGCTTGCCTAGCATGCAGAAGGCCCTGGATCCAATCCCCAGTGCCATGAAAAAAAAAAAAAAGGATTATGTTTTTTAAATAACCTTAATACAATTACTGAACAAGGTAAGATTTTTCTGATGGCCAAACTAGTGGGTAAGGTGGAGACAGATTTATAGAGTTCAAACAGAAAATACATTATAAATGGTTTACAGGTTGTTTTTCAAAATCCCTTGGCAAAAAAACTCTTAAATGAACTATGTGTTTACCTCAAGGAATAAGAGAGGAACTCCTGTTAGATTGCTTTCTGTTCCTCAGTGGGCCAGGGAAGAGGACATGGAGTCAGAATTAACAGAGAAAAATAGGCACCAAGAGACCCTCAAATAAACAAAAGATAACAATAAAACAAAAGATCTCATCTCACCCCAATGTGATCAACCCATTCTTCCTCCCAAATCTCTAACCGTAGGCCCTGCCCAGATGGAGCCCTTGAGGGTTCCCATGAATAACTGGGCAGTGGGGCATGGTGGGGAGGGCAAGTATTATTCTCCCTACTTGGCCAGTTTTGGTAAAAGATGTCCTAATCCCACCATATTCCTGGAAGCACAGGGAACTGTGTTCCTAGCTTCCCAAGTTAAAATTCTAGATATACTTTCCCACAGAAGCACTACTGTAGATGGTTAGATTCTATAGCACTTGTACAGTATAAATTTAAAAGACTTTCAGATTTTCCTGGGAACCTAACTGTCAAGTACATAACATCACTTCTTTGGGAAACTGCTTTTGAATTCCAGACAACTGACTTAACAATGAAGTTTGGATTCCAGACCGCCTATTCAGTAAAGATTATAGGTATAATTGGTCTAACTGATTTAATAATCTTGCCAGATGATATAATGTGTTTGTTTTTTTCTTCCAAGTAAGATTTTAAGTTTTTTAAGGTTACACTTTGTCCTTGCCTTCTTTCTTATCTGCCAGTGCACCTAGCATATTGCACAGCACATAGGCACTGAGGAGAAACTTGACAAAGGAAATACTAGTTGAAAATTCAGATACTTGTCTAGCTTCACATGTTTTTCTTTTTTGCGTCTGTTGCTTTTTTCTTGAGGTTGCCATCCTGCTAGTAATGTCTGATGGATTACAGCAGTAGGTATATTTGAAAGCAATAAAAGTCCTTGGAGAGGATAGATTTTTATTTTATTTTTAATTCATGAGACTTGTATTTATTCTCTGAGCTCTAGCCTCCATGAATTTCTACTCTTGAGTATAGAGTAGAATTTAAAATTAAGTGTGAGCGCTGGATGTGTGTCTCAGTAGAACATTTGCAAGACCCTATTCAATCCCTAGCACAATCAATCAATCAATAGAAAAAATTGTGTGGTCATTAAGAAGCTGTCTTTCTAGAGCCACAACTAAGCCCCTTCTTTGAACTCACAGTAGGAAATGGAAAGGCAGTAGCCTGCTTCTGGGGCTTTGTGCCATCGCCAGTGTTTACTTCTGTGACCCTCTCTAATGACTGTCCAGACTCAGGAAATATACTGCCTTTCTCTCCAATTTCCACACAACCAGCAGCCTCAACATCAACTGTAGAAATACTAATAGATTTTATATAGATCAATGTTTGTTTTCCCAAAGGAGATAAAAAAGCTTTTTAAGCAAAAAGTTTAAAAGAATTATGTCTCTATTGTTTATGACTTTATTAAATATTCTAGAAAGAGCCAGCTAGGAAAATAAGACTTTGCCTAATGACTTTTCTTAAACTCAGTGCTGTCACATCTGGATATTTATGAAGTCTAAGAAACATGAAACTCCTTAAATAAATGAAATTCTAGGCAGTTAGGTATTTATGTATGAGGCACAACATACTAGTGAATTTAACACAATTTTCCTAGAGTAGATTAAAAAACTTGTTTTAGTTTGGGAATTTTCTCCTTTTCCACTGTCTCCTGTTACATATCAATGTTAAATATCCTAGAAGAGAACAGCTCTGAGACAGAACGTATACTTAGGGATCCAAATAAGACCATTGTCATGTATTTACTTTATATAAACAAAAGGCTCTGGGAAGATGTAGAATTAACCTAAGACATTGCTAATAGGTATTGAAGAAACTAATCAAATGTACAGAAAAATATCCATGATAATTTGTAGAGAAGAGCTTTACTGAACAGAATCAGTTATGAAGCACCTTCCTCCCTGTCCCTTAAGGTAATTATGCACTTTGTCTTGTTCTAGGAATACACCATGCTGTGTCTGTTATGTGGCAAAGCTGAAGATACTATCAGTATTCTCCCTGATGACCCCCGACAAATGACTCTGTTATTCTAAGACTCCTTCTGAAGTTCTGTTGTAACTATGTTATGTTGGTTCACAGAAAGCCTGATAGTTTGTTTAATAATGAAAAGTTCTCTGCATATTTTCTTTCATGCTAAGACCTAAATATTCTTTGAAATAAAAGTAATTTGGGAAATTATTGTCCCTAGAGTTGAGTTCTTCTGTTGAAGTTTCTAGTTCACATCAGTGTAGCCAAAGTGAAATATCTTTGTTGTGGTTATTTGACCAGAAAAATAATTAGAATGAGTGCACACCTAGTGCCCAGATCTTGGTTTCTCCTAAAAGGAACCAGGACTTCTTGGAAAAATGTCTGGTGGACTAGAGCAGGAAATAAGTATCTGGAAATGAGCCTGGAGCATCTTGTGTCACAAAAAAAATTAAGTGCTAATTTTAAAAATGTCAAAATTATTAGGGCTATATCAGACAAAGGAGTCAAATGGAGAAGCTTCCAGTGACCAAAGCTGGAACAATTTGAGCAGCAAAATAAAATTATATTGGATTATAACCCAAACTACATAATAAATAACTGTGAGTCCTTCATTACCGGTAAATAAATGGTTGAATAAGGGAATGAATAAAGAAATGGGAGAGAATAGACACATCTTCTGTACAGAAAAATTCCAAATAATTTCTGTAGATACTCCCCACCTGAAGCATAGGCTGTTCATAGTGACTTCCTTCCAAGAAATATGGAACTGGGGAATAGCTTTACAGTGGAGAAACTTGGTAAACATTAGCTGAGCCAGGTTATCAAGGTTAACATCATCAGTGATGAGCCATGTTGATAGCATGTACTCTTTTTTTAATATTTTTATATGTATGGACCTTTATTTTATTCATTTATTTATATGTGGTGCTGAGGATCGAACCCAGTGCTTCATACATGTTAGGCAAGCGCTCTACCACTGAGCCACAGCCTCAGCCCTGATAGCATGTACTCTTGATGTGATAGGATGAGAATGGTGCTTTACCTCTGTGGTATTCCTTCCAAAAAGCCATTACCCCAGTCTAAAATCATGAGAAAAACATCACACAAATCCCAATTAAAGGACATTATGCAAAGTACTTGACCAGTACTCCTGGAAACTGTCAAGTTCTTAAAAAAAACAAAAGTCTGATAAACATTCACAGACAAGAAGGGCCTAATAAGACATGACAATTAAATGTAGTGTGGCATCCTAAAGGGTATCCTGCACCTGAGAAAAAAAGGACATTTGGTTGTAACAGGGGAAACTCTGAATAGCATGGTTTCAGTCACTCCAAAGGGATCTTAGAATGTATTATTTTGCTAGTTAAAAGAGCAACTATGGGGGTCATAAACTTAAGCATTTAGGTCTCTCTGCTATTTGGTATCAATATAATCATTAAACATAGCATTGCTTGGGATTTCATTGTCCCATTCCTATAACATTGGGTTAATAAAATGTGATATACTCATTTTGCATTGTTAGGAGATCCAAATGAATTAATGTAAAATACTTTAGAAAGCATATAAAGTACAAAGTACAATGTGGTGGCTTCAGTTAGTTCTTCTCATTCTGAAACCAGAACTTCAGGGGTCCAGCTTTAGATATTGTTTCCTCTTTACATATAAGAGATTAGAAAATTCTGAGCTAAAGGTTTGCTTATAAGGAAAAAAATTAGCCAATTATTCATTGTTGATACCAGGGAAAAGCTATATTATGTAACAGCATGGTAATAATAATAGCTGAGGTTTATTGAGTACTTCCTCTGTGCCAACGGACCATTTAAAGCACTTATTTAATCCTCATTAACACCACCATAAGATAAGTACCATCCTTATTCCAACTTTAGAGCCAGAAAAAAACTAAGACACAAAGAAGTAAAGTACTTGCTCAGGGTCATACAGCTACCACAGTGACTGCTTTCCAGCAGTGGTGTTTAGTAAATATGAGGTACAAGGGTCTGTCAAGGTTAGGAAGAGGTTAAGAATATCAGTGACAGCACTCCAAGGAATCTCGGCATGTCAGATAAAGATTTATTACTCAGAAAAGTTAAGTCAGCTGCTCCTTAGGGATCAGTTGTTTTATTCCTGGAAAATGTTTTCCATTTTGCTGCAAATCTATATCTGACCTGCTGAGGAAATCGTTCGGTGAAATGAATCCAAAAAGCAGAGAAAATGCTTCATTACTTTAAATAGCAGCCCTAGGCCCATTATATCCTCTATATTCCAGAATTGTCCTGTCTTGGAATTTGCTAATGCTTCCAACTTTGTCATTCGAAGCTCAGGAGTATGATCTTATATGCCCTTGCTGGTATCCTTGTCTATAGCAGAATATCTGTTTTGAACTATGTATTACAAAAGTTAAAAACATAAGATCCTATCCATGTATTTGATTATTATTCAGTCAGCGTGATGATGTGTTTGTGACACTGTCTTTATCATCTTTTAGACCCTTTCTTGGGTCAAATGGAATAAAGACCTCTTGAATCCAGTTGCACTGAATCCTTGTTTTTCTGTTCAAATAAAGAAACCAGACAAAAGCATTAGTCTTCTTTACTCCCCTTCCTGAGATTTAAGAAGGAAAAGAAATCACCTGTGCATGTCGTTGGAAACCTGGGCTGGTCCTCATTCTTTTTCTACTTGCTTCATCATGTACAGATCTGGCTTCTTGCTAGTAAGATTGTTGAAGTTAAAAGCTTGTTGTTGTATTATCTTAGCTAGCTCTGTCTTTCTCAAATGTTCTTGGTATCTCCCAGTAGACAGAGCCTTCCAGTACTGATTAATTGATATATTAATTGATATAGCTTGTGTACAATCAGGTATATTCTGTTACTTGTAATTTATCATGAAGAGGTGTATGTTCACATTTCTTTATTTCAGTATATCAGAAATCCTTTCAGTTTCATTCTTTCATTTTGTGAGCAAGGTTAGTTTCTTGTCTGAATTTGAAGTTCTCAATACTAAAATGTATGTTTCTTGCTGTAGTACAAGTCTCCATTATGAGATGGTTGGTTAGAAAGGAAATCAAGAGAACTCAGTCCAGAATAGGCTTTACCACTTGTTAATGGGGAGACATTGTACCAGTTATCCTGTCTTTCTTCAGTAGAAGAATGAAAACAATTAAACCTCCTTCACAGAATTTTAATCAAATCAAATGATATAATGTAAGTGGAAACATTTTGATGTTGTGTAGTGTTGGGTTCAGGCAGCTCTCGGTGCCCTTTATGAAGGGAAATCTAAGCTAGAAGAAGCACGGTTGGAGTTAAGAGTAGATGTTTTAGTGTTAGACTGATCTGGCTTTAACTTTTGGCTCTGCTCTTTATTAACCTTTTGTCTTTGGCAGGTCTCTTGCCCAACTACTTTCTCTTTTAATAGAAATAAAAATTCCTCATGGGATCTGTATGAGGATTAAATAATCTGATATATGGGACAGTGTGTGAACATAGTTAATATTCAATAAGTGGTATTTTGGATGATGGTTGTGATGGTGATGATAATAAAGTTCTAGAGTTTGGCTCAGTATTTCTTAAACTAAGAAGATATAACTGTGCGAACACAGTCATGAAAACAGCCAGCAATTTCAGTCTCTAAACCTTTGCCTCCTAAAATCACTTCTTCCTAGCTATATATTTTTTTGTAAGAGCCCTTAGAGAAGCAATTCTCTGTCATTTCTCTAAATTGAGCAGCATTACCTCCCTACTTCTGGCAGAGCCTGCTAATGAGACTTCTCTCTACTTCTGAGCACCCCCAGGGAAATTTGATTAAAAGATTTTGTTTATCCAGGAAAGTGGGTGATTACATTAAAGCTTTGCCTCATGACCATTTCCAGGCTGCTGCTTCTGAGGATGAAAGGGTGGCAAATGAGATGAGGAATAAAAGAAAGGAACCCTTTTTGTGTGGTTTTATCAACACAAGAAAACTTTAGTAAAGCTGAAGGCCTTGTAAATCAGTCTCCTCCCATTCTCCTCTCCTGTTTCCTCTGGAGCCAAACTGATCAGGTCTTGTCTGAATCACAGCATTTCCCCTGCCCACGTGAGGAGTCTTCTTTCTAGCATTATGGCCCCTTTGACACTCTGCAAAATTACAGACACCCAGCTTCCCATTCCTTTGGGAATCCCTAAATAATTCTTTAAACTAGAGCCTCATGGGAACGACCCAACACCCCACAGTGGCATATCAGGCCCTAAAATGCCTGTGGCATAACAATATCTGGGAGAGCTGGCTGTTTTGGGATGTAACAAGCTGTAGCACTATCAAGATGATGCACAAATCATACCGGCATCCAATATGAATTCCCACTGTTATCAGAGAAGCAACTTATCTGCAGTTACAGCTCTAAAATCAGTGTCTTGCCCGCCCCTCTCCCCAGCAGTTGGCTTTAAGAGAAAGAATCTGAAAGGTTCAAGTTTTTAGAAGAGTCAAGTTAAGGTCAGTCTTAATTTAGCAGAAGGCCCTGCAGAAGGATGCCAGGGAATTCCCACTGTAATGCTCAGGTTACCTTTTTGAAATATAGCACCATTGATGACAGCTCTCATTGAAGGTTGGACAGTATGGATTCTTAACCTCTATTCCACTGTTTGCTTCTCAGATAATACCAGTGCATGAAAAAATGGTTATAGGGTGCAGATTCAAGGAAAAATACTTCCCCATTCAACATTGGGATTCTCAAGCAGTGTGTCTAGTTTGTAGAACTGGCCCTTCAGAGCTTCAGTGAAGAGAAGTGAAATATTCCATCTAGTGGTCAAAGAAGGGAAAGTTGAAATGAGAAGGTTCCAGGATGAGGTTTGTTAGGCATAGTGATGGGACAGTGGCCTCTTAGCAGGTATCTTCTCCAGAACATGATAGAACCTGGTCTTTGTGGTATTGATCCTTTCTGAATATGCCTGCACTATAGAAGGACTCTGGGACACCCTCCCTGCTAAGCCAGTCAGCACACAGGGCACCAATCGTGTTTTGGCAGATTGTAAAATGTCTCTTCTCAGGGAGGACTTCCCTCTCATGTCCCCACCCTCACGGAGGAAGAAGTGAATCCAATCATTCATGCCTCTGTTTGTTTGAATTTGTGAATATATGAATTTGAGAAGAGTAATGGTAAATATGAATTTTAAAGGGATGGAGGGTCATTCTAGCTAAAGATCGAAAACATCCAATAAGTTAATCGGGGGGAAAGATAAAGTGCTCTTTGTTTCCAGTAACTGCACCCTCTATACTCTTGCTGTCAGTAAATGTTGACCAAACTGCCTTTCAGGAATGTGTAGGTACAGGTAATATCTAGTTGTCTCAGTATTCACAGTGACATGAAGTCTTCCTGATTATAATCTTCCAATGACCTCCCAGCATGCTCAGCCAAAGGGCCCACTGTCTTTTCCTCTTCTTCACTACTTCTTCTTCCCCACCCCCAGTTTTGAAGAGCCATAAAATAACACAATTCACATTTTCTGCCACTGCAGACCGTGACCAGAGCCTGCTGTCCAGACAGTAATCAGGGTATCCCCTTGATCGGAGCCTCCCTCCACCACACCTTTGTGTGCTGCCAGTGCCCCTGTCCCACCTGCAGTTTGTACTACCCTCTGCCCTCTGTCCAGGAAGAAGACACAAAGAGCCTGGCCATTTCTACATCAGCCCTTTATTGGACTCATCCGGCAGGCTGGCCATGGGCCCTTCACACTTCTCAGACACCACCCATAAGGATTTAGGAAGGTGCCATCATTCTGTGAAGGCCCAAAGCCTGCCCAGTCTTAGAGCCCCAAGTTGGTCTCCAGAGGGTTGAGAGAGGAAAAGGAAAGAGGCAGATGGGAGAGGCAGGGCTCTTCAATGAAGGGGTGACATGGAGGGAAGGCTTCGGTCCAGCAGTGGCTCCCAAGGGGACACTGCATCCTGGGGAAGAAAACTCAGGGACTGGATAGAGCAGGAGATCGTGTGCGGAGCAGCTCCCATCTATATGGCAACTTTGAGGAGGCGCTTGATATCCGGCTCGATGTTGATTGTGGGGAAGGTGCGGCTGTAGCGTCGGAAGGGCTCCCCCTCCGGCCCTATGAGGAACTTTTCAAAGTTCCAGGACACATCTGAGCGGCGCACTGGACTCCAAATGATGAACTTGGGATCGGTCATGAGGGAAAAAGGGTCATCATACGGGTAGGGCAGCTTGTCCTTCAGGTAGGCGAAGACGGGATGCTCATTCTGCCCATTCACCTCACACTTTTGGACAAGAGTAAAGGTGGGCTGGTATCCACCCCCCGGGCGGACGTACTTGAGACTGTTCAGGATCTCCTCATTCTGACAGTTCTCCTGGGGGAGGAAGGGGAGGAAGAAGACAGAGCGTGGAAAAGGGTCAGGAAATGAAGGTTCCACAGCATGCGAATCTTTCACCCTCCTACACTCCCTTCCCAGGATCCTTTTTCCCTAGATGGGTGTCCTCCATTTGCTCGGCCCTTCTCTAGACTCGGATTTTTTCCCCTCTCCTAGCTATTGTTGATGGTGTGCTAGGCCATTTCTGAAAGTTCTTGGCGTTCCTAGCTTGGCTGTTCTTATACTTAAAAATTTAGTATGTTTGAATCATTTCTTCCGACTCCAATGATCCTGAGCAGTGTTTTTTTTAAAGCTTCAAGTGACCTTGAGTTCCAGGCAGACAAAGAAAAGAAAGGGAGGCTCAGGTCATACTGCCCAGAACCTGTCGGTCTACTTACCTCCCTGCCTCCCTGTCTACACATGTACACACATGCTCTGCACTCCCTACCCCCATTCTCCCTTTCTTCTGCCCTGGTTGTGCCTCCCTTGCTTCTGATTACACATTGAGTACAGCCTTTGCCTCTGCCCTGCTCAGCTCCTCAAAGCAGGGTGAAAGTGAGGCCCAGGGGACTGGACTTAGAGCGTCTAGCTTTCCTCCTGCCTTGTCCTAGAACTGAAGTGCAAATAGGACAACACTTTGGGGAAGAAAGACTCCAACCAAGAAAATGTAGTTTTCAGATGTCATAAAGGCAAAGCAAGTTAGAGACCACAATGATAGTCTAAATGGAACTACTTAGTGACCATCAGGAATGACTCAAATAGGATAGAGGGTTGAGGGTTCTAGGATAGGTGTGTGGAGGGTGGGCAGGAAAGGAAACAATGCTTGAAAGTTAAAGATTGTGAATATGTAATTACTTTCTCACTTGTAGGCTGCTGTCCAAAGCTCCTCCTCTCTACTGACTGTTCTCGGCTACAAAGGCTTTAGCTCAGAAACTGTTACCTATCTTTCCCTTCCCACTGCCACCCCAGTCCTGTTCCCACTCAGCACTTCTCACCCCGACAACTCAAAAAGGCTGGTGAGATCCCTTATTTTCCACCCCTTCCTCCCCAGTCTGAGAGTCAGATGTCTCCCTCTGGGAAAAAGTCCCCACCTCTGATCTACCAGAACCTGCGAGTGCTGTCAGTTCCCAGCCATCATAACATTCATGAGCCTGCTGACTCTATTAGATTTCTAATCTCTTAATGCAAATGGCTGGCTGGCTCCTAGGTTGTGGTCCCTCTGGTGACTAACTAGGCGGAAGTAACAGGGTAAGCCTGGGGTACCTCTAGGGCAGGAGGTTTTACCCATTCTGTCTCTCCTGCCTGGTAAAGGCTGGCAGGGAGGGAAGGAACAGTGAGAGCAGTAATGGTTGGACTCTGGTTTGTCAGTCAGTGATCCTTCAGCCTTCCTGCTTACATTTTGGTTAATTCTACATGGCCTTTTTATGCCATTGCGAATCGAACTTAGGGGATTATAATTAGAGTGTTTGCTTGGGGACATTCTAACTACTTATACAATTAAAATCACAAGTAGAAATAGAAGAATCCCTAAGAGATAACTTAAGGTGTGCAGGCTGAAGATTCATAACAACTCGACCTGTTATTCAGAGACAGGTGTGTGTGGTGCCCAGAGGGGACACACATGCAAGTTACAAATCTTTCCCTTTCATCATATTCACTTTCCACTGACTGATTTAAACAATCTTCAATCCAAGTAATAAATTGCTTACATTTGCATAATGCTTTATATTTTTCTATTTACCTTTTTATATCTCACCCCATGAATCTTACAATAATCCTGTGAGCTAAGTGGTATTATCTCCAATTTACACATGAGGAAACTAAAACAAAAATCAAGTGTCTCTTCCAAGGACACATAGCCATTAAAGAGAAGAACTTGAGTGAGTCTAATTCTAGTTTGATTCTTGACCTTCTGGTTCCTCCATTCATTCATTCAACAAATATTTAATGAGTGCCTTCAGTACCCTAGGCAGTGATGACACAATGGAGAGAAAAATAGACCTGGAACCAGCCTTCATGGACTACAGTGGGAAGACAGTAAATAATAAACACCCACCCCAGTGTTTAGTCTCATAGCGTGTCTACTGCCCCTAAGTATTCACATGCTCCCAAAGACCTAGGTTGAAGGACATGCCCACAATTCTTGACACTCAAACACTCAAAGTCATTCACCCCCTTCCCTTATCCTACTCAAGCTTCATCAGCCCAGTTCCTTGGGCACAACACAAGGGACACCTCACCTGATGTCCAAATTGGTTGCAAGGGAAACCAAGAACCACCAGGCGCCTGGGAAATCGGCATTGCAGCTCGTTGAGTTGGGTGAAGTCCCGGGTGGTAGTGCCTCAGAGAGAGGCCACGTTCTCAATGAGCACTGCCCTGCCTCGGAAGGTGTTGAAATCCACCTTCTCGCCATCCAGGCTGATGGCACTAAGGTCATAGAAAGACTTGGCGATGTAGGCCATGGTGAAGCGCAGAGTGAGTCTTGCAGAGTGCTGTGCACCCACTTACAGGTCTCTCAAGGGAGTGGGGAGGAAGGAGGACCTAGGAAGGACAGAAGATCTCACAATGGGCCTTTGCGTTCTCAGGATGACTTAGCAA
Source organism: Marmota marmota marmota (assembly GCF_001458135.2). NCBI lineage: Eukaryota > Metazoa > Chordata > Mammalia > Rodentia > Sciuridae > Marmota > Marmota marmota. Next base: position 4,192,680 of record NW_025999900.1, read on the forward strand.
AAGCAGGACTCACCTGTATGCATTGTTTGAACAAGGTGATTGCTCCTCCTACTTACAGTCGCCTCCCGGCCCCACCCTGCTGGCAACCTGGAAAGGACCAATTTGATAGCTATGAGCAGATGTAAATAATTCACTACTTGCAGGAAACCAGAGACCTAAAGGTCGCATAGGGAGGAAAAAAGGGAGGGAGACATACAAGATTGACTCCTGCTTTCCCCAGCAAGTTATTTTCACTTGGCACAGACATTTATTGAATGCATTTATGGAGTGCCAGTCTGAATTGTGCAGAGAGGTGAGTCTGCTGAGATCTGAAAGATGAGGAAGAGAATTGGGGAGTGTGCCCACCTGACTCAGATGACCCCTGAAATGTACATATTACTCTTCACCTATTTCTATTTGGCTATTACCTTCCAGAAGCACAAAATCCAAGGAACCCTTGGGAGGAGTTTGTGTCATTTCCTAGAAAAAATGACTTCCAGTGCCTCAGCTTGCACAGGCAAAAGAGATGAAGACTTTCAGTGAGTGGTAGTCCCTGTCCTGCCTTGTCCCTGCCTTGCACCATCTCCTGTGTTATAGCCTCCACCTCCACCTCACCTCCACCCCCAGTCATGAGGATGGAGTGGTTGCTAGGATAACGGTGAGGATGAATCACAGAACAGGTGGGTAAACTGCATCCCTTCTTTCCCAAAAGGTTCAGTCCCCAAGAGTTGTTTGTTTTTCCCCCTTGGAGGTGAATGTGTGTGTGTGTGTGTGTGTGTGTGTGTGCTGTGCTGACCCTCTCCCCACAGAAGAGTGCATCGAGGCTGGGCATGATGGTGAATACCTGTAATCCCAGTAGCTCGGGAGGCTAAGGCAGGAGGATCACGAGTTCAAAGCCCGCCTAAGCAAAAACGAGTTGCTAAGCAACTCAGTGAGACCCTGTCTCTAAAAAGAATACAAAATAGGGCTGGGGATGTAGCTCAGTGATTGAGTGCCTCCGAGTTCAATCCCCGGTACCCATCCCCACCAAAAAAGAGTGCATCAAAGCATGGCTACTGTCGTTCTTGATCCAAGTGGGCTGTCCATGATGTCAATACCAGTCACACAGCCTGGCATCTTAGGACTTGCTAAGGGCTATCAGGGGAATCCCCCCCAAATAAAAAGCCCACAGAAACTAAACAGACCTTAAAGCAACTTCATTCTTTGATGTACCCACCAACCAAACAAATCACTTCTTAAAAAATGCCTTGGTTTCTCAGTAAGACTGGCTTTCCCTGGCTTTGGGATTTTAGTGTGAAATTTCAGTAAGAAGGTAGATGTTTTCCTGGAGAGTGTTTCCACAGGTACACACCCATTGGGAGCTGCCTCCTAGAACAAAGAGTAAGCAAGACTGGGGAGCAGCTGGTCTTGAGAGTGATTTGTTGAGATGGAGGAACTACTCACCAGGGAGCGCCTAGCTGTTCTGCGTTGCGGCGTGTTCATGGCTGTTTAAGTGCACAAGAACCCCATATCTCATCTGGCTGCTCACTAAAAGCAAGCTTCCGTGATCTAAGTGGGAATGGAATCTTTTGCCACCAGAAGGAGTGGCAGGAACAAAGTGTGTCCTCTGCTAAGGCTGGAAAGAGTTCCTGGATGTCACCCAAAAGTGTCCATACCAAGCCACTGAGTCAGAGGGACTTGGCTCTGACAGTGACTGAAACCTTGACATTAACTTGCCATATTTATCTTCCTGCCTAGAGCTTCCCCTAGTACCTGGGCTCCGGAGACACCTCTTAGTGGCTGCCCCTTTGCAAGCCTTCTTGGGCCAGGCCATAGGAGCTCAGAGTATGGCGTTGGGGACGCCCTCCCTTTCCTCCAGCTCAACCTAGGATCCGTAGGAGTCTCCTAGTTTTCTCAATTCTCATAATTGATGAAGACTGGTGAGACGTTCCTAAAATACTTCCGACCCCAGCTCTGCCTCATAGCAGCCCCACTTCTCAGAAGCTCATGACTTTGGGCCTGTACTTCAAATGTGTGATTTGCACAGCTTTCTGCAGGACACTGGTTATTCTGGAAGCAGCACTGGACAGAAAAGCTCAGGTGGGTGGTTCTCAATTCTGACTATAAATGAGATTTCTTCTTTCTAAATTGAAATGCCAAACCTTCACCACTACTACAGTGGTTTCCAGCCGTAATTCTACAAGTTACTTGGGGCCCTGTGGCAAATCCTTGAAGTTCTCCAAGCAGTTTCCTTATCTGTTGAGTGCGGATAAAGATAACCACACTCCCTCTCTCATATAGTGATTATTAGAAACAGAAGAACCAAGTATCACAGTGTTCTGTAAAGTACGGTTAAGATCTTAAGACTACTGATTGTCCTGCCCTCGCTCCTTTCTTTCTTCATCTTTCTATCCTTACCCCCATACATTCTCTAGCTCCTTAACCAAATCCATATCCCAAAGTGTTTATTATTATTATTTTTTTGGCAGTACTGAGGATTGAACCCAGGGCTTCATATATGCTAGGCAAGTGCTCTACCACTGAGCAACGTCAGCCTCCTTAACTACCTAGAGTCCTGAAGTTTCATGTCTGCCTCTCTCCCCTAAGATATCCAATTACAAATCTGAAAAATTACTCAATCCCTTCTCATGCCTTTGGGAAGACCTGTTCCTAATCCACTGAACAGATGAGAACTATACTGGCCTCAAAGACCCGTTTAGACTTGACTGGGATGTTCAGCTTCCTCTTCCCTCAGACATGGATGTTCAGTCCTCTCAATGACTGTGCTTCATCTTATTTCTTTCAGGGCAGGGGGCCTTTGCTTTGAGTTCCTCTACAGGTAGCACTAGAGAAGGCACACACACCAAAAAAAAAAAAAAAAAAAGGACAAAGTTCTCCATTTCACCATCATTTTCCTGCTGTTGCTTTAGAATTCTGAGGCCTCTTCTACCAGAGGCCTCCCCCTCCCAGGTTACCACCAGGGTCCCAGTGAAACCTCCTCCCAGGAACTCAAATAGCCAACCATACCTGTGGTTTGAAATATTCTTTATTTTGTAAACATCTGTGTTTAAAATAGATGAACCCTGCTCACAATTCATATAATGGACCCAAGACACAGTACACAAAGTTCACCCATCACAGGGAGATGGTGGGGCTCAGGAGCAGGTGGTGCCAGGGGCTGAGCTGTCTCAGGACAAAGTGGCAGAGGTACTGACCAAAAGACAGGCTGGGAAAGCCTGCTCAACATTCCTGGTCTAATGGCAGCCCAGACCACCTCCTGCACTAAAGTTTGGGGGCAAGGGGCCGACTCTGGTACCTGGGGAGCGCAGCTGCATCCTAAAATCCCAGCCCTCCTCTGCTCCCAGCCGTGACCCTGTGGAGAGAGCTCATCAGTCCATAGACTCCTGGGCCCATGTTCTCCCTTCTCAAACCCTTAGGATACAGTAAAAACAGAATCCCTCTTTCCTGAGGGGGTTAGGAGAGAGACGCTGGAACTCTGCCTGACTTGCAGAGGAAGTGACAACACTGGCTCACAGGTTGGAGCCAGTGCCTAATATAACTTCTCCTCTCTCTCATCCTTCCTGAGGATAGGCAGGGTTGGCATTACCACTCCCATGCCCAGGGTGCTGCTGCATAACTTGGTCCTTGAGGAAGCGCCCAGCCACTCATGGCTTCATCCTAAAGAACCAGCTCTCTGAACTTATAGCCAGTGATTTGTTCCCCTCTTCCTTCCACCGTGCTCACCTGTCCCCCATTCTGAAATCCTGAGCCACCCTCTCCCGCTAGCCATTTTTCCTGGTTTGGTAAGCCTAGAGAAAGTGCCCAGTGATTTTATTCCCACCTCCTTCTTCGAAGAGTAAGAAATAGGGCTCTTCTCTTCCACAGGTATGTGCCCTGGTTTTGGGTTCTTGGGGCTCAGTGCCCAGTTCTGTGCTTTGGCTCCAATCCTAGCATGTAGTACAGACTAGGAATGATCCTCTCACCTAGGCTTCTCCCACTCCAGAAAGGTCAGGAGGAACCCAAGCAGGGCTGGCAATTGACTTGTTCCCTCTTGAAAGGGAACAAGGACTCTTGGACTATTTGGGGGTTAAAGAAAATTCCTGAACACAGAACTCTGGAGACAGAAGTCCTTTTCCCTCCCCACAGTGCAACTGGCACACCCTCGAGCCTACATAGGAGCAAGGGTGCACTTTGACTCAGGCTGAAGAGAACAGTCCCAAGCATTCCTACCCAGGGCCTCCTTCCTTTCTTCCCATGAAACCTTTGCTTTTCTCCCACAAACTCTGGGACCCAGGAAAACCCTGACTGCTGAAGGCTGGGTTTAGTGAAAGAAGAGTGATGTGGTTACATCACCTCTCACCTCTGCCAAGAAGTATGGGGAAGTTCTCTTCTACCACAAGAGAGGTAAAGCAGGGCTGGGGACATGCTCAGTGGAAGAGTGCTAGCCTAGAGTGTGTGAGGCCCTGCTGCCACCACATCCCCTCTACTTTACAAAATGCTGACCCTGGCCTGCTTGCCCTTGCCCTGGCCCTGACCGCTAGGAGCCAGTCCTTCACTTGTGAGTGCTCCTCTTTCTGGACTGCACAGTTAGTTTGCCAGTGCTCTGGGCCCAGGGATCTCCTTGCCCCTGTGGTACCCTCAGGCCTTTAGACTCAGGGGCCCATGTGGTGAGAAGGTGTGTACACCCTGCATGGGAGGTAGAGACTTGAGGTGACTTTTTATCCCTGCAACCCCTCATCATTTTTTTCTCTCTGAAACACCTGCCTCTGAGCTCAGTTCCCACAGAGGCAGGTGGGCAGCTAAGCAAGGCCAGAGCTCAGGCAGGGGGAGCACAAAGAGGTAGGACAGCCAGCCCCAGACATGAGGACCACCAGTTGGTGTTTCCTTCCTACCTCCATGATCCACTTTCCCAGGTCACTGGGGAGGCAGGCCCATGGCACAAGAAGGGGCAGGGACAAGGAGGAGAGGAAGAAGCACCCTTGGCCTTTGGCCCACCCACAGAGCAGGTGGAGGTCCCCCATGGAGCAGAGGATGGAACATCCCTATGAGCCTGGGTCCACTCCCTTAGGCAGGGCTGGGAAGGAAGGAGCTGCTCTGGCAGCCACACAGGGACACACAGGCAAGAGTAGGAGGGGCTTTGAGAGGAAACACATTTGAGGGAAGGAGGTGAAGAGCGGGAAGAAAAGAGAAAAAGCAGAGAGGACCAAGATGCACTCAGAAAGAAGGAGCCTTTAAGCATTCTTGACTCCAGCCTCAGCCATTGTCCAGGGAGCTCTGGTGGTGGGACGGCGCTCAAAGCACACCATGGGGGTCACAGCAGGCCCATGGCTGGGGAAACAGGCTGAAGGATACCACTCCAGGGTAGAGGGGCTGAGGGCAGAGGCTGCTCAGAGATGCCAGCAGAGTTGCTCTCAGGGCCAGGCAGGGGAAGAGTAGCAGCTACTGATTTTTGACAGGGTCGTCAAATGAGAGGACAGCAGTAGGCAACGCCCAGGCTCCCCTGTCTGCCCACAGGCCTCTTGAGGGAAAGGGGTTTGTGTGGGGTGCCCCACACAGGACCCTCAGCACCAGCAGGTTTTTGAAGAGTTCGCTGGGCCCTCGGGTTTGCCCTCCTCCTCTTCCAGCTCTGCCAAGGCCAGCTCGTTACTGGCTCGTATCCGGAGACCATCCAGCTCCTTCCTGTGGGCCTGCAGCACCAGCTCTGTCAGACGCGTGAAAGACTGGGAAACCAAGGGGCATGGGTTAGCCAGCGTCTTCTCTTCCCGGCAACTCTGTAACTGCCCAAGGGGCCAGTCCTATCTTATCTTGGCTCCTGTCTCCACCTCCTCCTCTCACCTCCCCACTCTGCGGACTCAGCCAGAGGCAGGGCAGCTGCTGCCCAGTGGTCTCACCTCTTTAATATTGAGGTTGGTGCAGGCACTTGTTTCATAGAAGTCCATGCCGTACTCCTTAGCCAGCTGCAAGAGAAGGACATTTCTGAAAGAGAGTCAGTAAGGGAAGGGAGGCACCCACGCCACCTGGCATGTACACTCGCAGACCATGCTGTACAGTGACAATTTCTCAGAGCAGACCACTTCTCAGATGAGACTGGGCTCCTTCCAAGACACAGACTGGCACAGAATGGGGAAAGATGATTCACAAATATACCCCACTCCTCCAATACGCACGTACACCCCCAGTTCACACATCATACCTCAGGAAACAAAGATGCCAAAATGCAGTGGTAGTGCGGCATGTTAGCAAACACTATGGAGTGACTTTGGAGTGCAAGAGACCCAGATGAGGTTCACTGGGACTGCCACACAACAGCTGTAGGACCTTGGACAAGCTACTTATTCTCCCTAAGCCTCAGCTTCCTCTTCTGTTAAAGGAGAATGACAGTGTCCATGACCTAAAGTAATGGGTTGATTAAATGGGGTCATGCTCCTAAAAGCACTTATTGAGCACAGTGCCCTACATGTGGTGCTTGATAAATACTGTTATTCTCACAGGGTTACCTCTACTTCCACATTTTCAATGACTATGTATTTTTTTGTAACCAAAAAAATCAATTTTATTTTAAGGGCTAATGGAATGCTATTGACTGAAGAGGGAGAGAAAAACTCTCGAGGTCCTCAGAGTGGGTGGAGGACTCTTGTCTCATACTATCAGTCTTTCTTCCTGTTCTCTGGGAGGATGGTCTTCCTGCATGCTTGAACATTCCACACCTGACTGAGGGCCTTTCACTGCCTCACTTTCCTCCCTACTTCTTTCCCAGCACAAGGAGGACAGGAATCCGTTTCCTCACTGCAAAACATAGCTATGCCTGGATGTGATTCAAGAAGACATTAGCAACTTGAAATCCTTCCTCATCCCTAACAGGGATGCTCTGGTAAGTCCCTGTTTTGAGGAACTTGGACCTTGGACCTACAAGAGTTGGTGCCCAAGAGGTCTTTGTTTCTGGATGGACCCCAAATACTGTCCTGAAGGACAGAGAGCAGCCTCTCAAAGATGGCAACTCCCCAGGGCCTGAAGGTGCTGTGGAACATGTGAGAGGACCTGACAATGGTGAGTGCACTCCCAGTCCCCACTCCCAGGACTGGCCCTGGAGGTGCTACAGAAGGACTCCACCTACCTGCTGCCCTTGCTCTCTCCCCACCTGCCGTTTCTGCTCTTCATCAGCCTTGTTCCCTATAAGGATCTTCTGGACACCCTCTGGTGCATACTGGAGACAAAGGAGAAGCAGAATTGTCATTGAGAAATGCCCTTCCCTCCCATCTCCCCTGTCCCAGTCTACACTGACCTCTAAACCACCACCAAGGTTAAGAGCCCTAGGGACACGGTGAGGTGACCAGAGGCAAGTGTCAGGCTCTACCAAGTACAGGGGTCCCCCATTATCTGTGGTTTTGCTTTCCCAATTTCAGTTACCTATGGTCAACTATGGTCTAAAACTTAAATGGAAAATTCTAGAAATAAACAATGTGTGTTTAAGTGTTAAGTGACTTTTATTATAGTATAATTATTTTATTTTACTATGTTATTGTTAATCTCTTACTGTACCTAATTTATAAATTAAACTTTATCATAGGTATGTTTGTATAGGAGAAAAAAGGGTCTATACTATCTTTAGTTTCAGGCATCCACCGGGGTCTTAGAATGAGAGTCTTAGCAGATAAGGAGGAACTACTATACCTTGACTGACCCCAGAGTGTCCCAGAGGTGGCTTAGGATAGAAGACACTCTGGCTAATCCTAGTGTTTTGTTGGGTTGAAAAAATGGTACCTGAGTTGGAAAGGTCATACTTAAGACTGGCAGCCCCTGTTCAACAGATATAAGGAACTGGGACCCAGAGAGCTCAAATGGCTTGCCCAAGGCTCCCCAGCTATCGGCAGAGTCATGGCTCTGGTCTAGAAGCCCAGTCCTGTAATTGCACCCGGTCCTGAGATTTCAAGAAGGAATCTACTCCCAGGGCAGGTATGGAACTAACTTATTTCCAGGAGAGACACAGCATGGAGGTCTGGCAAGGAACAGAGCATGAGGGCATGGCCGCTTCAGCTTGCTCTGCATGACTCACCCACCCAGAGCTCTTCTTCCAGCCGGTAGAAGGCAGGGTTTAGGTTTCCTGGTAGCATTGACTCACCAGCCCCTTGAGAGCTTTGGCCCTTCCCATCTGGCCTGGCCCTTGCTTTACCTTCCCCTGAGGTGCCCTTTCCCCACCCGTCAGTGAGGTGGTGTTTCCTACCTCATCCACATCACTGACCCACTTCATGATGTGCTGGTAAGAGCGCTCACTGCTAATGTCGTAGACTAAAAATATTCCCTGAGAGAGAAAAAAAAAAGAGAGAGAGAGAGAGAAAAAGAGAGATGGGGGAGGGAGATTGCACACAGAAAGAGTGCAATCATGAAGCCAGATGGGGGAGGGGGGTCTTTACACATTGGGCCACTCTCCTTGCTTAGTATAATGAGGACCCCTCAGTATCTAGAAATGTCTCCTTCTCTCTCAGACCCCCCACAGCTGCCACTTCCTAGGACCATCACAGAACTCTCTAGGGTAGGAAGGCATCACATGCTTTGTCCTGGGTCTTTGGCCTAGGGTGGAGGGTGAAAGTTAGGGATGAGGGTAGGGGACCTACCAACAGTAAGTGCTCCATGAATAACTGAGAAATGACTGATCAGTGGGTCTCTGAAAGACTGCCCTAAGGTTCCCTCCTCTGAAGGCAATCCAAGGGGGTCAGTGACCAAAATAACCACAAACACCCCTCAAATACCCATAGTGAAAGTGGGGTGGCAGCTAAACCTCCACTACCTGAAAATGGTGGCTCACCTGGGCCCGTCGGTAGTACTGCTTTGTGATGGTCTGGTATCTCTCCTGGCCGGCTGTGTCCCTGCAGTAGAAAGCCAGTCCCTCAGAGCAGCAAGGACCGTGGGAGCAGATAGGGAGGGAGGAGCAAGAACTGGGAGACCCTGTGCCTTTGTAGGAAAAACTGGGGAGCTGCAAGGTGAAAAATCAGTGGTGCTTTGATCCCCAAAGGGGTCTGAGCACAACTGACTCTGCGATATGAGGTTAGCTCCTCTATACTGGCAATGACGAGGCCCACAGGCCTAGGACACTCCTGATAACTGTATCTGCACTGCACCAACTGAGCCTTGGACAACTCTAAAATTTGGCCATTATGGCCAGACTTGGTTGAATGGGAGGATGATGCTCCACCCCCGGTGCCCATGGGACCTCCAAAGGCAATGTCTTTACTTCTGGGATTAGGAGGTAGCTCCACCTGCAAAAGTAGTGCTCTCAAGACAATCAGGTGAGAGGGCCACAGCAGCCCCTGGTGGCTACTAGTGGCAACTGCATCAGGCAGTAAACCCAGGGTGGAGCCTTCTATCCTTCTGTCTTACCCAGTGTGACACAGCCTGAGGATAAAGCCTAATTCTACAATAAACCCACAACAGTTAGTTCACCAATTCCTTCTAATTCCTACCCTTTGGTGATTTGTTCATCTATTCCATGATGTTTGTTAAGCAAGCTAGTAGGTTAAGGCTCACTCTTGGGATGGACTTTTTGACTTCTCGCCTTCATAGAGGTGTCCAGTTATCCCAGACGAGGCCTAGGGATTGCCCATGACTGTGGTTTCTAAACAGCAGCCCAGGGTCTTCTCTGCCCAAGCCTGCCTGCTCCTACCCAACTCACCAAATCTGTATCCGCACTTTGATGCCATCAACCTCTATGGTCTTCATCTTAAAGTCAACACCTAGGGAGAGAAAGCAAGCCTGAAACTTAGGAAGGGCACCTGCTGAGAACAGATTAGGGAAGGTCCAAGGCCCTCACAGATGGAGGGATTTCCTTTTGGTTAAAGGTGGTAAGGAGATGACTCGAGGTAAGGGCCTCCTTAACCATAAATGGGCCCCAGGGAAGTGTCTAAGCTTTGAAGGGGGCTTCCCTTCCTCACCAGTTGAAAGTTGCCAGCAGTGGGCAACGGGGAGGCAGTGTGCAGACAGGGGAATCATGGCACATTCTAGTCACGTGTGAAGCCTTCATATTTATACTTCTAGAAAAAACATTCGTATTCACCCTTCCTGAAATCTGAATCTCTAGGAATAGCAATCTACCTTATTGGCCTGGATGTTTCTTTCTCTGCCTTAAGATAACCAGGAGGGGTTGTAGCACTGTTGTGATGAGGGTAAGGCACAGACCCTGGTCTTAGAACCCTCTGTGCACAAAGCCCTTGGCACCTTGCAGAAGCCCATTAGGGAGAGGACCTCCGTGCACCTGTTGTTGACCGACACATTAGAAGAAGCACAGGCTTCACAGTCGGGAGCCAGCTGGCTGGTCACTGGACTCGTGCTATACCTTGGGTATTTGATTCCCAGGCCCTCCCATTTTCTCCACAGTAAAAAGCTGGGACATGACAAACATCTGAGGGCTGCTGGGAAGACCCAGTGAGATACAGAGGCTGCCTGCATAACCCACTGCAGCTCTCAACATGGTGCCTGGCATGTAGTAGGTACACGAGTGACTAACAGATGGTATGACATGTTCTTGGAGGAGGCACAGGAAGCACAGAGTTCTCAGGCCCTTCTGCCCAAGGGCTTGAGGAACTAAGCTGCCCCAAGACACAGGAAGCACAGGGAATCTGGCAAATGGCCCAGGGCTGACACATATTTGGGGAAATCAGCACCACCCACAGCAGACAGGCTTGACTGTGGGTGCTGACAGATGAGGGGAGAAGTGTCGATCCCTGTGCCTCTTCCCCAACCCTGACTGTGCCCAGTGACTCTGAGAGCTGTGTCTAGTAAAGTAATTAACCTTAAATCTTCATGCATTCTTTGGAGACAAGTCAGGAGTGGGCATCATGAACCACAGTTTTGAGATGGGGAACATTGGAAAGGCAAGGTTGTGGGCTGTTCATTACCAGGTTGCCCATTCCAGAAGGACCCAAGGGTACCACCACTGCCGCCGCCGCCGCCTCCGCCTCCTCCTCCTCCTCCTCCTCACTAGTGCTTTGACAAATGGGAAAGCATCCCCTTATCCATCCCATCCCCGGCCTTCCACAAATACAGACAGATTAAATTCAGACTCTTCCCTCCTACCATCAGGACCAATCTCCTCTAATTAGAAGGGAGAAGAAGACTCAGAATGGACAACCTGCACTAAATCAAGTTGGTCAGACATGAATCATTTTTCGCCTGCCCAAGCTGATTCATATCTATTGAGCTGTACTTTTCCAAACAGGCAATGTCTGGCAGCCATTCTTCCCTGTGTGCAGAGAAAGAGGGATGAAGAGGAGGAGGATGAAAGGGAAGAGGGAGAGGGACATCTGGCCCTGGAGGGAGGCAGTAGCATGCTTACTCCCTCCCTAGACAGTTACCAGGAATTTGCTTCTCCCCAGTACCTGGCATAGAAGGGAATCAAGGGGACACGCAACAACAAATCCCACTGATATGAATAATGAGAATCCACCAGTAAAAAGGGATTCTTGTTGCTTGACAATAGAGTTGCTTCTTCATAGAAGAACCATATTTTTTTTAAAATAATAAACCTAGCTCATCCTCATACTAGCCAGATCAAGAACAATGCTTTATGCAAAGTGGTCACAAAGGCGGGGGTGGATAAGAGGTTAATTTCCATTATTCCACAGGCATTTATGAGAACTAACTATGTTATGTGCCCTGAACAGTGCTCACCATAGACAAAGCAGCAAAAAAAGGACCTATGGTTGGGCTGGGGTTGTCACTCAGTGGTAGAGTGCTTGCCTGACATATGTGAGGCCCTGGGTTCGATCCTCAGCACCAAATAAAATTAAATAAAGTAAAAAACCCATTGACAACTAATAAATATATTTTTTTGAAAAAGCACATATGGTTCCTGCCCTTACAGAGATTGAGAGAGAGGAAATGAGCCCAGAAAGGCAAATAATTAGCCCAAGGTTGGCACAGCATGTAGCAAAGATTCAAATGCAAATCTGTTTGAAGCCAGTGTCCTGACTACCTCTTGCACTATTTGTTGGGAGAAAGAGAGGAGAGTTAAGCATTAACTAGGAATGGAAACCTCAATAATGCTTCATTTCCTGTCTCCTGTTGGTCCTTGAGAAGGGATCTGCTGAGAGACCATCTTCCAATATTAGGGGAACTTTTTCCTTATGAAAGAAAAGGAGAGGGAGGGCAAGTTGGAAGCAGCTGCTAAGAGGTAGAACAGGTCCTGATGCAGCAATGCATACTTGTGGTCCCAGTGACTTGGGAAGCTGAAGCAGGAGGACCTCAAGTTCAAGGTCAGCCTCAGCAACTTAGGAAGACCCTGTCTCAAAAAATTAAAAAAAGCTGGGGATACAGCTCAGTAGTAGAGCACCCCTGAACTCAATCCCCAACACCAAAAAAAAAAAAAAAAAAAGNCCATCCCATCTCTCCAGACTTCCCTCTGTCATCTCTCTGCCCTCCTCAGGGAAGGGCCCTCTACCCTTTCCAAGGTTCATCTCTCAGCTGTCCTCATCATCTCCTTCTGGATGCCCATCGGTCCCTCTGTTGCCTCTTTGGTATCCATGGGAAGAAGGGGTTCTCCAGCTGCCTCTCTCCTGGTGTTTGCTCATTCTGGCTCCTCCAAGACAGCATTAAGATGCACACATTAAGGGGCTGGGGTTGTGGCTCAGAGGTAGAGCGCTCCGCCTAGCATGTGTGAGGCACTGGGTTCGATCCTCAGCACCACATAAAAATAAAATAGAGATATTGTATCCACCTATAACTAAAAAATATTAAAAAAAAAAGATTCACACATTAAGGTAGGAATTGTGGGGCTGGGGTTGTGGCTCAGTGGTAGAGCGCTTGCCTTGCATGTGTGAGGCACTGGGTTTGATCCTCAGCACCACATAAAAATAAAAATAAATAAATAAATAAATAAAGGTACTGTTTCCAACTACAACTAAAAAAAAAAAATATTTAAAAAAAAGGTAGGGATTGTGATAAAATAAAATGCAGATTTGGATTTAGCAGGTATGAGAAAAGGCCTGAGAAGTTACATTAGCTTCCAGATAAAGCTGAGGTTGCTGGTCCTAGGACAGTGGTTCTCAGAGTGTGTTGTCCTCAGATCTGAGCATCAGCACCATCCGTGACGTTAAAAAGACAAGTGCCCTCCCTGTTAAATGCAAGCCCTACCTCAAATCTACAGAAGCAGACCCTCTGGGGGTGGGATCCAGCAGTCTTTTTCAACAAACTTTCCAGGTGCTTCCCACACAGACTGACATCTGACACCTATACTTGGGCAAAAGCTTTGCACCCAAAGTGTCAAGCCAGGCACCCTGGGCATTCACTGTTTCTCAAATGTGCTTTGCAGATCCCCCAGCAGAATCAGAATCACCCCAGGAGATATTTCTTTTAAATGCAACTACCTTGACTTGCCTACACATACTGAATCATAATTTGAGAGAAATCCAGAAACCTGTATTTTTAACAGCACTGTGCATGTTGGGTGGGGGAAGGTCAGACAGAGGAAAATCCGAGAGCCGCAATAGAGTGAAAGAGACAACAATTGGCACTGGACTCAGAAAGACTTGAGTTCAAATCCTGTTTTGGACACTTGCTGTGTGACTGTGGACTAGTCTTATTTGTAGAATGAGAACACCTAAGAGCTGCCCCCAAAGGGCTGATGTGGGGTAGACAACAAAAACCTCACTCTGGTTCTCACTCCCACCTTCCCTGTGTTGAATAAAGGCTCCCTGAGGAGCAGGGAGGAAAGCAGAGAAAGGATTACTATTCTGCTACCCTTGCTAAACTAAGGATGAGTGGCACCAACCTCACCAGGGAGCTTTGAAGAAATAAAGATTCTCAGGGCTCCCCCAGACCTACCCCATCTTATGCACACTGAACCTCTATGTAGCCCATCTCTAGGCAGAACCATACCTGAGCCTCAAATATTTCTCTGTCCTGGGCTGGGGTTGTGGCTCAGTGGCAGAGAACTTGCCTAGCAGATGTGAGACATTGGGTTCAATCCTTAACACCACATAAAAAATGAACAGATAAAATAAAGGCATTCTATCCATTTACAACCACAAAATTTAAAAAACATTATATATGTGTGTGTGTGTGTGTGTGTGTGTGTATCCCCCCCGGCGGGGAGCTGGGGTTGTGGCTCAGTGGTAGAGTACTTGCCTAGCATGTGTGAGGCCCTGGGTTCGATCCTCAGTACCACATAAAAATAAATAAATAAAATAAAGATATTGTGTCCATCTACAACTAAAAAATAAGTATTTTTATATATATATATATGTTTTTTTTCTTGTCCTATACACATCCCTTAGCCACAAAGTCTCTGAAGTAGGCAGAGTGGGTATTGTGACCATAAGGCACGAAAGGGCCAACTTAAATCCCCATATCCTATAACTGAGCCAGAGCTGGTAAATGGGTCTCTTAAAACCTACCCATGATGCTCTTCACTCAACCAGTAGTTCCCAACCCTTAGGCTGAGGAATTACACTGCTTTATCATTCGCATCCACCATACCCCACATCTATTCTGATATTTTGAGATATTTAGAAGTGAGGCAGTGGGCACACATGACTGTCTCTACAAATGTCATACATTGAAACAATCCCCAGTGCAATGATGTGGGAGGGTAGGGCCACTGGGAGGTGATTAGCTCATGAGGGCAGAGTATGGGATTAGAGCCCTGAAAGAGGCCTGAGGGAGCATGTTATCCCCTCTGGCTGACTGCTATGGAGGACACAGGTAGAAGGTGCCATCTCTGTAGCAGAGAGTGAGCCCTCACCAGACTGCATCTGTTAAGCCCTTCATCTCAGACTTCCCAGGCTCCTAAACTGTGGACAGTACATTTCTATTGTTTATATAAAGTACCACTCTAAGGCACTTTGTTACAACAGCCCTGACTAAGATACTCACTATAACCTATTTTGGGGGGAACTCTTTGTTCCTCTGACTCTAGTAAGCCCAGATTCATCACCCTGTCAACCTCTAAGTCCCTATAAGACAGTGCACAAGTATGCAGAAACAAGCAAAGCCCTTATACACAGCTCCAGCAGAGGTTCTGGGAAACCTGGGAGCCCCAGGAAGAGGAAGTCAGGAAGAAGGGGGGCCCTCTCCCAATTGAGGGCCCAAAGCCCAGCGAACCACTTATCATTTTGTCCCAGAACACCTGATATGGCCATCATGATGTCTGCCATAGCCAGCGCCCTTTCCCTTTAAAACTGCTGAGTCCAAACCTCTGCTCAGGGAAACAGGGCTGGGTGGAGCTTGTCCTCTGTGGAGAAGCAGCTCCTGACTGGCCCATCAACAGTCTTGCTGGACCCACAAAATGACCAGGCCAATGAGGGCAAGGGAGCTCAGCTAAGCCTGTCAAACCTGCTCCCTCCAGGCCAGAAGCAGTAGTACATGCCTGTCGTCCCCACTACCTGGGAGACTGAGAAAGAAGCATCACTTGAGCCCAGGGGTTTGAGACCAGCCTGGGCAACAGGTGATACCTTGTCTCAAAAAGAAAAGAGGAGGGCTGGCATTGTAGCTCAGCGGTAGATCATTCACCTAGCACCTGAGAGACCCTGGGTTCGATCCCTAGCACCACATAAAAATAAATAAATAAGATAAAGGTATTGTGTCCAACAACAACTAAAAAAATTAAAAAAAAAAAGAAAAGAAAAGAGGAAAGGGAAGGGGAGGGGAGAATAGGGCAGGGGAAGAAAGCTTCCTCCAGACTCGGCAGAACTAGAGGCTAGCTGGGTCACAACCAGAGGAGCCTGAGGCAAACAGATGCGTAGAGACAAGCAGAGACGCCGAAAAATGACAAGCGTGCTGGCAAGAGATGGCACTGGCCAGGCGCGGTGGTTCATGCCTGTGATCCCAGAGGCTCAGGAGGCTGAAGCAGGAGGATTAGAAGCTCAAAAGCCAGCCTCAGTAACTTAGTGAGGCCCTAAGAGTCTCAGCGAGACTCTTAACTCAAAATTTAAAAAAAATAAATAAAAAGGGCTGGAGATGTGGCCCAGTGGTTAAGTGCCCCTGGGTTCATCCCTGGTACTAGAAAAATAAATAAATAAATAAATAAATAGAACTGGTGCTGAGGCTGCTGGATCCTAGCACTGCAATCAGTCCATACCAGACCCCAAGTTCAGCTACTGGTTGTCCTCACAGCATATGCCCTTTCCTCAATGATACCTGAGAGCACCTCACTGCCTGAAGCTTCAAAGCTTGTGACGGTGCCATTGCTGCCTAACGGTTCCCCAGGATGACAGGTGTGATGCTTCAACCACCGAGCAGGGAGAAGACTTCTAAAACAATATTCCCTTGCTCTCCTGCTGCCTACTATTTTTTGTCTTCTAATCCCAACTAGACATAAAGCATCTAAAGACCAGAGAGTATTCTTTGTGTTTGACCAAGTTTTGTTTGTTTGCTTTTTTTTTTTTCTTTTAAATCTCTGCCCCTGTGCAACACAGTACCAGGGACAGACATCCCTTCAGAATCCCCCTGCACCAAAGAGCATAAGAAGGGACAGGTGCCTACACCTGCAGAGCAGAGACGGTTTCCTCCCATCAGAGCATCTCACAAACACTGACAAGAAAAACTCCTGAGTTAAGTGACAGTACGGGAGGCTGGGGATATAGCTCAGTTGGTAGAGTGCTTGCCTCACACGTACAAGGCCCTGGGTTCAATCCCCAGCACCACACACACACACACACACACATACACACACACACAAAAAGTGACAGTATGGGGTCCTGATGCAGCTGTGGACAGTGCCCTCACAACAGACTGTGGCCTGAGGCGGTTCTAGGTTTCTTGCTCTTCCTGCTATGCCTTGGCCTCTGCCCCCACAGCAGCAACCCCTAGTGCCTGCCGGGCCACAACCAAAGTCCTGGAGCACAGTGACAGCACTACTATGAGAAAACTGGGAGGACAGGCAAGGTCCTCCTCAGGGTGCTAGGGCAGGACACTAGGGCTGGACCAGAACCCTTGTGTGAGATTAGTGCCCTCATGAAAAAGGCCTGAGGGAGTGTGTTAACCCTTCTGCTTCTGCTTCTGCCATGGGAGGACACAGCTTGAAGATGACATCTTTGTAACAGAAAGCAAGCCCGCCTTCTCCAGACACCAAATCTGCCAACACCCTGATCTTGGACTTCCTGGCCTCCCAAACTGTGAGGGGAGACAGGCTGGCACTCCTGTGGCTCTCAGGATTATCTTGCCCTGGGTAGGCAAACAGAAGAGCTTACTGCCTCCCGAGGCCAGCAGTGGACATGCTGGAGAGACAGCGGAAAGAAGGCCACAGGGTACATCCCCTGAACAAACACTCCTTCCAGTCACAGTCTGCCTCCAAAGAAAGCCCTGGAAACAGGCGGGAAGTGCGACAGGACAAACAGAGCAGCACGGCCATTAACAGACGGGAGTATGGTTCCAATGCCGCCTTGTCACTGCCCATGTGGTCTCGGAACACCAGAGAGCCTCTTGGCCTGGGCTTTCTCACCTGTTAAGTGTGGGTGGCAATGCTGATGTCATAGTATTTCTGTGTGGATGATGAGATAGAACAGAAAACCCATTACAGGATCTGCTACCCAGAGCTTTGTAAAGTGTGACGCTGATGTCCCTACCTATCTCCCCTACAGAAGTCTGAGACTGTCATACCCGCAGTCATACCCTGGGGGACGGAAAGAGCTCTGGGAGATAGAAGTGGGCTCCTGCTAGGGAAAGGAGGGAGGGCAGGGTGGGGCAGAGAGGTGAGGCAAAGAACGTTTCAACTAAAAATGTGGAATGTTTCAACAGAGAGAAAATGCCACCCACTGTGGACCTCAGACAGCTCCCAGAGCCTGGCTCCAACCTAAATCCTGGCAAAGCTGGGGTGGCCCTATTAGCAGGCCGGCGCTGGTCTCCCTCAGGCCAGCACCTCAAGGGTTAATGTTGGGTGCCAGCTTGCCTGCCCACCAAGTGCCACACGCTTTAGTGGAAACAGGGCTGACTCTGGTGCCAAATGTTATCAACATGATCAACCGTGGCCCAAAGGACCCGAAGTGTGACCTGAGCCTTTACATTAGCAATGAGACTCCTCAACAAGGAACAATTTAATACACCTGAAACCCAAGGCAGACACCTAATCTTTGGGGCCATGCTGGCTCCAGTTACTAAGCACCAGTCCCAGAAATGCCCCCAGCTCCTCCCCCTGCAGGAATCTAGCATGTGATGGACATGTGGAGCTCCCTCAGGGCTATGGCAGGAGGTCACCTCCAAAGGGATCACCCCGAGAAACCCCTCCCCAAAACAAGCTTTAGGAAAAGGCAGAGCCTGGAGGGAGGTGGCTGCCCGACTCTGCCATCCCAAACAAGGCATGACAGTGATTCCCATTTCAAAACCCCTCTCACCTAAACATTATGCAGGAGACCAATAATGCCATTTTCCCCCTAATGGACATGGGAAGGGGAGAATAGGAAAGAGTACAGAGAGAGAAGAGAAAAGCCAGGGACAGGATTCAAGACAAAGGATCCTGACACATCTCGACCCCTCACAGCAACTAGGGGGTGGGGACATTTTTTCCCAAACCTGCTACTTGCTGCTTTCTACCTTCTATCTGGTAACTCTTAGCTTGTTTTTTTTTTTTTTTTTTTTTTTTGCAGGACTGCATGCTGCCTGACTTCCTCCTCTGTGAACTGCAGACTGGCTGTCCCTCATATTGGCTTTGTCCTGGGGAAAGGTAGACACCGGCTCTCAGAACAAATGCATTAGTCAGTGTGCACCATCTTGTTCTGGCAGTGACAGGAAGTAGAAATATAAGTGGCCCTGCGCTTGAGGGACAGAATCCTGATCCTCTAACTCACTTGAAAGTCATGTTTTAATCTCAAGAGTGATGAGATCAGGGGCTAGGGCTGTGGCTCAGTAGTAGAGGGCAAGCACGAGGCACTGGGTTCAATCCTCAGCACCACATGAATGTAAAATAAAGATACTGTGTCCACCTAAAACTTAAGAATAAATATTTTTTTAAAAAAAAGAGTGCTGAGATCAAAGGTTCTGATTCAGATGTCTATTCACAAGAAATTCTGGAGATTTCAGAAGGATATTCTATGTCTTAAAAGGGTCAGTCTCTGGAAGCCCAGGACCCAGGACCCAGACTGTTATCACACAGTGGGATTTCCCAATCGGACACTCACCCTGGTGAGTCTGGAGGGAATGAATGGCTCAGGGATTGAGCTGAGAAGCTCCTTACCCCAGAGCACCCTGGCTGATGAGCTGGTCCTGGCGTGGTCACTTAGGCAGCCACGTTGAACTGATAGGCATCATCTGTCACTAGCAGTGACCCCAACTGACAAGCAGCACTGACCTTAGTCTAAGACATCAAGCCCTCATCTTTGCACACACCAGAGTACCCCACTCACACAGGTGCCACGAGAACCACCCTCTCCCTCCTTGTTATGAGCTTCCCCTTAGGGCATGTGTCAGAGCAGAAGAGGTTGAAAATTACTGGGAAAAAAATTCCCCCCTTGCAGAAGTCTCCCCTGTCCTCTCATGTCCCCAAACACATGCCTGGTGTTGTCATGGGTCCCAAGAAACCAATACTACCATGACTTTCCTCCGGGAGGAGCAAAAGTCTTCTAGGGAGATGTATTAATTCATTCACTCATTCAATTAGTAAGTACTTACTATGTGCCAGAAACCCCAAGACAAGCAGCAGACAACACAGAACACAACCTTGTCATCAGGGAGCTTCCATTCTTGTGGGAGTGGACAGATAAGTAACATTTATTTATTTATTTTATTTATACCAGGGATTGAATCCAGAGGCACTTAACCACTGAGCCATATCCCAGCCCTTTTTAAATATTTTGTTTTGAGACAGGGTCTCCCTAAGTTGTCTAAGGCCTTGCTAAGTTGTTAAGGCTGGCTTTGAACTTGCAATCCTCCTGCCTCAGCCTCCAAAGCTGCTGGGATTACAGTTGTGCACCACCACACCTGGCTAGTAACTTATTTTTATTACTACATCATGGATGGGAATGATAAGGGCTAAGAGGCAAAAGGATAATAGAGCAGACAGCAAGGATAGTGTGCAAGCTACCTTAAGAAAAAATATTTTAAAAGAAGTGACATCAGAGCTGAGGCTTGAGTGACAAGAAAGTACTCAGCAGGGAGAAGATCTGAAGGACTGAGGGCCCAGACAAAGGAAGCAGCAAGTATCTTCAGGCACTTTCAGTCAAACTTATAGTTCTCAGGAAAGAAAAGCAAGAGGGACCAACATTATCCTTCCCTGTTACAAAAGGAGAAATCACAGTAAGGCCCTAGCATTTTCTCAGATCTCATGGGGACCCTCATATTTGTACATGGGCATATGCACACAGACACTCATCTATCCATCCGTGGACACTTGTGTGGAGGCTGTAACACGAAGGACGCACCAAGAAACATCTGAGAGCAAGACCAACTTTGGAACTCCTCATCCCCGTGCCCTGACAGCTCTCTAGCTGCATTGTGGAGCACGTGGGTAAGGCTTCTCCATTCTGCACACAGTGGGTATAAAATCAGCACTCAGGAAATGGGGCTTCCTTTCTCTTGCTCTTCCCACTGCCTTGGACACATACCTCCATGCAGCCTCTGTGACAAGTGGGGTGTGCTCCAGCTATGCTGTGCCACTCCCATGTACCAGACCCAAGGACCCGGGCATCACCTCTTTTGAGCCTGCTGGTGGGTGCTCAGTGGGCACTGCTGAGGCAGTCAAGATGTGCTGGGCTACTAACCACTCACTCCTCCAGCCTCCTTCTCGGCCTGTTTCTCAGTTCAGAGAAGAAAAGACTTGGAGCCTCCAGAAGAAACACCTTGGATAGGACAGTATCTCCAGATCATTTGCCCCACTCATAGCCAGCAAAGGGAACTTCCAGCAGGTACCTACCTGAACTGAAGCTGGCATGACCATGGTGTGGCCATTACTAGCTGGCCTCAGCCAGGCTGGAGAGCAATAGTCCCAATCTAGAAGTGTTTTCCACAGCAGTTCCTCCTGGGAAAAAGATATGTACCTCCCCTGATCCGTGTCCCCAACTAAGTCTTCAAGACCCCATTCAAATGTCACTTCCTCTGTGAAGTTTTATCGACCTCCCCTGGGGGGATTTTTCACTCCTCTAAAATTTATTTTGCATAATATTCTGGCTGTTTGGAAGCCTGACTCCCCAGCTACACTGTGAGTCCACAGAATGCAAAGCAGCATCTTATTCATTTCATATTCTCATTGCCTGGTGGAAGGCAAATCATTAAATATTACTCAACAAAGTTAAATATGTGCAATAAAAAAATGAATGAGTATCCATGAGTGAATGAATGAAGTCACTACATGACAGCAGAAAAGAGCAGCAAAGAGAAAATTTTAATCAGGGAAAAGAGATCAGGGAATGACCCATGTTTCAAAGCTAACTATTGGCCTGTCTATAGATCATGGTGTCCCGGTCACTCAGTTCTCTTTAAATCCACATCAAAATGGCAATAGGAGAGCAACACTCAGATCCTATACTCGGAGGTCTCCTACCTGGACTCCTCAGTCACAGGCCTCTAACTCTCTTCAGGGGTGTGTGTAAATGAAGCAGAGCCCTAACATGAGGTGGGGGAGACATGCCCACTCCCCTTTGACTGGCAGGGGAGGCGTTCTACTTGGCAACCTGTGGAAGGGACTTCTGGGATGAAAAACATGCCCAAAGTCACTTTGGAGAAAATGGAGGAGAGAAGATGGCTCAGGTTTGGGTCACCTTACATACAAGATGGGACTCACTAGTTCTCTAGGGTCCTCAGCTTTCCTAGTTACAAAATAGGGTGGATGATTAGACCTATCCTTCGGAGTAGAAGGAATTAAATGTCTAGAAAGCCCTGTGACCCCTTGACAAAGCTCACTGACCAGGCAGAAGAGCCAAGGAGAGGTCAGAGTCCTGTACAGAAAACTGGCAGTTTTACAGGGAAAAAAGCACGAATATTAGATTACAGAAAAGACACTCTGAGAAGAGCTGGCAATCAGAGTAGAAGGGTAATGACCAAATATCGACTTTCATGTTATAAAGCTCATCACCAATCTGTCTGGGGGAGGGGAGGAAGAGGAGGGAAGAGCAGAAACCAAGGAATGCAGGCAGGCAAGAGCGAACGGGGTGCTCAAATCTGTGGGTGAATCTGCAGATCTGCAAATGTGGCACAGATCAGCCAAAACCTTCTGCAGGTTTCAGATGTGTTCATTCTCAGGGACCATGTCCTTGGGGAGAGGGATGGGAGGCTGGGTCTGTGCCTGTGTCATAAGGAGGAATGAAGGAGCAGAGGCCTAGGCAGAGCAACATCTAGCAAAGGCCCCAGCCTTGAAGCAGAGATGCCCCCATCCTCCCAGGCCACCCTTCTCCTCTCCACCTCCTCACCCACTCACTCTTCCTTCCAAGACCCTGGCACTGCATGGGCCAGGGGGGCTTGGAACGAACACAGAGCCTACTCACATGCTCCCCTGGAATGGAAGACAACTCCTTGATCTCTGTTTTGTTCACCACTGTATCCTCAGCTCCTAGCATGGTGCCTAGCACATAGGAGGTGTAGGGTAAGTAGTGCCTAAATGATTCCATGAGTGATGGACAGGAAGACCTCACAGCACATGATTGACAGTTTATTCATCACCACAACATTCTTCTGCACTAGCAACAATTGTAACTATGAAGATGGTGGCAGCTACCATTTTACTGAGGACTCTGCCAAGTGCTTTGTATCCATTAGCTTCTGTAATCTTCCCAATAATCATTAAGAAAAAGATTGTCTTACCATCTTCAATTTAGAGATGCAGAACTAAGTACGAGGATGTTAAATAAGTGCCTGAAGGTCACAGAGCCAAAAAGGCCACAGAGAATGTGCATGTCTGACCAGACTCTTTCCATCCTACTCACTATTTCTTCGCTTCCCATCCTTTCTACAGGGCAGGAGCACAGGGTAGGAAGACACAGGTCTCCGGCTGCCTAAGGGCTACTAAGACCAGAAGGCCCAGCTCCTCACTCTAGAAATCTACAAATCCCAGGGCTACAGATACCAAGCATTCACCCCAAATTCTGTTGGGTCACTCAATTCCAGGTCCAGATCTAGGCCCCCTGGTCCTTTCCTACCCCAGTCAACACAAGCGCCTGTCACAGGCAGAGCCAGTTCCAGCAGAACTTCCTGAGAAAGATGAAAGTACCACAGAAAACCCATCCCAAGCAAGCAGCCTCAAGCCATGGCCCAACCGGTCCAACCGGATCATCATAGGCCATAGCTTTCCTCCTCACTCAATAGAGGTGCTGCCTGAGGGTGGCTTTTCAAATGAAAGATCCAGAGGCCAGGTGGCAAGGATGGCAGGGAGAAAATCAGCTCCTGGGCAGTTACTTGGATTTACATCCCACTCCTGGCACCTTGCAGAAAGGCCATCAAACTTCTCCAGAACATAGACATCCACATATGACTCTGTGCCTGGGCAAACAGCACCAGCTCCATGAGACCCTTTCAGAAGTGGCCAGTTTGATGGGTTTGAGCTACTCCCCACTTCTGGAGGGAAACCAGAGCAGGTGATTGTATAGGCTAGTGCTGGTACCATCAGAGGGAGTGGGAGGAGGAAGGGGAAGGAGCTGGTTGAGAGGTTCCTTCAAGCCCTGACACCAGCACAGCCCTTGACTGGTCCCCCTGCTTCAAGTCTTAAATCCTCTTCCAACCAATGTTGTTGAGTACCCTGCTCAAAACCCTTTCCTACCATTGCTAGGTTCAAGTCCCACCTGCTCAGCCAGGCCCCTGATGCCCTCTGCCAACCAGGTCTGATACTCTTTCATTAATGATCTACGAGGGTTAAATGTTGCCTTCCCTGTACTAGGGCCTATGAAAACAAAGAAGGATAAGATGTGTCTTACCCCTGAGACACTTCTAGTTTGGGAGACAGAAAGAAGAATGTTCTCGCACTCCTCCATAAACTCCCTCTGCAGCAGCCAGACTGCGGGAGTCCTAGTCCCATGGACACCCACTCATTTCACACCTCTGTTATCTCTGCTCACTGTGCTCCATCTGCTCCCTTCCCTGCAGGCACTCACTGCATTCCCTGCTAGTTGGAATCCAGGGTCTCTTCTTCTCTAACCTCAGAGAGCAAAAGCACGCTCTGGGGCCATTGCCATTACTGGCTGCCTCATGACACATCCTACATGGATAATAACTGTGTGACCTTCGTCAAGAGTAGCAGTAATGAAGGCTGAGGTTGTGGCTCAGTGGTAGAGCGCTTGCCTTGCATGTGTGAGGCACTGGGTTCAATTCTCAGCACCACATATAAATAAATAAAATAAAATAAAAGAGTAGCAGTAATAATTATAATCAAGCCCTTACATTTGAAGAATGCTTTTCCAAGTACTTTCAGATATTTCATCTCATGTTGGCAACAGCTCTTTTTTACCTATATCTTGCTTCTCCAACTAGATTATACACTTCTGTGGGCAGAAAAAGGTGGAGTGCAATATGTCTCTGAAATGCCTCACACGTGTTTGGTAGGAATGTTCAATTACTTTACCTGATGAGACAGACCTGTCAGGAACTAGTTGCAGGCAGATATTAAGGCTCTGACCTCCTCTGCACCGCTCTGGGAGCACAGCTACATAGAAAGGGAATGCCCAAGGCACAGATCCAGCACAGGGCCACCTGTCCACCCACTGGCCAGAAAAACGAGGATGGGAGACGGGACAGTCAGTGCCTCAGTCTACAAGGGAGGTCTCCTCCCTGTGCCCCAGCAGGCTTTTTTATGGAATGTCACAAGCTCTTATAGTAAATACACAACAAATTACAAAAGAGCCAGCCAAGAATCTGAACTCTATCTTGGCAATAATTGGGGAACTGTCTTGTTTTCCCCATTTACTGAAGCGGGGTTCGGGAAAACCCTTGGGAAAGGTGCCTAGATCAACGTCCAGCACAGTGAAAGAATGTATCTGGGCAGTTTGAGAGCAGCGATGTTTATTCATCTTGGAACCTCTGGAGACTAGCATACAAGGTGTGCACGCTTTTTGTGTGAGCAGATAAATGAATGACCATGACCTGGTAGTTCCTATTTCTTTGGCTCCTCCATTTGCTTCCTGGCTACCCCTTCCTTGGGAACCTTCCAAATCACCTAAAGAAAAAGCTTTTCTTGACCATCCAATCCAACTCTTTTCCTTCAGTGTTAGTTAATGCTGAAAAACACAATCAAGATGAGGGGGAATTACAAGCCATTAGTAAGCTTTAAGAAAACATCTTATTAATAAGAAACCCAGTGGAGCAGATTTTAAAAGGCTATAGGAAGAAAGGCAGGTTTCTTTCTCTTCCAGGGAATCTAAACTCCAAAAAAGTCCTCTGCATCCCATGGAAAGGGGGACCAGCCACGAGAAGCAGAGGAAAAACTTTGGAAACAGGTTTTAGGCCAATATATATGAAGGGCATTGGAGGGAGAGGGTGCTGTGGAGACACCCCACCTATTTTATTGACTCATCTCTGCCCCCAAAGTGATACATTTCAGGTTTCTGAGGAAGTCCCTAGACCTACCTAGCATTCCCCTATTAGCAGTAAGAAGGAATCTAAGAAAGGAGATTGTTGCTCCCTGCAACAAGGGTACGTGGGAGACAGGCAGGACCAGCCTGTCGTCTCCGAGGGGCTGAGCGAGAGGGTAAGGGTCGTGGCCCAGTCCCCACCCCAAGACTGGGGAGAAACCACACTGAGCCGGGAGTTGTGTCAGTGGTGAAGGCACAACAGATCTCAGCTTTACTGTGTCAGGGACAAGGTTATATAGTGATAGAAGGAGGGAGTAAGAAGAGAAAGTAGCGAGAACCAATAGGGGGCAGTTACGTTACTATCACTAGGGGCCTAGACAGATTTCAGGTTAAACCATTAGGCAGGGCTAAGGTCAAAAACCCGCATGCGCCAATCCAGCCAGGTCATCGAAGTGCTCTAGAAGAGCCCATGAGGCCACTCAGCCAACACCCAATAATGGCCGCGGTCCCAAAGGAGGTAAAAGTTTCCAACAGGAGATGACAAGGTGAAGGGACAAGAAGGGATGGTGATCAGATATATGGGGCACGGGGTGATTCACTTTAAGAAAGCATACTGTAACATTTTATAAACAAGGGTTCCCTCATTTATCTGCTGAGAGGGTAAATGAGGGAAACTAGGGGAGGCTAACTCCTCACAACATAAGCAGTAGTCCTAAGAGCTTCTGAAATGAAGGGGATGTGTGAAGCCCTCAAAGGGAAAAGTTCAGGTGACTCCTAGGACTTGGAATGTGGCCAGGACACCAGGGTGCAAATGGCTGTTCCTCAGGCAAAAGTCAGGTAACCTGCTGCCCTTTGCCCCAAGCCTGCATCCTGTCCTCATACCCTATCTGGTTCCTCAGCCACTCCCTGGCTCACTCCCATGCTTTGCCCCACACCTGTCTCTTCTCTGAGCTCTCTCCTGGCCAAGGCTTGGTGTCTGTAACCATCTCTCTGAAATGTCTTTCATCCACATAGTGGCCCAGCCCAAACTCCTATATCTCCTAGGAGTTAGCCTTACAGCATCCCTGAAGAATATGGATGGATTCTGTCCCCAAACCTAAGTCCCATGAAGATTGTGAAGCAAAGAGAGACCCTAAGAGCTCAATCCTAATTAACAACAGTAATAACAGTCAGCATCTAGCCAGCTCCCCCATGTATCAGACTTTGTACTGAGTGCTTTACAAACATTATCTTGATTGATCTATTATTACATCCATTCTACAGATGAAAAACTAAAGCTCAGAAGCTTAAGTGAGAGTCAAGGTCATGTTGCCCCAAAGGGAGATCTCCAGGTATGTGTGATCTCCAGGTATGTGTGAAACAATACCTGTCTCTTAACCACCAGGCTCTGTTCCTCCTGGCTGCATCTAACTGCTCCCTCTTCTCTCTTAGCAAGGAGTGTGTGTTGAGGGGAAGCAGGGAGAGGTATCCTCCAGAGGAAGCTAAAAGCTGGAGTCCTCCCATAAGGCAGCAGGGGCTTCTAGGACAGCATACCAACTGGATGACCAGCCAGCCCACAGGAGTTTCCTTTCAGGGGCCTAGGCAGTGAGGAGGCTACTCCAGGTTTAACCAAGCATAAAACCTGTTAGGTATGAGTGGAATCCCCTCAATTCAGACCTCCCAGAGGAGGAGGCCCTTCAGAACCCATAAGGGAGAGGCTCTCTCTGAGGAGAGGCCTCAGAACCACTCCCAGAAAATAGGTGACCCTCTCACAACACTGCCCAGGATGCCACCAGGCCTTGTCCCTTTAATCACAGGCTCCTGGTACGGATGGATCAGAAATAGAGATGGATTAGAGATAGAGTCAAGGTGGGTCCTGCCTGCCTTCTGATCCCCCCAGGTCTGCAGCAACATTCCTGACCTTCCTCCACCCTCCTCAGCCTCCTTCAAAACATACTTTAGCCAGCTGGTTCCTCCCTTTCTCAAGCTCTGGGGCTTCTCATCAGTGCCCTCCTCCAGGTGTCGCACCTTGAGGCTTACCTTCACTACCAGTCCCCTGGTAACTCAATCCCTTTGACCCCTCCCTTCCTCCTGTCTTCCCCATCCTGGCTCCACATTGGCTCACCCCTGAACTGAAGGTAGCTTTATGACTGGCTCCCCACTCTGACCCCTTTTCCTGAGCACAAGCTTTACTTCCCCTCCCCCTCTTGACTTGGGGCTGTAAGGATGTCATTTTACTGGCTATGATTCTCACTGCCCCATTTCGGGGTACCCTAGCCTACACCCTCCCCCGTTTTACTGGCTTGGATGGGGAGGTTCTCAGCTAGAGGCCAGAGATCTCACCCCTCAGCCCCTGGCAGGCAGTAGGACCCCCTCACCTGCAGGAACCGAGGGTCTGGTCCCCTGCAGGTGGCCCGCTCACCCGGGGGTTTATTCCCTCATCCTGGCCTCGCGCGCCACAGCCTCTAGCCTCTAGGGGCAGATAACCCCTCTCAGCCTGGGGAAGGGGAGACAGGGGAAGGGGCCGCGGGGCAGAGAGGGTGGGGCGCCCTGGGCCACCGCCCCTTACCGATGGTGGAGATGTGCGAGGAGTGGAACTCGTTGTCGGTGAAGCGGCACAGCAGGCAGGTCTTGCCCACCCCGGAGTCTCCGATCAGCAGCAGCCGGAACAGCACATCGTACTGCTTCGCCATGGTTAGGGCCCGAGGGGACCAGGGGCTGCGGGCGGCGGTGGAC
>NW_025999900.1:4221720-4361986 GCF_001458135.2 Marmota marmota marmota
GCAGGTGGGTGCCAAAGGTTTGCATCTGTCCACCGACATTCTGAGAGCGGGAGTCGGAGCCATCCCGCTCACTTCTACCAAGCTCGACTTTCCGGTCTTATCACTTCTCCCCAGTTCCCATCCCAAGTCTAGCCTTAATAACTCCGCTGGCCCCTGCAAGAGGGGCCTCCCCGGCCGGCACCCACCTAGCCTCACCCCAGGTTCAAAGGCCTTGATCAGGTCATGCCCGTCCCGGAAATCGCCTTTGAAAATTGAAGAGCGTTGATGATTGTCCTTCTCTGCCATCTGGCTTCCCCAGAACAACACTACGTGATTGTGTCAAGCCCCACCATCCCCATTTTTAGTCTTTAAACGGGGAAAAGCCTGCTGACCTCGTTCACCACAGTGAAAAGATAGATGACCACAAAACATTTCCAAATGCAAAACCCTTTGGAGGAGTTTAGGGCAAAAGTCTTAATTTGGGATCTAAGTTGCTTAGAGTAGGTTCTCAGGATGCCAACACATTATTTCAGACTGCTACATATTTCTGATATGGTATACACCATTAGCACCAAAAAATGAATGGGCCTCCCTGGAGACCCAATTTACTACCACTGAAATGTGTTAGCATCGAGACAGGTAAATGAATGCTCTCTGGAGCTGAGAAAATTGCCCGTCCCTAAGAACTAGTATCAGGGAAGAGCAAATCTAGCCCATTATATCTCTAAAAAGTAATGAAAAATGTGTGTGTGTATGTGTGTGTGTTTTCAGGCTGAATATTAGATGGAGAATGTATTTTTCAATGGTAGATCAAGGTAAGTGGTAAGACCATTTGCTTGACTTGAAGAGCTATATTTCAGGCAAGGTGCCTAGATTTAAACTTAAAGAGGGAAAAATTCCAAACCTGATAGCTACTTACACTAAAAGCTAAAGAAACTGTGGGTTGCATGAAGATTTGCAAGTGTGTGTCTCTACATTGGATTTACATTGGTTTTCATTGCATTCTGAGGCTCTGGAGTTAGGAACATTTGGATTCCAGTCCCAGATCACTGCTCACCAGCTGTGCAACCTTGAGCACATTACTGAACCCCATCTGACCCTCAGTTTCCTTGTTTCAATTAAGGATATTTAGATAACAACCTTAAAGGACTGTTGGAAAGATTAAATAAGATAATGTGTGGAAAGGACTTCAACACAGAACTTAACACTGTACTCAATAAAATACTGAGGTACAGAAAGCACCCTGTGATAGTCTCGCTCTGCTTACCTGGGCTGTAAGAATATCCTACAGATGAATATAGCCAGAGGTGTTTTCTGCTGAGCTGAATTCCAACCTGCTGTGACTCTTCCTCCCACAGTGCACTGAGTACAGAACTCAAGTTCAACTCAGCCAAACCCCTCTGGATACTACTGCTGCCTTCCCACTAATCTGCACTGTAATGGTAAACACTCTCCACAGGTCTCCTTTATTTGAGACCTTTATTGGCTTTCTACTTGCTTCTGTCAGAGGAAGCAGGAAAGAAGAGGCAAGCTGAGGTGGATTCCTTAGTCCAAAAGGGAATTTCATTTTGAAAGAAATGGCTTTCCCTAGCAAGACAGGAAAAGGAGTGAAGTTTCCCAAATGAATCTAGAGGGGAAAATGTTCACATTCATAAAAAAAAAAAATTAAGGATACTTCCTCATACTGGGCTGACTTAAAATTCAGTAGCTTACATCGATTTAAAAAATGGGGTGGGGGCGGGAGTGGGGGAGCTGGGAACCGAGCCCCATGCCTGTAATCCCAGGGACTTAGAAGCCTGGGGCGGGAGGATCACAAATTCAAGGCTAGCATCAGCAATAGCAAGGCCTTAAGTAACTTAGTAAGACCCTGTCTCAAAATACAAAATAAAAAGAGCTGGAGATATAGTTCAGTGGTAAAGCACTCTTGGATCCAATCCCTAATACCAAAAAAAAAAAAAAAAAAAAAAAAAGGTGGGGGGGGAGGAGGAACCAGGTGTGGTGTGTGGTGACACACACCTATAGTGCCAACTACTTGAAAGGCTAAGAGGCAGGAGAAGGAGAATTACTTGAGCCCATAAGTTCAAGATCAGCCTGGGCAACACAGTGAGACCCTGACTCAAAGAAAGGGGGTCAGGGTCTAGAAGTCCAAACTTCAATTATCTGTTCTCATCCTGGCTTAGCCACTTTCAGAGCCATTAAAGAAATGATCTCCTTCAATCTGTGTGTGTGTATGTGTGTGTGTCTGTGTGTCTGTTCTGTGAGGTGGAGGAGCTAAGATTTTGACAATATTATCAAAAGAACCACATAGACCAACAGAGACAATGAAATTGTAAATGGAATACCTAATTCCGTTCTCTTTCCCCAGTCACTCACTGGGACATTTTGGCATCCTCCTCAGTTATTGGACTAAGGCAAATTACAGTAGAGCTGAGAGAGCTGGATGTGTCTCCCCCAATAAGCCTCCAAGAATCAATCTCTCAATTATACCAATTCTTTTTACCAAGAAGACAAGTCCTCCTGCTCAATCCCACCCTCACCCCAGACACACTGAGCATGCTCTCAAGGGTACCACTGTGGTATCTGCCATAGCAACAACTGAATAACTGGAGATGCTCTGACAGCCCACCCACTCCTGAGACAACACAGCTGGCCCAAGGGGCTCTTCATTAGCAAAACTCCATGCCTCATCCAGACTCCCATGTGTCCAACCCTAGGTGACTCAAAGTAATATGCTCTTCTTACAGAAGGATTCCCATCTTCTCCTGGAATTAGAAGAAACAGGACAGAAACCGCTGTCCCTATCATTTCAGTACTGTCTTCCTTTCATTTCCTTTTTCTTTTCTCTGATAAACAGAGAATAGGGAATAGAGACTATGAAATGACAAATGAAGAAGACAAGTTGTCAGAGTTGCATTCATCTTAGGACCGGGAACCAAAGGAAAAAACTTCTTTTTTAAAAAATATTTATTATATTTTTAGGTGTAGATGGACACAACACAATGCCTTTATTTTTATGTGGTGCTGAGGATGGAACCCGGGTCCCACCCGTGCTAGGCGAGCACTCTACCACTGAGCCACAATCCCAGCCCCCAAAGGAAAAAACTTCTGATGGTAATTCATGTTAATACAAAATGCCCCACAGTACCATTTCAGGTTGTCCTCAATGTCCTGGCCACCACCTTCAGCACTATATTAGTTTGCTATGGTCACCATAATAAAGTAACACAGACTGAGTAACTTAAATAACAGAAATTTATTTCTCAAAATCCTAGAGGTTAGAAGTCTGAGATCAAGATATAGGCAGGGTTGGTTTCTTCTGAAGTCTTTCCTTACAGATGGCCATCTTTGTGTTTACATCATGGTCTTCTCTCTGTGCACATCTGTCCTGGTCACACCTTCTTTTAGGACACCAGCCATATTGGATTAGAGTCCACCTGTATAACCTCGTTTTACCTAATTGCCTCTGCAAAGGCTCTATCTCTAGAAATTGTAAACCAAGAAATCATAAATGAGATTAAAATAAAGCAAAATCCATTGCAGAATAGATTTGCAAATCTGGAAACAGGCTCAGCCAGATGGAACCAGTGCTTTGCCAAAGAAAAGTGGACTTGGATTCTTACCAAGGCCAGCAATTGGTAACTGACATAAATGAGGGTGGGTGTAAATTTTCTGTGTGTCTTGGAATGTCCAGGTAGAGGCAAAACTGGTCACTCTGGTATTCTCAAACCTTGCATGATAGTATTAGATTCAGGATGTTTCCCTCTGGCTGATTCAGTTCCTGGTGTGACGTCTGCAAACAAAGCACTCTTCTTTCTGTCAGGAAATCTCTAAGGCTCAGGATAAGATTTTTATTTTTATTTTTTTACCATCTGCAGCATTTTTTTTTTTAAATCAAAGTCTGAGGTAGTATGAGGTAATAGGGGTTAGGACTTCCACTCGAATTTTGGGGGGACACAACTCAGTCCATCACAAGGACCAAACCAGGAGCCTCATCAGATATGATTTCCTGTGCACAGATAGTTTCTAGGGATAATTTCATTCTCTCACAGCAGGAAACAAAAGATATGGAATCTTTCTTGCAACTTCCCGGAAGGTGGTCTAGATATGGAAGATTTTGTAATGGGAAAATCTCAGAAGCGAGATCTTTCTCTTTATCAAGACTAGAGTTGAGAAACATGACTAGCAGCCACCAACCATGCAATACATATCATCTTGAACTTTTACTGTCAAAGTTAGGTTTGGGGCTGGGGATATAGCTCAGTTGGTAGGGTGCTTGTCTTGCATGCACAAGGCCCTGGGCTCAATCCCCAGCACCAAAAAAAAAAAAGTTAGGTTTTGGAGGGCAAGATACAATCTGCAGTTGGGAATCTATATGGGAGTAAGTCACTATATGTATTAAAGTAATTCTAGTTGCTGTAACATATAAACCCCTAATTCTTAGGGGTGCAGACATAGAGATTTATTTCCTTCTCATATTACATCTAGTGGGCAGCAAGATGGGAGGGGTGAGCAGGTGGCTCTGTTTCACAAACTCATTAGGCACCCAAGATGGTAGAAACTCTGGTATTTTCAACGTGGACTCCCACTGGGGCACTCAATTTAAAAGCAAGATGTTGCCAGGTATGGTGGTGCATTCCTGTAATCCCAGCAGCTTGGGAGGCTGAGGCAGGAGGATGGCAAGTCAAAGTCAGGTTCAGCAATTTAGCAAGGCTCTAAAGCATCTTACCAAGATGATGTCTCTAAATAAAATATAAATTGGGCTGGAATATAGCTCAGGGGTTAAGCTCCCCTGGCTTCCAATAGTACCAAAATAAGCAAGTTAAAAAAAAAAAAAAAAGCAAGATGTTGGTTCATTCTAAGAGTTACCTGTCAGGAAAGGGTCAAGGAGAATGCCCATTACCAAGGACAAGGAAATACTCCATTCCATGTCCTGTGCATGTCAAGATCACAAACTTTGCATTAAAGTGGAGAAGGACTCTTCAACAGAAGAAGGGAGAGTTGACCCTGTAGTCTTAGATTAACAGACTACAGAAAGGCTGCTTGAAAGGAGTGGTACTGAGATACATTTGAAAGAGGTCACAGCATTTGTCTAGAAAATAATTTGGAACCTACAAAGGGACAATATTTGGCCAGAAGAGTAAAACACTGAGAAAACCTCTTTGTTAATTGAGATTTTTAGCTTTTCGAATATGAGGCAGGAAGTTCTTCCGAATATGGAGGGCTGCCCTAGGCACTGGTATCCAGCTGGCAGAAGTCAAGAGAGAAAATAGAGGATCAGGATCAAATAGAAGGTTTTCAAGGATCCTGCCTAGGGGTGGTGAAGCAAACTTCTTCCAATCTTCCAACTTCCATTGGCCTAAGTGCAAAGGGACTGCCGGGCAGTTATTTTTCGACTGCAACTCTTTCAATGGAAGAGGAGCAGACCATGGTGGACAATGAGCATTTCTGCTCCATATAAAGGAGGTTCATGGTTCACAGTGGCCCCCAACCTTAGGTGTGCATTAGTGTCACTTGTGGTAACTGGTGTGATGGTACAGCTACCCAGAGGCCTAGACAGAAGGATCTCAAATTCAAGGTCATCCTGGGAAACTTAGCAAGACCCTGTCTCAAAGATTTAAAAAGGATGTGTGTGTGGGGGGGGTACTGGAGATGTAGCTTGGTGGTAGAGCACTTCCCTGGAATAAGCAAGGCCCTGGGTTCAATCATCAGTACTAAGTGGGGAGCATGTGCCTGGGCCATAGTCCAGACACTCTGATTCAGTAGGTTGGGGTGGTGCCTAGGGGAAATCTATATTTTTAGTCTTCACTAGTGATACCAAAGCAGAACCAGGCTTTAGAGTCACCAGTGTATTCTGGAGTGTATGCTTCTGGCATTGCCTCTCAACAGCTTTAAAAATCACTTTTCAGGGTTGAGTTTAATTTAGCTAGTTTGTTTTGCAGGGCTGGGAAATTTTACTTCGGGCCTCCGGCAGGCTAGGCAAGTGCTCTACAACCTAGTTCCACCCCCAGTCCCTTCTCAGGTTATTCATTGTCAACAATGTTATTTTAGTTGGCTTCAGTTTTGTATCTGCTGATGAAATAAGTTTTCACCATGATAAACCCCAAACAGTACTGAGAGCAAATACTTTTGAGCAGGTTTTCAATAACAGAGTACATATAATGATTAATAACATACTGTGATTTATTTCTTATCATCATATGACACACTAAAATAACTCAGGTGTGTAGAATTGGCAATTTATTGATTTCTGAGAAGTTCACAGTTGTTCTCTGTCCCATATAATCATTATATTTAGAAAGCTCTTCTTTTTGTTTTTGGTGATTACAATTTTTTTTTAATTTTCTTTAAGTGTGCTACCAAAAATAAGAATAAAATAGACTTTTGTGATTTCTAAATTCTAATGTAATAATTTAGAAATTATTACTGGGCTGGAAGTGTATCTCAGTGGCAAAGCACTTGCCTAGTATGAACAAGGCCCTGGGTTCAATACCCAGCACTGCAAAAAAAATTTTTTTAAATAAAAAATTACTGGATAACTATTTGAAAACATTGCTAGACCAGTAGGAGTGGTTCAAGCCTGTAATCCTAGCAGTTTGGGAGGCTGGGGCAGGAGGATATTAAGTTCAAAGCCAGCCTCAGCAAGTTAGCAAAGGGCTGGGGATGTGACTCAGTGGTGAAGTGTCCCTGGACTCAATCCCTGGTACTAATAAAAAAAGGAAATAAAAGAAAATAGTGCTAAATACAAATGTTATATATTAAAAGGTCATCTTAATTAAATATATTAGAATTACTTTCTTCTCCATCTATTCTCACACTGCTTTTTATACATGTATTATGTTCAATTTTTGTTTGTATATATATATATATATTTCATTTTATATTTAACATATTTATTTATAGTAAGCTATATAATAATAAGCAACTATATAATTAGTTGCTGTGTTTATTAGATAGTAAGCTCCTGAAGGCTAAAGTTAATGTAATGTTCACTGTCATTATCTTCCACAGTATGTTCCACAAACAAGCATTCAAATATTCATTACAATAGCTGGGCAGAGTAACACATGCCTATAATTCTAGCAACTTGGGAGGCTAAGGCAGGAGGATTGGAAGTTCAAGGCCAGTCTTTTAAGATAGTGAAATCCTACCTTAAAATAAAATAAGAAAGGGCTGAGGATTTGGCTCAGTGGTAAGGTGCCTCTGTTAATCCCCGGTACTGAAACACACACACACACACACACACACACACACACACACACACTCCCCCCCCGATTACAGTGACTGGAAATCATACAAACCATTTCACTTATTCAGTGTCGAGTATGAATGAACCACTTCCCCTGCCTTGAGGAAGTGGGGGGAAGACAGAAGGTAAAGAAATAAATACATAAAATAGGAGCTGAGGATGTGGCTCAGTGCACAGTGCTCGCCTAGTATACATGAGGACCTGGCTTCTGGCTTCAGTCCTCAGCTCCACCACAAAAACATAAAACAAACAAATAAAATAAATAAGACGTAAAGTCTGTGATCTGATCGTAAGTACGATGGAGAAAAGTAAAGCAGAAGAGTGGGATCAAGTATTACTGGAGGAAGGAGAGCACTTCAGTTTTACATGGGAAAGTCAGCAAAGACTTCAAGGAAGCTTGACTTAAACTAAAAAACTTGGATAAAAAACCATAAGAAGGGCTGGGGATGTGGCTCAAGCGGTAGCGCGCTGGCCTGGCATGCATGCGGCCCGGGTTCGATCCTCAGCATCACATACAAACAAAGATGTTGTGTCCGCTGAAAAACTGAAAAATAAATATTAAAAAATTCTCTCTCTCTCCACATACAAAGATGTTGTGTCCGCCGAAAACTAAAAAATAAATATTAAAAAATTCTCTCTCTCTCTCTCTCCCTCCTTATCAAAAAAAAAAAAAAAAAAAAAAAAAAAAAAAAAAAAAAAAANAAAAAAAAAAAAAAAAAAAAAAAGAAGAGGCCAGGGAAGTGGTGGGGCACCTTGTTATTTTAACTTTGACTTTGACTCAGTGAGATAAGAAGGTTTTGAGGGAAAGGGTGACTTTTCTTACATTTAACAAGGTTCAGTTTTGTCTCAGTCCTTTCCAGCTACTAGAACAGAATACCATAAACTAGGTAGCTTATAAGCAAGAGACATGTATTTCTTGTCATTCTGGAGACCGGGAAATCCAAGATCAAGGTGCCTGCAGATTCAGTATCTCATTTATTTCATGTAGGTCTACTTCCTGGTTCATAGAGGGTATCTTCTCTCTGTGTCCCCACATGAAGGAAGAGGATGAGGGGTTCTCTGGGGATCTCTTTTTATAAGGGCACTAATCCCATTCATGAGCCACGCCCCCCATAACCTAATCATTTACCAAAGGTTCTCCTTCTTTTCTTTTTAATTTATTTAAAAGGATTTTTTTTGTAGTTGTAGATAGACAGGATGCCTTTATTTTATTTATTTTTATTTAAAAAAATTTGCAGTTGGACCAAATGCCTTTATTTTATTTGTTAATTTTTATGTGGTGCTGAGGATTGAACCCAGTGCCTCAAGCATGCTAGGCAAGCACTTTGTCACTGAGCTACAGCCCCAACCCAGTGCTCTCCTTCTTATACTTTCACATTGGGGATTAGGTTTCAACATTTGTGTGTTGCAGGGGGACACAATCACTGAATGTATATCAAGTTTGCATTACGAGCCAGGCATCACACCTGGGTGGCTCACACATGTAATCCCAACGCCTCAGGATGCTGAGGCAAGAAGATCACAATTTTGAGGCCAGCCTCAGCAATTTAGTGAGAGTCTGTTTCAAAATAAAAATAAAAAGGGCTGGAAATGGAACTTAAGTGATGAAGTGCCCCTTGGTTCAATCTGCCAGTACTTCTCCCAAAAAAGCTGGTATTAAGGCTTGGGGGAGAAGAGTGAAAACAGGGGGGAAATAGAGATTAGTGTAAGGATCCAAATAACAGATGATGGTGGCTTGGGCCAGGACATTGGCAGTGGAATTGGTAGGCAGTGCTCAGATGCCAGATACATTTTGGATAGCATTTTTTGGGTTGTAAGAGAAGGGGTATTAGTAATGGCTCCAAGGCATTTAAGAGTAACTAGAAGGATGGAGTTACAGCAACTCAAGTGGGGCAGACTTGAGTGCACAGGTTTGGAAAGGAAGCCAGTAGCTCTATTGTAGATAATGTTAAGTTTGAGATGCCTATAAGATAATCTAAGTGGAAATGCAAAGAGGCATATGAAACGAAGGCTGGAGTTCAGGATAGAGATCCAGACAGAAGATATAAATAGGGAGTTTTCAACCTACTGTTGGTATTTAACACACTAAGACTGCCTGAGCTCACAGGTCAGTGAGGGTAGCCAGAAAAGTTCAAGGACTGAATCCTAGGACACTCCAAAGTCTAGACATGAGAGGAAACCCAGTACAAAGCAACAAGCAGAAAGTATTTTGAGGAGGGAGTGAGCGATTGTGCAAATGCTTCTGGGAAATCAAGCAGGAAGGCTTGAGATGGGTGACCGAGAACTGACGCTTGGATTTAGCAATATGGAATTTAGTGGAGACTTGACAAGAACTGATTAAGAAGCCAGATTAGAATGGGTTCAAGAGAGAGTTGGAGGTAAGGAATTGGGAACAACAGTAGGGGAAACTCTCTCAAGAACTTTTGCTCTGAAAGTAAAGTAGTAATGTGGAGATACCTAAAGAAGTAGTGGAATCAAGTGTTACAAATACCTGTCCAATCCAGGCAAGGTGGCACACACCTGTAATCCCAGTGACTTGGGAAACTGAGGCAGGAGGATCACAAACTAAAGACCAGCCTCGGCAATTTAGTGAGCCCCTGTCTCAAAATGAAAAATAAAAAAGGGATGAGGATTTATCTCAGTGAATAGGGGGAGGCTGAAGGGCGGGGGGATGCCCCCATTCTGCTCCCCAGCCTCCACAGGGCTTGGTGTCACTTGCCTATAGTTCTAGCTACTCCTAAGGCTGAGGCAGGAGGATGGCTTGAGCCCAGGAGTTTTCTGGGCAAAGATCCCATCTCCTTGAACAAAAAAAAAAAAAAAAAAAAAACTTCCCAAGAATGGAGAAATAGCATGTTTGGGGAGGATGGGCACCATCAGAGAGAAAATTTGGTTTTCAGAGAGGCAAGGGAGATTGGCTGTGCTATGCTTTTGACTGGGATGTGAGGAAAGCAGGAGGGGCTGCCCCAGGTAGGAGCTGGGTCAGTCATTCCATCCAGAGGAAGAAGAGGGACAGGGACCTCAGAGTTGAAGGGCCACAATGGCGACAGGAAAGCAAATGTGGGGGAGGAAATTAATTACCTAGCAGGATAATAGATGAGTTCTTTGCATTCTCCAAGTGTTCTGGTATGTATTATTACACAATTTCACAAGATATTAAAAGAAACAATTCATTTTGACACAGGATTCTGTAATGTAGGCAGAGCAGTTTTGAAGCCTATTCTCTGTTCCTGCACTAGTGTCAGAAGCGACCCCTACTGGTTCATTTGGACCACTATTTTTTTTTCTTGTTTTCTTGATCTTGGAAGTACAAAATAGCAATGTCCACATTATATTACTCTTAAGGAAATACCTACAATTCACAGTTAAATTTAGAAAAATAATGTCAGGCATTTGAGTAAAATAAACTCAAACCATCTGCAGTTCAATCTGGAGTTGGTATTAATTATCATTCTAAGAATTTCCCCTCTTAAGTACATCACTGTCTGCAGCACCCCCAAGACTGATGTATATTGTGATTCTTGGATAAGTGATTTTATTAAATCCAGAGAAAGGACAACTGGCAGTCCATTGCTGATCCAAGGCTGAATGATCTTGATTCTTTCACAGAGTACAAACTCCTTATATTTTTCTTTATTGGTTTCACTTGATTTTTTATTGTTAGTGGGTTTCCTCTCCCTGGATTGTTCCCTCATCCTGGGCCAGTTAACTAATTTCCTTATCAGAGTCTCTCCAGCTCTTCTGGACTGCCTTAGATCTCCCCTGCTATGCAATCTTTCAACACATGTGCTCCTTTCGGCCTCCTGCCATTTTCCCCAACTGTAATGAAACAAGCAATTCTGCAATTATTGTTTAATGTCTGTTTTGGTAAAATCACGAGACTCATAAGGTCAGAGACTGTGTCTTGTTTATTTGCCACTGTTTCCTTAAGCACTTAGCTCAGTGCTCAGCATACGACCAATACTCAATAGGCATTTATTGAATGAATAAACACGATCCTGCAGGAGACTCTTACCAGGCTCCTGTTGACATCTTTTGGATTCCACTACAGAGGAAATTGCATTTCAGAAATGGATTCTATTTATAAAATATAATTGGAAATTGCTTTAGGTGCACCTGAAACAGATGCAATAATTTGTTAAAAAAAAATCATTCCAACTATTCTTTCAATAGTACAATCTATAGGATCGAAATGTTAAGTTTTTGGCCTCCTTACCCCCGCCCCCAATACTGAGAATTGAGTGTAAGGCCTCTTGTATGCCAGGCAAGCACTCCATCACTGAGCTATATCCCTGGCTCTTTTTAAATTTTATTTATTTTTTAAAAATAGACACCTTTTATTATTATTTCTTTTTTCTTTTTTGTGGGACTGGGGATTGAACCCAGAGCTTTGTGCATGTTAGGCAAGCACTCTACCAGCTGAGCTATATCCCCAGCCCCTTTAAATTTTATTTTGAGACAGATTCTCACTAAACTGCCCAGGCTGGCCTTGAACTTCTCATTCTCCTGCCTCAGCCTCCTGAATAGCTGGGATTAGAGGCACTTGCCATTCCCCCTGGCAAGTTTCTAGCTCTTAAACAAAGCAAATCTTTACAAAGAAGAACTTACTGGAATTGTTTTTCAAAGCAGAACCAAGGAAGATAAAATAAGATGCCAATACAAAGGGAAGTATAATAAGACCATTTCACACTGCACAGCCAGATCCATGATCCTAACCCACAGTCCCACTTATTCTCAGACATGGTAACATTTTGGTGCCATAGGTCTCAACTCAGCAAAAGTACCACCAGATGATATGGGCTTGTGATGGGTTTGTGATAGTGTTTGCCCATATGAAGTCTTTATGCCATCCAGCCTCATCTTTGGAATCCTTCCGAGTACTTTTACTTATCACCAGAGACAACCAGTTGTGAAATATTATATTGGCCTATATTCTCTGGATTCTAGACATATGACTTGGAGTCAAGTGGGAAGACAGTAAAGTGCTCTGAGCAGGAAATAATTTTTGTCTATCTGGACCATCTGTTTCTGAATATATATACATACATTTATATATGTGCATATGTATACACAAATACATAAATATATATACATACACATACATAGCATGAGGAGTAAACCTAGGGCCTTGCACAAACTAAGCACATATTCTACCACTGAGCAACACTCCCAGCCCTTGAAACTTTCTAATCTTCTCCCACAACCCCTATTCCAAATAATTTGATCTCTTAGGTGTTATATTTTGATATATTTGTTTTTTGCTTTTGCAGAACTGGGACTTGAACTGAGGAGCAGCAGACCACTAATTTATACCTGCAGCCCTTGTTATTTCTTATTTTGGGACAGGGTCTCACTAAGTTGGCCAGGCTGGTCTTTAACTTGTGATCCTGTAGAATAGCTGGGATGTTGTAATCCTTTTCATATAGGCCCTGAAAAAGATTCTTTTGCTGTTCAAAGGCAACATTGATTTCCTAAGATCACTACTTTATCATTGCTTTTAATGGGAGCATATATGATGATTAAGCCCACTCAATAAGAACTTCTTTTGTTTTGGTATTTTCAGATTAACTATCAGAATTAATACAAGGATACTATACAGGTATATTTCTGGGATGAACCCTCAAACTTATGCTTCCTTCTTCAGGCTTTTCTCATTTTGTTCTTTTGAATGGCTCCTCATCATCTCTTCAGGTCTCAGCTTAAATGCTGTACTCACAGAGGCTTGGCCTGACTATCCAATCTTATTTATTTATTTAAAAAAATTTTTTTGTAGTTGTAGATGAATAGTATGCCTTTATTTTGTTTTTATTTTTATGTGGTGCTGAGCATAGAATCCAGTGCCTCATGCATGCTAGGCAAGCACTCTGCCACTGAGCTATAGTCCCAGCCCCCAATCTAATTAATTGGGCTCCTACACTCTTAGTCTCTCTTATAGATTCTTTTATTTTTCTTCATACCATTTTTATAGGTCATATATTTGCGTTCACTCATTTAGTTCTATTTCTTTAAAATGTAAGGTTCCCAAGGGCAGGGACCTTGTTCATTTTGTTCACTTTTGTATTTCTCAGCTCCTTGAACAATCCTTTACATGTAGTGGATACTCCATAAACATTTGTTGACTGAATGAGTATTTCTTTGATTGTTTCATTTATGCTTGTTCTATCACATTTTAGTTCTTACAATTGCACTGTTACTCCCAAGGGGGGAGGAGAAAATTACAATGCCCCTTCCTTCCATCACTGGGTACTGAGGATAGCAAATTCTGCTCATTTGCTAAGAAGCTATTGGCTTCTCTTGGGAAACTGTCAAAGACCCAAAGGTGCACAATTATTCTACTAGTAATAGCGTGACTGCGGCAATCAAGAGAGCTGTCAGAAAAGGTTTTAAAGTTACATTCATTGGATTCTTTGGCACCCCAAACTGTACACTAGTGAATTACAGAATAAGCAGAATGCTGAAGTTTTTTTAAAATTTGCATAACGAACCAAGGCATCTTACACCATCTGTAATTCAGATGTACACAGCCTTCGCTCCAGGAAGCTGAGTTCCTGCAGCAACCTATCTGCCCAATGGGGGGCGGCAGCATCTTAGTAACTCACTCCCTGAAGATGTGTAGGTGGGAGGAGAGATTCGCGTTCAAAATCTTTTTGACTCTACCCACACTCCGTAGCGCCTTAGCCCGCTCGAGTTTCAATGCGCGTTGTTGCTGGACGAAGCGGAGTCCTATACACCGCCCGCTGCTCTCCTGATCATGGCTTCTCCGAGTTCCTTCACCTACTATTGCCCTCCATCTTCCTCCCCTGTCTGGTCAGAACCGCTGTACAGTCTGAGGCCCGAGCACGCGCGGGAGCGGTTGCAGGACGACTCGGTGGAAACAGTCACGTCCATAGAACAGGTGAGGTGGCAGGACTGGGCGAGGCGCCCGCGCGGGGCCTTCTGGGAGCGGCAGTCCCATCCGCCGGGCTGCCGGGGTGCGGAACTCAGCGCGAAACTACGCCTCCCACAGTGCACCGCGGCGCTCTCTGTGGCATGCTCTGGGCGCCCAGGCTGGGGCTTCCGAGTGCAGCGTTTGTGGGGCCGTATTGGGTAGGGGTCTTTGTCAGAGTTGAGGTTGGGAGAGAAGATGGACCCGGGTCTTCTCTTCCTCAGAGAGCGGAGAGAACCTGTTCTGTGCCTGGAGCCCTCAACAGCTCGGGCGGATCAGTCAGTCCACTTCATTCTGTGGGGACGTCGGGAGGTTCAGGGACAGTGCACTTTCCTCCACTTGCTTGCAATTTCCGGACGCCGAGAGGACCGAACGGCCAGACTGCGTTCAGGCCATCCCATAATCTGTTAGTTTCTGATGGCCGTGCCAGGTTGGGGCCTGCCTCGTGATGGGCATTTTGGTGCCTATTTGGGCACCAGTTATGTACATGTTGGACACAATATTAAACGCTGGAAATACAGAGAAATAAAATAGTTTTTGACCAGGAACCTGGTTGGGAAGACAGGCAGGAAAACAACAGTTTGGAAGGTGCTAAAATAAAATACGAATTTTGAACTATTTTTCATTCACTAAGGCCTAGAGATAGAATCGAAACTTATAATTTTGAAAAGTGGGAAACTGTAGTGAACTACAGTTTCATTTTTTTTTCTCATTCCCAAACTGGAATTGTTCCCAAATTTGTTGTAGAGCTGTTTAACCATCTGTTACTAGGAGGAGTGGTCAGGATGATTCTTTTTAGCACTAACAAATAAACATCCTGCTGCTTACTAAAATAAGATATCTTAGTAAGATCAGTCCCCACGCTTATTAATCTTGAACGGAACTGCTTTGTTTTTCATACCTGAATCTGGGTGCCTCTATGTAGGCAAAATTAGTAGCAGTAATTAGGACTTTATATATAACTATACATTTATAACAAAACAAGGGCTTGAATGCATGGTTATATGTTTAATAGCGGAGGGAATATTTCATGCTTTATGAATTTAATGAGTAGTAAAGGAAACCCTTACCTTTTAAACGTAGCTCCTCAGGTTAGTTAGTTCACCAGTGTATCCTACAAAAGTCTTTTGCAAAGGAGCACAAAGACATCTCCCATCAGGGAAAAACCTACAGGATCTTTGCAGTGTTCCTAAGTGATGAATTGTTGAGTCGATTCAGGACAATTCTGTTTTCTTTTGATTTGACTTTAGACTATGAGATTATCTTTTCTTTTTCTTTTTTGCCTTCTCATCCCTGATGTTATTCTTTATGTAGTTAACTGAATTGACCTAGAAGATAAGCTAGGGGAGAAAAGGAAATCAGAAGTTGGTCTGTTAATTAAGAGGCCAACGTAGAGACTTCAATGGGTTGAGAAGCAAATTAAAAACAGGGACGTGATAAGGAGTTTTTCTGATCTGCTCTTTCTCTGTTTTATATACTGCTACACCCCATTCCCCCCTGGTAAATTGCTGAAGTTCCTACCTGCTTAGTCCTACGTGGAAAACACCAACAAAAATAAGCAGGAAAACAGTAGACACAGTGAGCAATGCAAAAATGGATATAAGGTCCTTCATCTTCAAAAGACTAGGCCAAGGCCAGGGCTGAGAAAGGATGCTAGGTCCTGATATGTTATTATAGAGCATCTTTCAGACATGGGCCTAAAGATATGATAGGTAGTATAGCATCTTATATTTCTTTTCCATGTCATAATTAGCTCACATTTTAGGTTTTAGATGATTAGTTGCAGTTAGTAGAAAGAAATGTGGTATCTCATTCTGTGGCTTTCTCAGTGTTTTAATAATCATGATAGCAACCATTTATTTGGTCCCAGCACTGTAATAAATGTTCTCTGTACATTGTATCATTCATTGCAGATGAGAATACTGAGGTTAGAGAAGTACCAGATTGGTAAGTTAATGATGATACATTCATCAGAAACAGCAACCTTGTTAGGGTATTCTACCGTTGTTTACAGAGGATGCTCTTATTCTTTTGGTTTTGACCGAAGCCTCCATATATTCACAGGGATTTACTGACTGCTCAGTATTGTGCCATTGTAAAAAAAACAAATGCTGGGCTGGGGTTGTGGCTCAGTGGTAGGGCACTTGCCTAGCACATGCAAGGGCCTGGGTTCGATCCTCAGACCACATAAAAATAAATAAATTGTG
This sequence comes from Marmota marmota marmota, assembly GCF_001458135.2. Classification (NCBI taxonomy): domain Eukaryota; kingdom Metazoa; phylum Chordata; class Mammalia; order Rodentia; family Sciuridae; genus Marmota; species Marmota marmota. The sequence goes on from NW_025999900.1 coordinate 4,238,075, forward strand.
TTCAACTACAACTAAAAAAAAAATAAATGTTTAAAAAAAAAAAACAAAAAAACAAATGCTTGTCATTTCCTTTCTGATTATCAGGAGACTTATTTATTTGGAAGAACCCTTTGCTGGGGGTCCTCTGTTCCATTCATTTTTTAAAAAATATTTTTTTAGTTGTAAATGGTTTTTTTATTCTATTTATTTATTCATATGTGGTGCTGAGGATCGAACCCAGGGCTTCACACATGCCAGGCAAGTGCTCTACCACTGAGCCACAATTCCAGCCCCTCTATTCATTCTTTTAACAAATATTTGATGGACTTTTATGTGTTAGGCTCTGTTCTAGGCACTTGACATAAGTCAGTGAACAGAGGAGATTGATTTGATGTTTTTAGGAAACTTGTTCCAGATCAGGGAGGTGTCAATTAAAGAAAAAATATAGGTCCGGAGGTGTAATTTAGTGGTAGAGTGCTTCCCTGGCATGCACGAGGCCCTGGGCTAATCCCCAACTTTACCACCACAAAATTAATTAATTAGTTTATTTAAAAAATAATAATAAATAATTAGACATGCTGTGGAGATCAATAAGGAGGAAAACAAGAGGTGTTCTTGGAATGGTGAAAGATAAAACTGATGTTACATTTGAACTGAGATCTGAAGTACATGAGGGAATAAATTATGCATGGATCTGGCAAAAGAACCTTCTGAGGAGAGAGCAGCAAGTGCAAAAGTCCCGAGGCAGGAGAGAGCAAGAGAGGAGATGGGATCGCACAGAACCTGATTGGCTGTTTATAAGTATTTTAAAACTGGGAAACCACTTGGCTAGATAGTGTTTATTTATCTCCTAGATTCACTCGGTGCTTTTCCACGCAGCTCCTGGGGTACATCAGATTCCCTTGCCTAGTGCTGCTGGTTGTTTTGGGACATGGAAATATTGCTAGGAGGTGAGAAAGAGGGAGAAGAATACAGTGTATTTCTTCTCTCCTGCAGGGTTGTGTGGGCTAGAGTTTCTCTAGACTGAAGGTCACATCTCTCAGATATCTTTTCTGTAGAGCTCCCTGTCTCCCTTTCCACTCCTTTCCTTCACACCTTCAGGTCTAGAAGGGTTCAAGTGCCCTGGAGTTCCCCTGCTCCAGATGCTGTATTCGCCTTTGTGGGTTCTCTACATCTGCCCACACCTTTTTAAATAGTTCCTATGTAAACTCTCCTGGATTCACCTACTTTGTGCCATCTGTTTCCTGCCAGGACTCAATGATCCATGATCAGAGCAGATAGTGGAGAGGTGAGGGTGGATGCGGGGAAACCAGTTAGGAGGCTATTGCAATATCCTGGGTGAGGTGATGACAGCTTAGCTCACAGTGACGGTCATGGAGGTAATGAGGAATGGTAGTTTTTGACCGTCTCTCCCTTGACAAGTGTTTTGTGGTGGATATGATGCAGGGAGGGCCTTTCATGACTCCAGAAACAGAAACAAGATGCGTTGTGTTGTTAGAGCTTACCTTCTGTATTGTGCATCTGGAGTCACTCCATTGCAAACACTGATTCAGGCCAGTAGGTTAATGCTGGTAGTCTCTGTGATAGCAGTCTTGCCAAGATGATTGTTTACAATAGACACTACTCCTGTTTTTCTTTTAGTTTGCCCTTGAACAGGGGCCAAACCTTCCTCCACTTGAAATGACACAATGTCATTAGACAGCATTCAGTCAAGTGACAATCAACTCTGAGGGGACAATAAAAGAGTTATTAGTCTTGGTTCCTATTCTCAAAATTTTTTTCTCTCAGGAAAAAAAGGATGCCTGAATCAATTACAGAGTGCTGGTTATTACTGCATTGCCTGGGAAATGGAAGAGCGCTCTGTGGCCTGAGAAGATCCGGATGACTTTGTGGAGAATGTGGAACTGTGGTTGGGCACTACAGGGTGGAGTTGGGGGAACCATTCCATTAGAATGACCCCGTAGCGGGGAAGACTTAGGCTTGACGGGGCACAACAAGGATGATGGCCTACCCAGAATGGAGAGTGCAGGTCAGATATGGTAGGAAATGAGGCACGCTGGAGGGGTGTTGAGAGCAGGTTGGTTTCAAGTGGTGGGCAGTAGGCTATCGTGGCCAAGGATCAGAAAGTTCCAGGAGAGAATCCTGGATTCCTGCTGTATACTTGCCTCATGGTATAGTCTCTGCAAGATTAGTAAATGGAGATGGAACAATTTACTCAATATGATTAAACTTCCCAGTTTTTTTATGCCTCTGATAGAAGAAACTAGAGCTTGGCTTGGTGAAGTGCTCATTAGGCTAGCTATGTGAATCAATTTAATTTTATTTTATTTAAAAAAATTTTTTTAGTTGTAGATGAACACAATTCCTTTATTTTGTTTATTTTTATGTGGTACTGAGGATCAAACCCACTGCTTCAGACATGCTAGGCAAATGCTCTACCGCTGAACTATAACCCCAGCACTTCAACTTTATTTTTATTAAAATTCAGTACATACCATATTGTCCAACTATAAGGCAGTCTTAGATATCAGATTTCCCTATGTAAAAGTCCCCAAAAGTTTTTTTGGTCAAGTTGAAGATACTTGGACTTTAAGGCATGTTAGTGAACAAATCAAAAGCCTACTGATAGAATTATGTTTAAATTTACGTACCTTGGGGCTAGGGATGTAGCTCAGTTGTAGAACATTTACTTAGCATGTGAGAGACCCTAGGTTTCATCCCTAGCATTGTAACACTAAATAACCAAATAAATGTACCTATACCATTTAAAAATCATGTACTTGCTAGGGATGTAGGTCAGTGATAGAGCACTTGCCCACCATGTTAGAGGCCCTTGGGCTTGATCCACAGCACTGTAAATAAATAAATAGATAAAATCATATACTTTATAAAGTAACACTAGTTTAGAAATATTGGTTTCTCTTCTATTATTCATAAAATGTCTTCAAACTTTTTATATCTTTTTTTTTTTTTAAACATCTCTAGCCCACCTACCACTTTTTATTTCTTTTCATTTTTCAATACTGGGGATTGAACCCAGGGACACTCTACCACTGAGCTACAACCCCATTCCTTTTTATTTTTTGAGAAAGGTTCTTGCTAGGTTATCCAGGCTCATTTCAAACTTGTGATCCTCTTGCCTGGGCTTCCTGTATAGCTGGGATTACAGACTTTCACCACTATGCCCAGTTTTCACATGCGTCTTTGACCTCAGTATTTTAATCATCACTGGAACCACTTTTTTGAGTAAGCCAATATGGTTTTCTAGAGCACATATTCAGTTCCTTGAGATATGTCCTTTTTGAATATGAGTAGGATAATTATCATTGAATATTTTATTCCAAGTTACAAGTATCCACTTGTATAACATTAGAATTGTTTTTCACAATGTGACCAGTTGGTGCATATTATGAGCATCACAACTTAATCATTTTGTTACTTTTTTAAATGTTCTTTGACAACTGGGCTTGGTGGCACACACCTGTAAATCCTGGGAAAGCTGGGAAGGCTGAGGCAGGAGATCACAAATTTGAGGCGGGGTCTCAGTGACTTACTGAGACCCCGCCTCAAAATAAAAAAAAGGGCTGGGGAGCAAAATGGTAGAGTGCCACTGGATTCAATTCCCAGTAGTTAAAAAAGAAAGAAAGATAACGAGGCTGAGTATCTCATAGGTAGAGCGCCTGCTTCGCATGTGTGAGGCACTGGGTTCTATCCTCAGCACCACATAAAAATAAATAAGGATATTGTGTCCAACTACAACTAAAAAAAAAAAAAAAAAGTTAAAAAAAAAGATAATGAAAGGCTAGTTCAAATTGGTAACTTACACATGGAAGTGCGAATTTACTGGAATAATTGCAAATTTGGTATATAATTTGTCTTCTTTCACTAATACCATTAACCAAGGCTGCCCAAACTAGACCTTGTCTGAGGTTGTTTTAGGCTACTGCTTCATCCTCAAGTGGTGTTTTTTATTCAAAATAAGGACAATGAAAGAGCTCCCTACAGCAAGAAATACTTTTGTAAGTATTTGATTATAAAGTGAATCGTTTTTTCTGAGGGATAAAATTTTTTAGGAAGAATCTTGCTTTGTATTTATCATATTAATGATTCTTTTATCACAGTTTAAGCAAAAGTCTGGATTTCAGGCAGCAGATCTGCTTTCTGGATTGGTCCTCCCCTGGGAGAGAGGTAGAGATGTATGGGGAAGGGAAGTGATGGTCCACAACAGGAGAGTTGGTGCATCCTGTTGTCTCTAGACAGAAACTATGAGAGAGGAAGTACCAAATGCATTTATTGGTTTTTACCACTTGTTGGTGAATAGAAATTATTCTATGCTCCTATTGATTGGATTTCCAGGGGAAAAAAATGAGACATCTTTTAAGCAAAGTTGTCAAGAATGTAGGCAGATGGTTACATTTTCATTTATTTTTTGCCATGACGGTAAATCCGAGGGACATCAGTGCAGACACTTAATCTCTGGCCTCTAGAATCTAACACAGTCTGTCCATTATTAAAATGCACAAACTGATACCACAACCGAGTTCTGCTTCCTCACAAGTTGAAGTTTGAACATTAGAGAAGCACGCAGAGGCAAGCATATAAAGCAGGATTTATTTAAAAAGGGGTAACATAGACTTCTCCCAGGAGGGAGAAGGGGGCCATAGCTAGTATCCTGGTATCCCCCCAAGAGAGGTGTTCTGCCCTTTTTATATCTCGTAGGCTTCCTTTGCTTTCCCGACCTCTTCCCTAATCTTTCTCCTTCCTGTGTACCTGACTAGGCCCAGGAATGCTCGGTGGGAGAGCCAAAAGGTGGGAAACTGGTGGGCTGTAGGGGAAAGGGCAGGATGGAGCAGCCTAGGACACTTTAATTAACAACTTTATGGCTCCCAGTAGGGAGGGCTAATTCCTGGGACCGGTTACCTTAGCAACAGGTTGGAGCAGGGCAGTTTCTTGATAAGGGTGGAGGAAGGGCGCTGAAGGAATTAACATTTCAATCTCTCAAGGGACTGTCTCCTACTTTCGCAACTCACTCAAAATTGGCCTCCTTGATCCCACCTGACTCAATTTACCTATCTATACTGACTGCCTGTCTAATTCAAACTTCAAAACTAGTACACACATTCAAATATATTGTATATATGTGTGTACATATATAAATATGTATTTGAGCTTACATTATGTACTTTAAACATATGTGATTATAGTATTTACACACACACACACACACACACACAGAGTTAAGTAAACCTAATAACACTCTGTACACAGGATGACCTACCCCATGCCCTGTCAAGCAGTATAAACTTCTTCCAAATTAATAAACTTTAATTCTGAATTCTTGTATCCCATTTTTGCTATATACTAAGTGATCAGTTACTTCATAGCTGGAGGAGGTGAGAGATGTACTATTAGTATTAACATTTGTGGTGTTATTCATTAAATTGGTTTGTATAGGTTGACCTGAGAACCTATCAGGTCAGGCAGGAATCTTTTTCTCTTTTGTTAGGGATATATTCCAGACACCTAGAACATAAAGGAAAGATGAGAAAGTGTTGAAAATATTTCTTTGTACTTTCTCTAGTAGTTTATTGTGAAATTTCCAATATAGCAGTTGGAAGAATTTTACAATTTTCCATTGTTTTGATGGAAAAACAAATGACATCTAAACAGTGGACTTATCACGCTGCACTTTGGGGGCATAGCTTTTTTTTTTTTTTAATGTTTATTTATTTTTATGTAGATGGACACAACACAATGCCTTTATTTTTATGTGGTGCTGAGTGTGCCTGTGCTAGCTAGCTAGGCTAGTGCTCAAAGGCTGAGCCACAATCCCAGCCCCAGGGCACAGCTTTTTTGTGTGTGGGGACCTGCTTTTCTGTGTGGTATGAGTCAGGAAGCATCACTGAACTAAGTACTTGGAAATCCTTTTGTTCCTCTAAGATTTTTTTTTTTTTTTGGTGCTGGGGGCCTTGTGTATGCTTAGTGCTCTACCAACTGAGCTATATCCCCAGCCCCTCCTCTAAGAAATTTTTTAAAAAATATTCATTTTTTTGGTTATAGTGGACACAATAACTTTATTTTATTTTATGTGGTGCTGAGAATTGAATCCAGTGCCTCATGCATGCCAGGCAAGTGCTCTGCCTCTGAGCCACAACCCCAGCCCCCTTCTAAGAAATTTTTAATGAACAAAAATAAATAATGATGTAATTAACAGCCATTTTTGTGTAACCTAGAATTAACTGTTGTTAACTTTTCTTTTTTTCCTCCTTCTGGGTGTTTGTTTAAAGGAAACAAAACAGAAAACAGCCAGAGTTTCCTTTAACCATATCCACAGTTCAGTTTGCCTTCCTGCCCACAGCATCTAGTTCTATCATGAGTTGGATGTGTTAATTCTTCCACTTCTTCACTTTCCATCCTTTGGGGAATGCATAAACAAGTGTATTATTTAAAAAAAAAAAAAAGTTTATGTAAATTATCATACTCTCCCATCTTGTTTTTTTTTTTTTTTCATTTAACATTTTTTTTTAAATCTCAATAGTATGCATATCTACTGTTAAAGATAATTTTCAGAAAAGGTGAAATTATGACTCATACAGATAGGAATGAACATGTGTTAAAATTTTTATTTTACTCATGTATGAAGGAACCAGGCAGATACTATGGCCGGTTCAAACAGTCAGAAAGCAAATTTGTATAGAGTAAAGAAATTGAGTTTCGAATAGGAGCAAAACAGGCTTTTCCATCGAGGAGAGGAAAAATGAGTGAAAATGGTAGGACAAGACAGTGTGCATATCTATCAGTAACCTACACACAACTCAGAATTCAAAGACAATGCATGATTTTCCATTGAAATACAAAAATTTTTATACATGACTATGCAATATTCCCATTGATGAGTCCAGAGTTCTTCTTTTCTTATAGGGTGGGGCAGAGAAATAGAGATCTCTTTTAAAGATGTAAATTTCCCTTACAAAAGGGTAACTTCTGTTCTGTTTTCAGAGCTTGTGTCTGCTCTTTCTTAAAATAATCAGCTCAAAATAATCCTATACTAAAGAGGATTATTTTGGACTGATGTATTCTGTTCTCCTACAGTCTTATTTTGGGATGCCATATTCTGATCCCCTGCATCTCCCAAACATTAGGTTATTTGTTCAAATAAATGTTTTATTTCTTAAACATCAAAACTATTCATTGAGTGGAAGCAGTGCTTGCCTGGTATGCAGGAAACCTTTGGTTTGATCTTCAGAACCACCAGGGGTGGGGGTGGGGGGCCCTTTAAGAAAAAAGGAAAAAAAAAGTTATTTATCTTTGTTTATTCTTTGCTAGTTGAGAAGAAATGTTTGGTGAGTATTTAAAAAAAATAAGAAGAAGTAATTATGAATGAAAAAGGAACCATTTGAAGTAAAATCCCATGCATCAACTTCTGAATTAAAATTTAGTGACTTTTACTACTGCTAAAAACCTTTGATCTATCAAACATTAGCATCATCAGAATTCTCTGGAAGGCTCCTTAAAAACAGTTGAGTGGCTGAGCCCCTGTGGCTCATGCCTGTAATCTCAGTAACTGGAAGATCACAAATTTGAAGCCAGCTTCAGAAACTTAGCAAGGCCCTAAACAACTTAGTGAGACCCTGTCTCAAAATAAAAAGTAAAAAAAGACTGAGGTATAACTCAGTGGTAAAGCACTATTTGGTTCAATTCTCAGCACCCCAAACAAACAAACGAAAAATAGTTGAGTGGACCCCATACCTATAGGTTCTGATATTTTATTCTGCGCCTACCTGAGAATGCCTGAGAACTTACATTTCTAATAAGTATAGCTAGTTCTCAGTGAATCTGCTCCTGGGCTATGTTATTTTTTTGTTGTTTGTTTTGTGGTGCTAGGGATGGAAACTGAGCCTTGCTCCTGCTAGGCAAGTGCTCTACCACTGAGCTTTTCCCCAGCCTCTGGGTTACTAGTTTTCTAGCACTGCTCTGGTGGGGAGGTCCTCTCTCTCTCTGCTCTTCAATGTGCTTTTGTTTAACTAGTGTGGGTGAGCACAAAGCAAGCTCCTCAGAGGCAGGAATCTTTTTCTCTTTTGTTAGGGATATATTCCAGACACCTAGAACATAAAGGAAAGATGAGAAAGTGTTGAAAATATTTCTTTGTATTTTTTCTAGTAGTTTATTGTGAAATTTCCAATATAGCAGTTGGAAGAATTTTACAATGAATAAGCAGTTTACTCATCATCTAGATTCTTTTGTTAACATTCTGCTGTATTTTTTTAAAAAATCACGCATTATTCATTTGTTCATTTCCATGTCCTATATTTTTCTTTGGTGCTGAGGTCCTAAAGGACAGTAAACACATGTCCTGCACTGAGCTGCACCTCCAACCTCTAGCCATCCTTTCTTTTTTATTTTTATTTTTTTATTTTTTTTTTGGTACTGGGAATTGAACTCAGGGGCACTTGACCACTGAGCTACATCCCCAGCCCTATTTTATATTTTATTTACAGACAGGGTCTCACTGAGTTGCTTAGTGCCACGCTTTTGCTGAGGCTGGCTTTGAACTTGCAATCTTTCTGCCTCAGCCTCCCAATCTACTGGGATCCATATTTTCTTAATGAATTGTAGATATCAATGTATTGTTCCCTAAATATTTCAACATGCATGTCCTTAATTAAAATTTGATATTTGTCTACAGTTCTTTTTGTTTCAAGATAAAGTTCAGAAACAATAAGATCTGAATATCCTAAGTATACATATAAACCTTTATGAAGATAGGGAACATCACCATCACTCCAGAACATTTCTTCATGCTTCTTCTCAATTGGCAGACTCCTATCCTCTTCTGGGCATCTAGTGTCTGATTTTTTTTAATAGGTTTGTTTTGCCTTTTCTAGAAGTTTAAGTAAATGAGGTCATACAGTATGTGTTCTTTTGTGTAAGGCATCTTTCATACAGCATGTTTATAAGGTTCATTCACATTGTTCTGTGCTTCAGTAATTGTCCCTTTTAAAAGGCTGAATGGTATTTTTATTTTTTTAATCATCAGTGGACTTTTATTTAATTCATATATTTGTGTGTGGTGCTGAGAATCGAACCCAGTGCCTCATACATGCTAGGCAAGTGCTCTTCCACTGAGCCACAACCCCAGCCCTGAATGGTATTTTTATAAATGTATTACAGGGTTTTTTGTTTGTTTTAAAATCTATCTTTGCCAGGAATGGTGGCACATGCCTCTAATCACAGCAACTTGGGAGGCATAGATATGAAAATCACAAGTTCAAGACCAGCCTCAGCAACTTAGTTAGGCCCTAAGCAACTTAGTGAGATGCTGTCTCAAAATAAAGTAGAGGATGTGGCTCAGTGGTAAAGTGCCTCTGGGTTCAATCCCCAGTACCCTCCCCCACCCCCAAAAAATCTATCCTTGTTGGGCATGGTGGCGCATGCCTGCAATCCTAGCAATTTGGAAGGCTGAGGCAAGACGGTTGCAATTTGAGGATAGCTTGGGATATTTAGTGAGACTGTCTCAAAATTTAAAAATTTTAGGAAGAGGGTTGGGGATGTAGCTCTGTGGTAGAGCACCTCTGGGTTCAGACTCCAGTGTTGCAAACAAACAAGCAAACAAAAACTATTCTATTACTAGACAAGAGCTGTTTCTAAAATGTGGCTGTTATGAATAATGCTGTTATGAACACATTTATAGAAATCTTCATGTGTTTTCATTTTTCTTGGGTAAAAACCTACAGGCAGAATTGCTGGATCACAGGGTAGGCGTATTTTTACTTTCATAAGAAACCACTATCCTTTACCATCATGGTTGTACATTTTACACTTCCCCAGCAGTGTATGAGAGCTTGGATTGCCCTATATCCTGACCAGCATTCAATGTTGTTGTCTGTTATTCTACCAATGGATATAGAGTGGTAATTCATTTGATTTTTTTTGTACTTGAGATTGAATCCAGGGATGCTCTACCACTGAGCTACATCCCCATCCTCTTTTTCTTATTTTGAGATAGGGTCTCACTAAGTTACTGAGGCTGGCCTTGAACTTGTGATCCTTCTACCTTGGTCTCCTGAGTGACTGGGATTACGGACATGCCCCACTGCACCTAATTTCATTGTATTTATTCTTTAATTACCTGAAACACTTTATAGTAGACTTAAGCATTTATTTGTTCATGATACATATAAATGCATTGTATATGTGTGTATTCAGATTTGTTATACTTCTCAAAAATCTTTCTTATACCTAGATAAGGCAGTCATGGTGGCATCTGGGTACTAAGTGTTTTGTTTTAATTCTTTTTTTTTTAATATTTATTTTTTAGGTGTAGACGGACACAACACAATGCCTTTATTTTTATGTGGTGCTGAGAATTGAATCCGGGTCCCGCCTGTGCTAGGCGAGCGCTCTACCGCTGAGCCACAATCCCAGCCCTTGTTTTAATTCTTAGTAACTTCCTCCAACTTTTTTTATATTTCAAATTTACAAAAGAATTGACATCACCTGTTTATTCTCCACCTAACCCCCCATACAAACTTAAAAATTGCATTTTAAAGAGGATAAAATTATGACTCATACAGATGTAAAATGAACTATGTTAAAGATTTTTATTTAACCCATTAATTAATAAAGGAATCAGTAAGGTATTATAACTATTTGGAGAATTCAGAGTAATACTAGAGTTTTCAAATGAAGGTGCTGGCTCTGGGAATTCCAATGAATCAGATATGGCTACTCATCCCAAAGAAATCAAATAAAAAAGTAATGGTGAAAGGTGGGAAAGGAACTGTGTAGCTATACTGAAAAGACAAGGGGACCAGCTGCCCTGTCTTGGCGGGTACTAACATGAGTTTCAGGGTTAAACAGAGGAAGAATTGGGACAGGGCAAGAGGTATGCATAAGTAAGTAGTCTTGGTCAAACTGTGATCTGGTTGATAATTATCTCAGTTCTGGTCTTTGAAGGTGGCTCTAAGAAGTCTTATTGCTTGAGGGGGCAATCCTGTTCCCATCCTGAGATGATGGCTCCTGCTTAGGGGGGCAGCCTCAGTTCCTGTAATTAACTCTCATTGTGGAGGATAGTCTCACCATGGGGTGATCTGCCTGAAATGCTCTGCTGTTTCTAGAAGGTTTAGGGCAATTCCTGCAGTCCTCTAGGTACCACTCTGGTGGGTTTAGACCAGGCTGTGGTAAAAGCTGGCAGCTGATGACCTTACTTATCTTGGTGTCTTCAGTCTTGAAGAGGGATGGTCACTTGAATGATGAACATGACTACTTGAGAGTTGAGCAAAAATCTGACCCAAAGTTTAACATGATAAAAGGGATACAAAATGAAGGCAGAGATGCCAAACTTTTTGTCCTGCTTTAAGTTACCTTTTGAACATCTACAGGCTCAAATGAAGAGTCAGTGCTTTTTACCAAAAACAGTCATTAACAGTTATAACACTGTTATAAAATACCATCCACTTAGAATCAGATAAGGAATGATAAAATGCAAATGGAGCAAAACTAGGCAGTATCTATAAGGCAATGATTAAGTGTATTTCACCTGCTGAAATTTGTGTGTCTATACATGGAAGCTATTTGCATTACTAAGTTTTCTACAAGTTAACTTCTCCATCTATAGAGTTGTGAAATAGTCTTGTCAAGGACAAAGGTGTTGGTAACCCGTGGATGTCCTAGCCAAGACACAATTTTTCCTTTGATACAGGTGTTTATGTTTATATGTGTGTATACATACATGTATACATATATAAATGTGTGTGTATATGTGTGTGTGTGTGTATATATATATATATATATATTTTTTTTTTTTTTCCCCTGAATATTTGAAAGTGAAAGCATTCTCTAAATACATCATTCTTCTATATATGGATATTAACATTATACCTCAGAAAATAAAAATAATTTTATAATATCACCTAATATTCAGTTCATTTAGAAATTTTCCTAATTGTCCCAAGATTTTTAAATAGCTTATATTGTTTTGAACCAGATCCAATCAAAGTTCCTTTATTTCAGGCTATTTTTGAATATCAGAGAGCTAATCTCTGTGACTAAGTCTTCAGTGACTGATCCTGTTGGCCCTTCTTGGAATGTTTTCATGTAGCAGAGTTTCTGAAGCATATCGGATGCTTTAGGCTTCTCTCAGGAGAGCCATATCACTTTCATTAACATGGTTATGGACTGTGTGTCCTGTGCCGGAGGGAAATGAGCCTGTAGGCCTTTTGCTGTTTATGCAAAAGAAAATTATGTGTTGCTATGGGGCTGTTAAACAACCTTTGCATTGTAGAGGCTGGTAACTGCCTTGCCTATGGGCGTTTTTATGTAGAAGGAAGAGATTAAACTGACTATTCTCTCAGTTCTTATGGGATGGAAAGGGAGCATGAAGCTTCAAGATAAAAGGAGAGGCCCTGGAAAGTGGGCATTATTTTAGCATCCCTGTATTGAAGTTGATTATTACTTTTTTTTTCTGAAGTAAGATTTGAGAGTTGTGACATGTTCACAGTTCTTCATGACTCAGGTAACTTTTTAAAAAATAGGTAGCCTCAGTTTCCTGATATTTTTTCCTTTCTTCTTTTCTTCCTTTTGCAGTGCTGAGGTTGAACTGAAGGCCTCATGCATTCCAGATAAACTGTCTACCACTGATGTGCATTTCCAGCCAAGTTCCACTATATTTTCGGGAAGGTATTACTGGGGATTGAATTCAGGGGCAGTTGACATGATCCACATCCCCAGCCCTATTTTGTATTTTTATGTAGAGACAGGGTCACACTGAGTTGCTTAGTGCCTCACTTTTGCTGAGGCTGGCTTTGACCTCATGATGTACCTGTCTCAGCCTCCTGAGCTGCTGGGATTACAGGTGTTCACCACCAAGCCCAGCCCCTATTTTAAAGTGAGGATTTTAATAAAAATTTAAAAGGAATTGAATTATATATCTTGTGTATAGATGTTATTCAGTTATGAATTCTTCCCTTAATTCTGTCCCAAAGGCTAAATTTCTCATTCTGCTAGTGTGTTGGAGGTCCCCAGTGCCATTTCTAGGTTCACTGATTTACTGCAAGAACTTAGAGAACTCAGTATGTAGTTTTACTTATCATTATGATGTATTATAGCAACAGGATACAAAGTAAAATCAACAAAGGGAAGAGACTCTTAGGTGAAGTCTAAAGGAAACAGGCACAAACTTCCATGGGTCCTCTCCCAGTGGAGTGAAGGGGCAGGAAAAAGTCCTTATCCTCCACCATCTTAGGCCGTCTGGCTAGGGCTCTATAAATTAAAGTAGTGAAAAATTAATGAGATAAAAACAATCAGAAGTTTATTAACATGTACGTTACACAGATACACACAGCAACCAAAGGGGTGGGTAGAACTTAGGTGTATGAGTCAGCTTTGTCCCGACTGGCAGGACACATCACAACATGGGCAGCGAACCTAGACGGGGAGGAATGAAGAGACAAGAGACACGAAGGATGACAGCAAGACAGGAATTCTGATCAAGCATGCAAACTTTTATTGTTCACACAGGGGTATTTATATGCTGGGGATGGGGAAGCTCTCTAATCAGCAGTTGCTGATTAGGTTGTTTACAAGTAAAGCAAGTACATGAGCCAGGATTGCGAAAGGCCTTGGTAAAGGCGGCACCTATGGCGAGACCCATGGCATGGGCTGCACCCCCCCGCCCAGANGCGCTGTGGCTTTCTAATAAAGCCAATGTGTAAGGTGCAGTGGGGCCATAGTGAGCACAAGCCTTTTTAAGTTTTTCAAGAAAATGCAGGCTTAATTTTTTGTAGACACTGTGGGTTCCTTCCTGCCTAGGGGTGAACTCTTCATCCTCTGAGTCCTGATCTTCCTCTTGCCATTTCCCCGCTTCCTCCTCTTGATCCTCCTCTGAGTCTTTGTCCTCAGCCTGGGCGGGCTTATCTGTCTGACTACGGGTGACTGGGAAGGCAAGAACAGGCCAAAGGCTCGGCTTAGCCTTTGTATTAGACTGCCTTGGGCCAGCTCGAGTTGACTCCGTGCCTAAGGCTAATGAGCGAAACTCAGAGTCAAGGGATCTTAATTCTTTTAAAAGTTGGATCTATTCCCGTCTATGTTGGAGAGACTCTCACAAGGGAGCCAGGTTAGGCAGGGGAAGTGGGGAAAAAATATCTGAGGGGGCAGTTGGCTCCTGAAGGGCCAGAGCACAAAAGGCAGGAGGGATATAGGAGGGAGGTAGATGTGTAAGTCCTATAGGCTGTGGCAGGGTCCTGAGAGGTGGCGGGTCTTCCGAATGGTAGCGAGCTGCTTCCTTCTCCAAGGTAGCCTCCTCCCCAGGGGTCAATGTGTCTCCGGGATTTAAAACCGGATAAAGGCGGTTGGTAACCCTTGGAGCCTTATTCATTAGGGTGGGATTTTGAGGGGGACCAGGAAGGTTTCCAGGGTCCTGGGGAGACTGAGAAGGGTCTATGTCTATACTAACTGAAGGGCATGCCGAGGGGGGACGAGAGGGACGGGAGGTCTTTTGCATAGCCTCTTCCCCAATCCTGACAAGTTTTAAGGTACCATTGTCAAAGGGTGAACTTTTAAGAATTTCATTAATTAAGTTCCAGTAAGAAAAGGTGGGAACAGGCACCTTTTCTGGGCCAAAGGATTCATAATAATCTTTTAAACATTCTCCTACTCTAAGCCATCTTTTACCATCAATGGTTCCTTCAAGGGGAAACCATGGACACAATTCTCCTATGTATGAAAAGAATAATTTTAAGTCCTTTATCTTAACACGCGCCCCCCGTGTCTTGAGGGCTCCTTGAGGCCTGACAAAAACAAATCATGTGACGAAACTGCTTGTCCCATGGTGGGTCACTCACCGTGAGTCATCCCCACTCTCCTCCTGGATCTGTCTCTCGGTCGTGTCTGCCGAGGCGATCTCAAGCTCCGCTTGGCCAAGTCTTCCCGGAGGACGGCGTTCCTTCTCAGTCAAAGGCTCGAGCACACAACGTTGGGCGCCAAATATCCCACCGGCAGGACACATCAACGTGGGCAGCGAACCTAGATGGGGAGGAATGAAGGGACAAGAGACACGAAGGATGACAGCAAGACAGGAGTTCTGATCAAGCTGCAAACTTTTATTGTCCACACAGGGGTATTTATATGCTGGGGATGGGGAAGCTCTCTAATCAGCAGTTGCTGGATGTGGTTGGTAAAACTGCCAGCTCCAGGATGTCTGATGATCCTGATAACCGCAGGATGTTCCAGGGAGATAGGTAGCTGCAGGATGTCTCCCAGGCAGGATGTCTCCCAGGGGGCTGTCAGGCTATTCTTTGAAGGAGAATTTCCTTCTAGCCCCTGACAAGCTTTTTATTTATGTGACAAAATACCCAAAGGAAACAACTTAAAGAAGGAAAGATGAATTTTGGCTCACAGTTCAGAGCCAATTTTGGTCATTTGGCTCTATTGTTTTGGGCCTTAGGTAAGGCAGAACATCATGGGGTACATTCTAGACACAGTTGTGCACACCTGTCTGTAACCCCAGTGGCTTGGGAGGCTGAGACAGGAAGATTGCAAGTTCAAAGCCAGTCTCAGCAACTTAGCAAGGCCCTAAGCAACTCAGTGAGAACCTGCCTCTAAATAGAAAATACTTTCAATAAACAAAGGAAAAGTGGTTTGGGCTTCTCTGTGGGAGAGGAAAGTTATAAAAAGAGCCAGAAAAAATATGGAAATGAGTTATTTTGTAAGGTTTGGCAGACAGATTTGTGTTAGTGCTCCTCCAATGATGAGTTAAGAGTCTACCTGTTCCTGCTAAGAAAAAAGGAGATATTTTCTATAAAATAAGTGTAAATTTCTTTTACAAAAGGAAACGCGTGCCCTGTTTGTCAGGCTTTTCCTACATCTGCTGGTTCTCAATGGCCATTAGCTCAAAATAATCTGGGTGCCAAAGAGGAATATTTTGGGATAACATATTCTGGCACCTTTTGGAAGTCACACAGGATGCTCTTAATTCCTCCAGAACTGACAGTGTAAATTTTCTAGGTTTGTTTATTTGTTTTGTAGTACTGGGGATTGAACCCAGGGCCTTATACATACTAGGCATGTGCTCTGCCTCCGAGCTGTATTCTCAGTCCTCTAGTATTGATTGCGATAATACTTGCAAAATGTTGTCTACTTCAGAAACTAATAATTAGAGATTTAGTATCTACACTTTTTATTGGGGGCTGGTCACATAGGCACCCTTTGCCTAGTCATCATTCAGACTCCCAGAAGGAAAGTTCTCTTTAGCATAAATGTGATGTTTATAGGTTTAGGCACTCTAACCCCTTCTTATCAGTTCTAGGAATGGCAGGAACCCTCTCAAAATGTAGGTTCCCTGACATCAGCCTGGGGTCCATCCTTCAAGCAGGACTTTCTAAGTATAGAAGTCTCAGGTCTTTCCCATTAACTCTGTTTCTTTTTATACGCAATTATCTTTTCCCTTTTCCTTCTGTTATGAGAATTAGAACATTCAAAAAATGCCTGATCTTACTACTAACAAATTTACTCAGATTTTATATAATACCTGCAGGCTATATGAGGGGGAGGAGAGGCAAAAAGGATTTCCATATTTTGGGAATTGCTTTGATATTTCTTATCCTCTGATAAGTACCTTTTTAAAAACCCAAGGCCTCATGCCTGCTAAGCATATGCTCTGCCACTAAGCTACCCCCAGCTCTGCTAAATATTATTTTTAAGGTTGTGTTCTCAAAACATACTATGTGCTCTGAGGTGATCTTTTTCTATCAAAAAATATACCAGTTTCAAGGTCTTGGGATGTGGCTTAGTGATAGATGCTAGCCTAGCATATGTGAGGCCCCAGGGGCATTGCAACAACATTTTATATATATCACATGTATAACATAATATTGTATATCATATATATTAGTTCCTAAAAACAATCCAAAAAATGGGCATAAAATTTTTTCTAATTATATATCTAATAGGAGATCTGTATCTAGAATATATAAAGAACTATTATAATTCAGTAACAAGGCACCCATTTTTTAAAATGAGCAAAGTATCTAAATAGACATTTCTCTAAAGCATATATATACAAATGTTCAATAAGCCCTTGTAAAGATCCTTAACATAATTAGCCATCAGGACACTGCAAATCAAAACCAAAATCAAAACACAGATAATAACAACTATGGGTTAGGCTGCAAAGAAACTGGAAGCTTTATATACTGCTGGTGGGAATATAAAAAGGTATATTTTTCCTTTTTATATTCCCACCAGTTCCTCAGGAGTTAAATGTAGAATTACCACAAGATCCAGCAATTCTGCTCCTAGATATATGCCCAAGAAAAATGAAAAATATGTCCCCCAAAAACTTGTACCAGAAAGTTCTGTAGGGGTAGCAACCATAAAATTCCTTTACTTTCTCATCAGAAGGCCCACAGCTGACGTTCCTGGCCCAGAAGACAGGTTAGCAAGAGAAAGGCATGACAAATTTGTTTAATCTAAGTTTTGTGTGATATAGGAGCCTTCAGAAATGAAGACCCAAAGACCCAGGAAAACTGTATCTGAATGCTTAGGATTGTTAAAAAATGGGCAGCCATATAGAAATGTGATTGGATATAATCTGATGGTAACAGACTGCAAAGCCCGTCCACATTCTTCTTGTCCTGTCTGTAATATTCTTTCCTCCTAGGTATGGGCTAGGATCTCTCCAAAATGAGGGTCTTCAAGGATAAGAAAAGGGAGAGAGTATGACCTTTTTATGGCTTGCTTTGAGGGAAAGGAATTTTAATTTTTATGACAATCTTTGGGAATTCTGGTTTCTGTGACTTGTGTGAGGGGAAGGAGGGAGGAAAATAGGAAGGCAATAGAAGGTGGGGCAGAACTTGCTTCTGAGGCCTTTCTAATGTTCTAAAGTTTAAAGTACTCTGCTTGCCAAATTGCCATACTTTGGGATGTCATGTTCTGAGCCACAACAGTTCATAACGCATATTTCATATTAGCTAAAATATGGAAATGTAACAGGGAATTAGGGCTGCTTTTGCTAACAAGCACTGACTCTTGACTCTTCAGTTGGGCTCAATGGATTTTATTCAGTTAAATGCGGGAAAAATTGACATCTCTGCCTTTACTTATCTTATTTTTTTATTTGTTCTAATTAGTTCTATAATAACAGAATGCCTTTCAATTCATTGTACACAAATGGACTTTTCATTTCTCTAGTTGTATAAGATGTAGATTTGCACCATTTATGCAGTAGTACATGTACCTAGGGTAATGATGACCATCTCATACCACCATCTTTTCTAACCCCATGCCCTCTCCTCTCCCCTTCCTCCCTTTTGCCCAATCCAAATTTCCTCCATTCTTCCCATGCTCCCTCACTATACATCTGCCTTTATATTGTATCTTTCTCCTTTATTACCTTAAGCTTTGGGCCAGATTCCTGCTCTCCTCTGTGTGTAGATAAGTTAATCACTTATGGAGTTATCTGTCAAAAAAACAAAACAAAACAAAAAAATGGTAATACAAGGTTTATTTGCCCTAAATTTACCTTATCTACCTTATTCTCCTTCAAGATGAGGATACCAAGATAAGAGTAGTTAAGGTATTTTCAAGACTTGTTGAGACAACTCCAGCTTTTACAATATCCTGTTCCAGACCCCCTGGTTCAGTGCTCTGAAGTCTCTAGTCATTGATCTAAACTTGCAGTTATCTTGGATTCCAGGAACAGCAGGACCTCTCAGGCAGATCACTGCTTGATGAGCTCATACTCCCAAGTGAGAACAATTACCCCATGATAGGAACTGAGGCTGTCCCCCAAGTGGGAACAATCATCTCAGTATGGGAACAGGATTGCCCCCTCAAGCAATAAGACTTCTCTGGAGCTACTTCCCAGGACCGGAACTGAGATAATAACCAGACCCTAGTTTGACCAAGACTACTTAATTATGCATACCTCTTGCTCCTGCCCCAATTACTTCCTGTGTGTAACCCTGAAGCTCATGTCAGAACCCTCAATGACAAAGCCGAGATGTTTGATTTGACTCTTCTTCCCAGTATGACCTATTGATTATAAAGTTCCTTTCCTGCTTTTCACAATTATTTACATCTGTTTTGTGGGGTGAGTGGCAGGACTTGATTTGTTTGAACTCCCAGAGTCAGGCCTCTGGCCTAGGACTCCAGTAACAGAAAGAGCCCAAATGCCTATCAACTAATAAATTAATAAGTGAAATGTGCTGCTATATCCATAAAACAGAATATTACTTGCAAAATAATACAGTTGAATATCCACTACCTGAAATGCTTAGGACTAGAAGTATTTCAGAGTTTAGAGTTTTTCAGGTTTTGAAATATTTGCATAGATTTTCCAGGTTGAGCATCCCTAATCTGAAAATCCCAAATCTGAAATGTTCCAAAATCCAAAACTCTTTGAGCATCATCTCAGTTCTAAAATTTCTAAAAGTCATTGAGTCATATAGTTTAAATGAATGAACTGAATGGTATATTAATTATATCTCAATAAAGCTGTCAAAAATACATCAGTGCTAAGAGACAATATTTGTTCATTTTTATATACAGCTTGACCTGTTCATACACAGGTGTTTATTAAAATTCATAACTTGAATTTTCAGCATGAGTCAGTTACTGCATTGGAATGCAAGTCGTTCATTTTGAAGAAGTGTGATTAAGAAGTCTAAAGAGAAATGACACTACATTGGGAGTATTTTTAGCATTTTCCAGATTGCAGTAGGACACATTTCCACATTTTTTGTCAGGTATATTAGTTTTTTTTGTCAGGTATATTATTTTCCTTGTCTAGTGCATGGCTGCTCATGTTGCCCAAGTGGAAGCTGAAGAGGGACTTCTCTTTAAGGAATTCTGGTCTGGAAGGTTTTTCCCAAGGGATTTGTCAGAATGCTAAGGAGAAGATAGGTTTGCCCATTAGCCCTTGAATAGTATTAAGTCATACAGATTTGAATAGGTTTGTGTGGGTGAAGGAAGTGAGATTTTCTCCCAGTTGGTTTTGTTTCATTCAGAATTCATCAACTCACTTGGATTTGACAGTATATCCTAGGCAGATCTTCATATAAGGTTCTTACAGACATATGCTTCTGGTATATTTTCCTGTCCCATTCAGTTTCCTGCAAATACCGTCTGTGTTCCATTTAGTCTGGTGCTATATATTAGTCCCCTGAGAGTGTCTGAAATGGAAAAAGATTCTTTATAATCTTGGACAACTTTCTATTCCTGCCCAGTCAGGTTCTCAGGGTGGCTTTAGTCTGTTTCTTGAGATTATGAATTCATAACCAGATCATCCCTCAAATTCATCTTCAAGTGTAAATACCAAAAGCATATCATAAAACCAAACATAAGTGCATTTTAAATTGGCTGCCATTCTAGAAGATTCACATCACGGCTTCCCTCATCATCACAAATAGTTTTTGTGCACTTGTCAAAGGGACTGGAAGCTCTGACTCAACTGGATGTTTCAGAAATAAATGACACTTATTTTTAAGTTTCTCAGGGAGGGCTGGGGATGTAGCTGAGTGTAAGGCCCTGGGTTCCATCCCCAGTACCACATACACATGCACACCAAGAACATACTTTTGAAGTGTAGGGGAAGAAAACAGTCGTGTCCTCTACCCTTCTGAGTTCTTGGCTGGAACTCCCTATAACAGAGGGAGGATTAACAAAAGGAAAACAAACAGGTTTATTAACGTATATGTCATGTATATATGGTAGAAAACCATGGATAAATGAGTAACTCAGAGAAGGGGTCTCCACGTTTATAGAGCTTTTTCCACTAAAAAAAAGAAGAGTGTAGGGGAGCTAGGAAAAGTAAGCAAGAGGAAGATTTGTCATGCAGATTTAAGTAGGCTGCCTTCTGCATTGATTAGTTTCTTGTATTTTATTATTTTTTCTCTTCTGGCACCCCAGGAGAAACCTCACCTTTACAAATGGTGGCCTCTTTTGTGGACATTTATTTCCCATATAAATTGGTATTCTCTACACTGTTTTCAGAGGTTCTTCTATATCTGCAATTCCTCAAAATAATCAGTTTGAAACAGTCCTTGTGTCATTGAGGCATATTTTGGGGTAGCATATTCTAGTCTCCTGCAGAAGCAAAAGGTAGGTGCCTCTCTTCATCTGCTCCTGAGTGAATGGTGCCAGGAACCCAACACCAAAACTGCCATTAGTTTGGCTAAAATGGATTAGATTACTGGAGGAATTGATGTGGTGCCAGCATGTCACAGGGGATTGGCTGTCTCTCTGCTTGTCCTAAGCCTGTCAATCCTGAAGAACCTCTGAATCCAGTTACAAACACTGTGCCATCCAAAACCCCAACGGGGGGCAAAAACAAAAACAAACCACCAATGAACAACTCCAGCTGATAGGATTTGCGGCCATTTGCGGACAGCTCAAGTTCATAGTTGTCTTGTAATAGAGGTGTCTTTACAATTGGGAGATTTCAGGAAAGATCCAGTCTAACCTGCTCTCTTTCAGTTGCTTTTTCCTCCCCAGCTTCATCTCATGCTGGGAGCAGAAACTGCCCCCCAAGCTCTGGTGCAAGTTGGACCTGCAGAACCAGAACTGCAGCGTGTGTACATTGTGCTTCTCAGCTCCTGGCACCCCACAGCCTGGCCAGAGCTGCAGTCATAGGCACACCTCTTGGCTCCCTGCTTTTGCCCTTTCCCTATATAATCATAGAGCTGTTGTCTGAATGGGGAAGAGAGTTTTCTAGAATACTCTGGCCAAACTGAGAATAAATTCCTTACTTGCTTCACCAATATCTTTCTCTCTCTGTCAATTAAACTCTAGGCATTGGGTGACCAGGTCTAGTCTGTTAAGACCCCTGGGTCAGGGTTTTGGCTGAGGACTCCAGTAACAGTCTCATCTGTATTTTTTTTTTTTTTTCCTCTCTCTCTCATGTCCTACATCCTTTCCAGGCCAAAGTAGAAGAAAAGATCCAAGAGGTCTTCAGTTCATACAAGTTCAACCACCTTGTACCAAGGTAAGCTGTGGGTAGGAATTTGAGGGTCTGGGAGAGCACCTCCGTGTGGGAGCCCTTTGTGTTTCCTCCTCATCTGCTGCTAGGCTAGTATTTCTTGACCTCATGGCTATCTGGGTGTGCTTGTGACCCAACTCCTGCCTCTTTCTAGGATGCTAAGGAGATGCTGCACTTGGACTGAGCCACCAGGTGTTAGGTAGGGATGCCCCCAAAGCCTGACCTCTGAGTTCTGAAGATGGGCAGTGGAGTTCAGGTTTTTGATAGTTGTGGCCTGTAGCTTTGCTTAGATGAGGACTGTCAAGTTTCTCCTTTTCCTATTGTACTTTGAAGCAGATACAGAGTTTGTGGGTGGCACAGAATAGATTCCTCTGGTGTAAATTATTATTATTTCTTAAATATTTATTTTTTAGTCTTAGGTGGACACAATATCTTTATTTTATTTTTATGTGGTGCTGAGAATTGAATCCAGTGTCTCATGCATGTCAGGTGAGCACTCTACCACTGAGCCACAACCCCAGCTCCTGATGTAAATTATTATTATCGTACTATTTTGCAGTGCTGGGGATTGAACCCAGGGCCTTACACATGCCAGGCAAATGCTCTACACTGAGCTATATCCCCAGCTCTACTCTAACTTCTTATTATTTTGAGAAGTTTGAGCTTCTGGCCCCAGTGCAGCAGATGCCAAGGATGAAGTTCAAACTAGAAATACAATGCTTTTTGTTTTTCTTGGAGCTTAGCAGTTGAAGTCTTCTATGCCTTGTGGAGTCAGAAATTCCAAAAGGGAATTAGAAGAATTTTAAAAATTTGAACCTTTATTTTCTCTTTTTTCCCAGTATTTTGTAATGTCTCACACTAGAATTACATGAAGTTATTTCATCCCTTTATTACTATTTCTCTTTCAGCCACAAATTGTTTCCTGGATTATATTTCCATCCAGCAGAAGTGATCACAAGTCTGAAACTGTGTGTGGTCATCATTTTCTCTTAGTGATAGAACACTTTGACATTCTCCAGACACTGGGGCGAGGTGCTGGCTGGTTCACTGTGGTGGCGGAGCTGCAGGGTCTGAAGTTCAGCCTCACCTCCATTATCATGTCTCCTGACTTCTTGACACCTTCTAACTGACTGCATCTTTGGGTACTTCTTACTGGAACATTAATCATGACTCCAGCCTTGTTACCATTGTGTCTTTTTTGCCACTATTTCTTTAATTTTTTTTCCTTATTAGCCACTACAGTAAACAGCTGGAAAAGACAGGTGCTTATTGGGAAAAACAGGTGGGAAGGTTCACTTTATCTTCCTTCCCTGGGGAAGGCAGAGGAAAACATTAGCTAACTAGAGGAGTCTTTCCCCAGACAGAGTCTTTCCCCAGATCTCTGCATTAACCCAAAGCTCAGTAAAATGAATTATTCCTCTTGTCATTAACCACAGCTGGAGGTTAGCAAATGACACCATTTATTTTAGCAGCTTGAGAGAGTAAGCTGTGGGATATGCTGGCTCCTCAGTACTCATCTGCCCCTGTGCACAACCCTGTGCTGGCTTAGCCTCCTCAGCAGTGGTGGGACTTGGTGATGGTGAGGGGCACAATTTTGCTCTAGGGCCTTTGTGGTCAGCAGTTGTGCCCCCAGATGACTCACCTGATTGGGCTCTGAGTCATTGTCTCCTGTCTGGGCCTCTATGTTTTCCACGAGGGACCTTTGACTATCTGACATTCATTTTTCTGCTCACCCACAGAAGAGGGCCTTGGACTCTGTCATCTTACTAAGGAATCAGGGAGGTTGAACAGCAGTGATCTGGGAGGAAGGAGATGTTATTTTGGGAGTGATGTTATTTTGGGAGTGATGGAGGACAGTAAAGGAGAAAAATCCCCTGATTCATAGATTTTGGGTCAAGTGTAGCTAGAAAACAAAAATGTTCCTTTTGGGGCTTGAATTCTTGTGGAAGTAGAAGATATTAGAGCTCTGAATTTGTTTCGGAAATATGACAATTTCTCAATATATCATAGTTGCCTATGAATATGAGTGTTTTATAGGATGCTAATTAGCATGCTAATTAACATTCGAGATACATATATTGGCTGAATATCAGCATATCAACATAAGGCTGAATCCAAATATCACCATCATTGAGTGAACCTTTAAGATATAAGAATACATATATAACTAATTAAAACAAAAAAATTAAACCAATTTCAAAAAAAATGAAAAGATATAATGCAGCTTGGTTGTAGAGTGCTTGTGTGGAGTGCTTGAGGTCTAGGGCTCAATCCCCAGCACCGCACTTTTTACATTAAAAAGATGTAAGAATAGGGCTGGGGATGTGGCTCAAGCGGTAGTGCGCTTGCCTGGCATGCGTGCGGCCAGGGTTCGATCCTCAGCACCACATACAAACAAAGATGTTGTGTCCGCCAAAAACTGAAAAAAAAAAATATTAAAATTGTCTCTCTCTCTCTTTAAAAAAAAAAAAAAAAAGATGTAAGAATAAATCTAGGGCTGGAGGTGTAGTTCACTAGTAGAGCTCAATTTTAATATTTGACATGTTAGTCATCAAGATTTAAAAGCCTGACAGTATAATGCAGGAATAAACCTTCACTGTTAGGTAAACTGCATGTTTACATTTTACAGTAAATCCAGATGATGTGGCTTGTTTGTTTCTGAGGTCATGATGCTGATCAGATGTGACAGAATCACGCACATTGCCAGGACTGGTCACATGCAGGTACAGGATGCACACAATGGTGTTGAAGCAGGCATTTGCCTATCCAGTCTTCTGGAAGCAAGCTGAATAGCAGATTTGGCTGAAATTCAAGGCTGGAGTGGAATGTTGGTGCATTCCACAATCAGTCCCAAAATGGTTTTCCTCTCTCTGTGGTTGGGAGATGTGCATTCTATCCTGGAGTAACATAATCAGTCTCAAGGATTTTATTTATTTATTTTGTGGTGCTGGGGATAGAACCAGTGACCCTGTATCTGCTAGCCGAGTGCTGTACCACTGAGCCGTATCCCAGTCCCAAGGACCTTTTGATCATATTTCTAATAATTTTGTTTGTCAGCATCCTGCTCTCTTTTGTTTTCTCTGTATTTTCCTTCTGTACACTAGTGAACTTACCTTTTTCCATTTATTTAATTAACTTTCAATTTATTTAATTAACTTTCTGAAATACACAAACTGGGGACACACACACACACACACATATAATTTTAAAAATTACTTTTTCTTGGACACAAGTGGCCTGGTGCTCCTCAGAAGTGAGAAAAACCAACAATGTCCCTGTGCAGACAGGGCCTTGAAAGTTAAGTGTTGCAGTGGCTTTGAAGCCAGTGGCTCTGAGTGAAAGCTCTCCAAGCCCTTCTCACACAGGTGCCTGCCTGACCTTCACGTCTTGTCCCACTCCTGCATGTGCTATTTTAGAACTTCCCAAATCCCAGGCAGTTAGTAGATGTAGTCCTTGTTTCTTGCAAGGACCTTATAAATAAGCTCACCTTCCCTGGAGTTGTTTATTATGTGCTCAATGATTACTTTTTAACCAGAGGCCTCTGCTTTTAGTGGGTTTACAAAGTTCCCAGGCTCTAAAAATGAACTGAATCCCTTGTCCTCTCTTCTGTCACAGCTAACCACACAATGCCCAGGAGTGATCCAGGTTTAGGAAATGTTTTTATTCTAATTCTGTTCTGCTGGGTTCACTTGAAGTCTTTCTTTTTTTTTTTTTCATTCATTCTGCAATAGCATCTGGAGGGTCTCCAAAGGACAGATACTCTGCTGGGCTTAGGAAGCAGGCATGAGCAAGGCCGGCCCTGATCCTGCCTCTGCTGGGTGCTCAGTCTGATGGCGGAGGTGGACATTAGCAGATGAACACAGATACATATTACCAGCAGCATGCTCCGAGAGTTACAGCCAGGATCTAACTTAAGTTGAAAGTCAGGGACAGCCCCCCTCAGAAAGTGATATTTAAGCTGAGACCTGTAGGTTGAATAGGGTTGTTCCACACAGGTAACAGCATCTGTAACCATTCTGAGACTGCAGAGAACAGAGCTCAAAAGAGGCAGTGTCTTGAAGCCCAGTGGGCTCCCCCTAGTAAGAAATATAGTTTACATCACCTCCCAGGATGTGTCTTATGAGTTCGTTCCACCACCTCAATATATTTACCTTTTTGATGGTTCCTCCCCAGTGTCCTCATCCTGCACTCTTCCCCAAGGATGTACTCTGAATCCTCCCTGCATCCTCCATGCGCGAATGCGTGCGGAGCCTGGTTTGTTCTGCTCCATCTCATTGGCTTTCATTGGCTTTGGGCCTGCATTATTCAGCTTTTCCTTAACTTCCAATTTTGGATTGAGTGAACTGAGAATAAAGGAGTGATAAGGGTATTAGTTGCTTGGGCTGCCACAACTGTGTATTCTTTTTTTTAAATATTTTTATTTTTTAGTTCTTGGCGGACACAACATCTTTGTTTGTATGTGGTGCTGAGGATTGAACCCGGGCCGCACGCATGCCAGGCGAGCGCGCTACCGCTTGAGCCACATCCCCAGCCCCCAACACTGAGTATTCTGAAACCCAGAAACTTATCTTCTTAGAGTTCTGGAGGTGAGGAGTCCAACATCTAGATGCCAGCAGGATGGGTTTCTCCTGGGGTCTGTCTTGGGGCTTGCAGATGGCCTTTTCTCTGTACCTCACCTCCATGGTGTCTTTTTCTCTTCTTATAAGGACACCCATCTTATTGGATTAGGACCCCACCTGTATGACCTCATTTAATCTTAAATATCTCTAAAATGGTGCTGTTTCCAAACACATGGGATTTAGGGCTTCCACATGAATTTTGGGGGAACATAATTCAGCTTATGAGTATAGTTTCTGAGTGACCAAAAGAAACAGGATGGATATATGTCCCTTCAATTTAAAAGAATCATAAACCTGAACATATTGATGTGTGTGTGTGTGTGTGTGTGATACGTTTATGATTAAATGGAAGAGAATGAAAGAGAATTTCCATTGTGGAAGTGATTACTAAAAGGCATTTTTCTTCCACTGGTTGTAGCTGGAGTTTGTCTTTGGATGAAATCAGCTGGAGGAGCTCAGCAGTCCCTCCCCAGCAGGACTCCTGGGGCCTGGTTTTCTGGGGTAAGGTTCAAGGTGAGGGTGAACCTTACTACAGAAAACCTTACCACAGAAAACCTTCGATGAAGGCTCATCTTTACGCAGGCTCACATCTTGTCCCTAGGGACCAACCCAGGGCAAAATAAAAGATGATGGAGGATTCCTTTTATTAGTTTTAGATTGACACAATGCCTTTATTTATTTTTTATGTTGTGCTGAGAATTGAACCCAATGCCCCACACATACTAGCAAGTGCTCTACCACTGAGCCACAGCGCCAGCCCCACAATATCTTTATTTTACATTTATGTGGTGCTGAGGATCGAACCCAGTACCTCGTGCATGCTAGATGAGCACGCTATCACTGAGCCACAACTCCAGCCCTGTTTGTTTTCCTTTTGAGATGAGATCTTGCTGTGCTGCTCATGCTGGTCTTGAACTCCTGGGCTCAAGTGATCCTCCTGCCTTAGTCTCCTGAGTAGCTGGTACTACAGGTGTGCACCTGGCTTTTAACTTCTTTTTTTCTTGTTTTGATAGTTTTTTAAATTTTTTTCCTTGTTTTTGACAATGCTGGGGGTTGAACCCATGATCTTGCTCATGCTAGTCAAGGGCTCTACCACTGAGCTATATCAACAGCCCTTTTTATTTTTTATATTGAGACAGGATCTCCCTGAGTTGCTGGGCTAGCCTCGAACTTTCAATTCACCTGCCTCAGCCTCCTGAATCAGTGGAATTACAGGCATGTGCCACCTTGCCTGGCTGCTCTTTTTAAATATATGCATTCATTTAATTGTTTAATTCAGCTACCTAAAAACACCCAGTCCAGGGCTGGAGATGTGACTCAGTGGTGGAGTGTCTGTCTGGCATGCATGAGGCCCTGGGTTTGATCCACAGCAACACACACACACCAAACAAAACAAAACAAAAAGGCCAAAAAAACCCCATGTAGTCCATTAGGGAAGGCAACCTTGGGCTGAGAGGTCCTCTGCCTCAAGGTGCATGTGAACACTGAGAGAAGCGATAGAGCAGAGCCCTGAGCCAGAGTAGACATTGTGTTCTCCGTCTGACCACCCTTCTCCTTGTGTGCTTGAATTCCAACTTCTCCTTTGAGGTCTGTTTTTTTTTTTTTAATTGAAGGGACATAGATGCAGGGAGAACAGTCTTTTGTGTCTAGTGAGAAACTGACCTTACTGTATTCCTTTATTTCTCCTGTTCAAATGACACACGGGTGCTGAGGCCTGCTGTAGGTGCTGAAGACAGACGTGGTCTCTCTTCACTTATGAAGTTACAGTATAATTCCAGTAAAATACAACCCGTCACCCCATCCCTCTCCCCAGCATTATGCTTAGGATCTCAGACTTTTTTGTTATAAGAAAGTCAGTGTTCTCTTGCCTGACATTTCTAGACGAGGTCATTGATGTTCTCTTATGGTATAGAGTGTTCTACTGTCTCTTTCTTGGGTCTCTGCATCTCAAGGTATTTGGAATATTTGAATTCTTTTTTTTTAATATTTATTTTTTAGTTATAGTTGGACACTATACCTTTATTTTATTTATTTATTTTTATGTGGTGCTGAGGATCGAACCCAGGGCCTCACATGTGCTAGGCGAGCACTCTACCACTGAGCCACAACTCCAGCCCTGGAATATTTGAATTTTTTTGACTATTTTTCAGAAAGGAAGGAACTGACATATAGAAAACCCTGCTATGAATATGCTGAGAATGAGCCAGGAGTTCCAGCTCTGAATTCTGTGCTTGCCCTCACCTGCCTTGGGTTTCTTAGCCTCTCCTTGCTAATGTCTCTCAGGCCTTCCTGGTTCCTCTTGTCCATCAGACCTGTCCTGGCCTTGGTTTCTTACCTGCTCACCCTGAGCCAGCTCAGACGGTGAACTGTTTCAGCAGTTCACTTACCTCTTTCCGTGTCTCCCTCATCAGCTTTCATGCTCTTCCAATCTTGCTAGTCCTTCCTGTAGCATGCCACTAGCTCCTTTTGCTAAATAGTCCCAGCAAGATTATCAAGGAAAAAAAAATCACTGGCAGTGTCTGCTGACCTTCTTCACCAAATTTTATACTACTTAGTTTCCATTATGCCTTTCCATAACTGTCTTGCACTCTTTTATTTGTCTTATGTAGATTCCCTAACACGTTCATCACTGCGGCCACTCCACAACTCTCCCATGATCCTGAGAAAATAGAGGCTATCTCACATGAGTTTCTTGAGTCTCCTCTTCCCCACTTTAAAGCCCTAGGTTTGCCTGCCTCCATACTCTGAAACGCCTTCTCTGCAAGGATGTAAAATCCTTCCATATTGCCAGACTCACATCTCCTGCTGCCCCAAATACTTCAGTAACTCCCTTTAAAAAGACATTAACTGCCTTTGTTTTTTAGTAACAACTTCAATGAGATGTAATTCATATATCATATATGAATTACATCTGTTTCAAATGTAGAATTCAGTGGCTTTGTAATATAATCAGAATGTACAACCATCAACCACAGTTAATTTTAGATCATTTTCATTACTGTCCCCCCTCAACCCCCCAAGAAATCCTGTATCACTGCCAGCTCCTCCATCTCCCTCAGCCCTGGGCAACCCCTTGGTATACTTTCTGTCTAGGGGTTTCTCATTCTGGACATTTCACATAGTGAATCCTATGGTATTTTTGACAGTTGTCTTTCCTTGGCTTGTTTTCAAGGTCACCCATGATGAAGCACAGTGACTGCCATCTGTTCTTAGGTTTGAGACCAGATTCCTTAATGCACTTATAAGTCCACATGATTTGACACCTCTGTTCCTCTCCAGTCTGATTTGTCTGCTCTCCGCCTTGTACTTTTGCTCCAGCTTTGGATCTAAACTAACAGACACACGTGGTGTCCTCTTTAACTCATGGCCTTCCAGCCTTAGCCTCAATACTCTTCCCTTTGGGAAAGTCTCTCTGACCCTCCCTCCCTTCCTGTGAGCTGTCACAGCCCACCATACTCCCCTGATCCCTGTTCTCTGGATGTGTCATTCACTCGCCTGAGCGCACCTGGACCATAGCTTTACAGAGCAGTCAGCCTGGACCCCAGCACCAGACACTCTGCCTCTGCCTGAAGTGAGTGGGTGCTCACTGAGGCCTGGCCACTGGACTTTCCAAAAGAGAAACAGTCTGGCCTCTTCCTTTGCAGTTTGCTGTCACCACTCCCCTGAATGCCCTTAAAGGCCACCGGCCATACTGTTGTCTGTTGTCTTTTTCTTTCTCTTCTCCCACCTTCTGTGACTTCACCTGTCACAGCTTGCAGATAAGCATTCTCATTCTGTTTATGTAATCATGATCCCTCTTCTGAGTCTCACATGTTGCCTTAGTCCATTTTTCTGTTGCTATAACAGAATGCCTGAGACTGGGAAATTTATAAGGAAACGAGGCTTATTTTGGCAAATGGTTCTGGAGGCCAGGAAACACAAGAACATGAAGCAGCTGCAACTAGTTGGCTTCTGAGAAGGACCTCGTACTGCTTCATCTCAGGGTGGAAAGCCCAAAGGCAAGCAGGGCACGTGGGGAAGAAACAATACATGACTATCAGCCTCATTTACAGCAGCTCTTGAGAACAGACCCTTCCCCCTGCAAAAGGCTCTAATCCCTTTTAATGACAATCGCTGCTTATAGAGTCTGCCCCCTGCAACACCATTAAGAATCATATGTCAACCTGAATTTCGGAGGGTACAGACCATGTCCAAACCATAGCATGTGTGCATCCAGCAGCCCTCATCTGAGTACACTCCATGTGTCCAGAAGTCCCCAGGCTGGCCTAGGCCCTGAGCACTTTCTGGGTCAGCTCTGCCCAGCTTCTGACCTTCCACTTGGCTTAGCTTGCAAACACAGTGTTCAATGCCCTTGGATACTTTCTCTAAAGCACAGTTATGGCTTTTTAAAAGCTCTTCTGGGCTTCCTTTTTGCCTACTAAGTTGAGTGGAAATTCCTCAGCTAAGAGGAATTTCTTCCCAGAGCCCTATAAAAAGGGTCTGGTGCTTGTTCTCCCATTTCCTCCCACATTTAGGCCCGATCTCCCCACCTGTCCCTCCTTTTGTGCCCTTTGCGCCTGGCACGGTGCAGCACAGTCGAATTACCTGCTCGTGACTACTTCAACTTCAATGAAAATTTCTCCCTCCACCAGGGCTGTCTACTTCAAATTCTGCCTCTTCTGCATAGACTTTGCTGATCACTCTTTTCTTAGTGACATGCCTTCCTCCCCTTTGAACCAAAGTAGTATTTTTTTGTTTTTCCTTTGTGAAACCTATCATTTCCCCCCTTGGGTTTTTTTTTTTTTTTTTTTAGAGAGAGAGAATTTTATTATTTATTTTTTAGTTTTCGGCGGACACAACATCTTTGTTTGTATGTGGTGCTGAGGATCGAACCCAGGCCTGCACGCATGCCAGGCGAGCACGCTACCGCTTGAGCCACATCTCCAGCCCTCCCCACCTTGTTTTTTAGTAATTTCTGTACTTACATCATTTCCATCACTGAATCGGGAGACTTTCATGGGTAGAGACTACATTCATGGCCTTATTCTGAGCATGAACGGTGGGAGTTGTAGAAACGGTCGAGTTGCCTACCTAGAAGAGGGGCTGTGGCTGTCCTTCCTTTTGTTTCTGCAGTCAGCAAGCACAGTGACTGTCTCAACATTCTTTTCCTTTTTCTTCCTTCCATAATCACATAGGCCCCTTTTGCAACACCAAACTAGAAGTGCTGCCTCTGTCTTTGCCTGTGCAGGTGGCCATGGGCGGCACATTCCTTCTCAAAGCCAGTAATGCTGACGTCAGTGCCAAGGACGTGACTGACTACAGAATACAAACACCTCCTCTGGCCAGGGCTGTGGGTCAGCATGTGGGAGGTGGAATTTCGGGGAGGGAATAATGGATGGATAACTGAGGAGCAGGCAGGGTACAAAGTATACATCTTGGAGAAGTGATTCCAGAAGAAATGACAGCAGCTGAGCAAGTCAGGGAAGCATCAAGACTCAGGTTTAAATGACTGAATAGAGCTGAGCCCAGTGGAGAAAACCTGTAATTTCAGCGACTTGGGAGACTGAGGCAGGAGGATCACAAGTCTGAGGCCAGTCTCAGCAATTTAGTGAGGCCCTGTCCAAAATAAAAAGGGTTGGGGATGTACATCAGTGGTAGAGCACCCCTGGGTTCAATCCTTAATACAAGGAGGCAGGGATATAATAATAATTGTTGTTGTTGTTGTTGTTATTACAGAGGTTTAGACTTGCTGAGGCAGAGAAGAGCCTGGCCCTCTGCCTTGTTTCCATATTCCTAGGTGATTCAAATTACCCACCAGATTTTAAGCACCACAAGTTTCTGCTGTGCAATTAGAGTCAGTTGGGGGATATTTTTAAAATATCCAGCTCCCAGGCCACACCTAATAACAATTAAAGCAGAATCATGGAAGATGGATCCAGGTGGCTATATATATATATATATATATATATATATATATATATNCTGAAACAGTTCACCGTCTGAGCTGGCTCAGGGTGAGCAGGTAAGAAACCAAGGCCAGGACAGGTCTGATGGACAAGAGGAACCAGGAAGGCCTGAGAGACATTAGCAAGGAGAGGCTAAGAAACCCAAGGCAGGTGAGGGCAAGCACAGAATTCAGAGCTGGAACTCCTGGCTCATTCTCAGCATATTCATAGCAGGGTTTTCTATATGTCAGTTCCTTCCTTTCTGAAAAATAGTCAAAAAAATTCAAATATTCCAGGGCTGGAGTTGTGGCTCAGTGGTAGAGCACCCCTGGGTTCAATCCCCACTACCAGGGTGGGGGGGGGGCGGAATTAAACATGGAGGATCACAAGTTAACCTGTTTTTAGTTAGATCCTGAGGAGCCTTCTGGGTGGATCGTCACTACCTGGCTGTGGGGGCTCACTGCAGCTTTTCAGTTAGCCCAGGGTCACTTCTTTCAGATGATCTTGCTCAAGAACATCTGCCAGCCTGGTATTCAGGGACTTCAGAGACACTGAGATGCAGGCCTCTGTTTCCGGGATAGTCACCCTTTGAAGCTGCAGCAGTGCTGGGCACCTTTTGAATGACTGTGGGGCGTGTCCTGAAGCTGCATGTGCGTGTGTGTGGTAGAATCTTGGTCTCCTAGCTAGGCTTATGTGCTCTTTGTCTTTCCAGGCTTATTTTGCAGAGAGAGAAGCACTTCCATTATCTGAAAAGAGGCCTTCGGCAACTGACTGATGCCTACGAGGTAAACACATTGTCTGCAGACTCTTTATACCAAATTCTTTACCAAGTTTCCCTCCTTTTTTACTATTTGAATGCAAAAGGCCATCTGGTTTGACCTGTTGGAGATTTACTCAGTATCACATGGTTCTGACAGGAACCTGGGCACTGTCATAGAGCTGAGACCCCATTTCCAAAGGGTAGAACCAGATCTCCTAACATCTTATCTGCTCTCAGAGCTAGTAGATCACCCTAGACAGGATGTGGCTTTTGTCCACCATTCAGTACAGCTAAGCAGTTCACATGCTTTCTCCTGATCCCCTGGGCAACTACTAAAAGTCAGTTAGTTACCTAGTCACCCCTAACCTTTACTCTGTAAGCTGATCTAGTTCCTGAATTGACCAGAGGACCAGTACACTATAGGCCCAAACTTTGAGTGGCTCTTAGAGCATATTTGCAGAGGCCTTGGGTTCATAGAGGAGACTCAGTCTATGGCTGGGAGTGGGGCTGAGTGACAGGCAACAGTTGAATATGAACAGGAGGGCTCCAGTCTCCTTGCCTCACTTTACACCCAGCAGATCTACTTTTTTAGGGGGGTTCTACATTTGATTATTATTATTTTTAAAATATTTTATTAGTTGTTGATGGACCTTTATTTATTTGTATGTGGTGATGAGAATCAAACTCAGTGCCTCACACATGCTAGGCAAGTGCTCTACCATAAGCCACAACCCCAGCCCCTGATTATTTTTTATTTTATTTATTGTTAGCTGTAGATGGACATGATGCCTTTATTTTGTTTATTTATTTTTATGCAGTGCTGAGGGTCAAACCCAGGGCCTCATGTGTGCTGGGCAAGTGCTCTACCACTGGGCCACAACCCCAGCCATACATTTGATTTTTTTTATTTATGGCAAGGATGTGTCAACGTGAATGCCCATCAGGCCCAAGCAGGCAGCATGAGTAAGAGAATTGTCCCGAGTGGAGGCAGGCATGAACTGGAGGCCCCCTCTATCTACCCGGTTCCTCTAGTTGATGTCATTGGGAAATGAAGACTCAAGGTTGCCAGATCGTGTTTTTTTTTTTTTTTTACCTCAAAATAAAGCCAGAAATTCAAATTATTATGTATTTTTCCCATCAGTTAAACGTCACAACCAATTCCAGTTAAACAAACCAACAAAGCATATCCACAGGGTAGATTTGGACTGTGGGCTTTCAGTTTTCATTCCTTAATTCAAAGCCTCAGTGGTTATTCCTGTAACCATGAGGTTAAATGAGAAGCATGAGGTAGGTCGGTCTTTATATTTTACAGATAAGCAAACAGGCATAGAAAGATAAAATAAATTGTTAATAGCTATAAGACAAAGAGCTAGGATTCAAACATAGGCCATATCCTTAGGAGTGACTACAGTGGCCCACCAAACTGCCCACCACATGGCTGGCCAGGCACAGCTCGGACCATCACACGTATTTTAAGAGGGCAGCTTTGTCCAATGGAAAGGCCACCAAATTGAGAGCCTAAAAACCTAGGTTCTTGTTTAAGCTGCGACATTTACTGTTTTTATACTCTGGGAAAAAGTAGTCTCTCTGGACCTCCTTATGTACTTTTAATCTAAAACAGGGACACTGTTACTACCTGTCCTGCCAAGCCTTGAATCTCAGTAGCCATGTATGACTTGCATTAGGATCAAGATCTGTCTCCATGTTGCTTTTGGAAACCTTGGCTAGCTCCCAGGCAGAAGTAGTTTCCTCCATGTGCTGCCTCAAGGCTGTTCTGCCCATTATAGCGTTTGTCAGGGGGTATGTCCACATGTTCCATCTTGTTCCAGAAAGACATGAGGTAAACTGTGCTTATGTGATTGTCTCATGCGCTCTTCCTTGGCAGATAACCACATACATTTTTATCCCAACCATCTCAAGAATTGAAACCAAATTCCATTCATTATCATGCCCCCAGTGTCTGTGCAGTGCTTGGCATGAGTGCATACTTAACCACATACTTGTTAAATTCATGGGTCAGTTAATTCAGAAAACCTCTGTGGGTCTATACTGGGGAAAGAGCAGCCCTTAACCTGCTGGTATGTGGAAGTCCTGCTCAGTCTTCCTTAATGCCTGCCTTGATTATTTATGGCAAGGATGTGTCAGCGTGAATGCCCATCATCCTTAATGCCTGCAAGGGAGGGACCCACTGGGTTTAAGTCCAGTTTTTTTTATTCCATTGTCCTCTTCTCACAGATGGTCATTTCAGTTCCTGGCTAAGGCCACAAAGCAGAGCATCTTCATTCACTGATTGTTGTTCAAGCAAGGCCCTCCTCGAGGTCACCAGGCTATGGGGAGTAAGACAGATGTAGCCTTGTCCGCAGTGTCTTGGAATCATTCTGAATAGGGGTGTGTTTTTTTCTCTGTCCCTCTCAGTGTCTGGATGCCAGCCGCCCATGGCTCTGCTACTGGATCCTGCACAGCTTGGAACTCCTAGATGAACCCATCCCCCAGATAGTGGCTACAGAGTGAGTATGGCTCTGGGGAACCTGGAGTGTTCTCTGGAATTGCATCTTGAATTTGGGGGTTCTTTTTTGTTTTGATTCTGTTTCTGTTTTATTTGTTGTGAATGAAAAAAAAGCTACAAAGAAACCCTTGCCCTTCTTTTGACCTCCAGCAACTTCCTGAAACTCCTCCACTTCAGAAGCTGGTGGGTAGAACAAGACTTTGAACTCCCAAGAGAAGGATTCTGGTTTCTTCTGTGCCCTTTTCTTTTGACTCTTGGCTCTAGTCTTTGAGAAAAAGTCTTCATCATCAGCTCTGGGAGAAATTATTTCATCAGAAAGTTGTTGTTGTTTGCCTAGCTGCTGTTGGAAGCATGTGCCAGTTCTGTGAGCAGAATCCCCTCGCCTTCCATAACACCTCCATGGAAGTGCCTCTTCCCTGTGCCTGGAGGGGCAGGTTAGCTCTTGATGGGACTGGATGGTTACTGCTTGGGATACTCATGCCATAACTCCGTTTTCTCAAACCTCTGATTGATGACTAGAGATCTAAGCAACTGAGATTCTCTCCAAGCTGCTTGCGCAGATGGCATTCATGGAATGGCACCTCATTCTCAGAAGCTTATGACAATTTATATCTTTTTTTAAAAAAAAATTTTTTTAGTTGTAGATGGACACAATGCCTTTATTTTATTTTTTTATGTGGTGCTGAGGATCGAACCCAGTGCCCTCCACATGTGAGGCGAGCACTCTACCACTGAGCTACAACCCCAGCCCGACAATTTATATCTTAAAGAAGAAAAACCCTGATCTTTACTCCAGTCTTAGGGATACTTGGGCAGGAAAGGGCGGTCAGGAGTGGACCTTGGAGGTCCACCGAGAGCAGGCATGTGTTCTTGGTTTGTGTTCCTCTGCTCCTTCCAGAGCTCTCAGGGGTGAGGAACCTGGGATTGGAGTCTCCTGCACCAGGTTTGTTTTTCTGTGCCCAAGGTGGCATCTGTGCCAGGGCTCATGGAGGCTCACCAGAGCCCTCCCTGGTCATAGTACCCCTGCCTCGGTCACATTGTCAGGTCAGAAGAACAGAACTCACATTGTCTTATTCATTCTCTCTTAACAATAACCTCTCATTCTTGCTTTCCTGGGCAGGGTGTCTTGTGATGAATGTGGATGGGGAAGATAATAAAGCATTAGGCCATTAACCCTTGTGATACGTACAGTGCTTTCTGAGGCTGAGGGAAAATGTGTACTGTTATTATCATCAGGATGCTGCAGCAAGCCTACTTGCTTTCAGCACTGGAAGTAGAGTTGGATGCAGTTTCTGCAGTAACAGGAATTTAATTGTCAAAGGCCCATGTGTTTTTGAAATACCAGTTGGGGGTTGGAGGTTGTTTGGAAAGCTTTTTCCCCACACCTACACAGTCAGGATGTACACTAGGAGAATGGGAAAGTTGCACATGAGAGGAGAAAAAATAAATGGAAGGGTCTGGGACTTATTTCAATGGTGAAGGCTCACCTGGCATGTGTGGGGGCCCTGAGTTCAATCTCAGTCCTCTGCTGAAATGGGAGGATTCTCTGAATGTACACATGGGTGGAGGAGGCATAGCTTAAGTAAATTATAGTACAATACATACAGTGAAATATTAAACAGCCATTCAAAATTTTATATACGTAAAGTTTATTTGCATATAAAATGTTTATAAAGAGATGCGATGTGAAAACAGATAAAGACATTCAACTTTTATAGATTAAAAACATAGATGATTGATTATATGCATAGAAAAACCAGAAGGATGCATGCACATGTGACAATAGTTAATTCTGAATAGCAAGGTTAAGGATGGTTTTGTTTTTTTTTTTAAAGAGAAAGAGAGAGAGAGAATTTTTAATATTTATTTTTTAGTTTTCGGTGGACACAACATCTTTGTTTGTATGTGGTGCTGAGGATCGAACCCGGGCTCATGCATGCCAAGTGAGCGCGCTACCGCTTGAGCCACATCCCCAGCCCAAGGATGGTTTTTAAATGTTCTTTTCTAAGCTTATTTTCATTTTGTAAAATTTCTACAGTGAAACTTTGTTTTGTCATTAAAAGAATATTTTAAAAATAACGAGCTGATTTATCCTGATTTCAAGAACACTCAGTAGTTAGTGGCCTAGCGTTCCTGCTTCACAGCTGCCTTAAAAGCTCTACTGTGGTTCTTCTGAGCCTAGAGCTATTGAACTTTTAAAGAATGATAGGCTTTCCAGTAATTGTATTGCATTTTGTTTTGTTCTTAGCAGGCAATTAATTCTAACTCCAACATACAAAGAAATAAACTATTTTTAGTAAGATTCAGATTAATCTTTTTTTTAAAAAAATATTTAATTATTTATTTATTTGGCGGACACAACATCTTTGTTTGTATGTGGTGCTGAGGATCGAACCCAGGCCACACGCATGC
Organism: Marmota marmota marmota; assembly: GCF_001458135.2. Taxonomy (NCBI): domain Eukaryota; kingdom Metazoa; phylum Chordata; class Mammalia; order Rodentia; family Sciuridae; genus Marmota; species Marmota marmota. Next base: position 4,276,248 of record NW_025999900.1, read on the forward strand.
CAGGCGAGCACACTACCGCTTGAGCCACATCCCCAGCCCCTCAGATTAATCTTAATGACTTCTATAAAATGTTTTTAAGACTACCTACAATAAGACATTGTCTTTTTTTTTTTTTTTTTTAAGTTGTAGATGGACATGATACCTTTCTTTTATGTATTTATTTGTATGTGATGCTGAGGATCGAACCCAGTGCTTCACATGTGCTAGGCAAGTGCTCTACCACTGAGCTACAACCCCAGCCCCAAGACATTGTCTGTTTATTTATTTTTCACAGGAAAAAGAATGCTTTGAAACAGTGTCTGTTTCCCCTCATTCAGATATTAAGATGACCCAGAAATGGAGAGTTGGGCTCTGGAGTTTATTAGTTGCCTGCCCTCTTCCCTGCCCCAGCTGGCACTGGACACACACTTCCCTACACACACACACAAAGCTTTCTCTCGCTTTCCTATTTTCTCTTGTACTTTTGTTTGTTTAGGGAATAATATGACAAGCTGAGTTCCCTCTAGTGGACAAAATCACTTTTGTCAGCTGCTGTGACTGCTGACCAAAGCCAGCAAGGCCAGGCTTTTATTACTGCTGGTTTCAGATGTTTCAAGGATAATCTATTCATAGGTGAGAATTTAACATGCCTCTCTTAAGAGGTAATATGTATATTTATATGCATGTTTATATGTATGTTTGCAAAAATAAATTGATATTTTGAGATCAGACATTTGCTTTGCTTAATGATTTAGCAATGAAGAAAGCATCCTTTAATGAGAATCCTGTGCTTTGTTATTAAAAGCTTCTGTAATGAAACAAAATCAAGATCACAGGAAGACCATTGATTGTACTGTTAAAGTTAGGTTTTTAACTTTGATAAGAGCTAAGACTTTAAATATTTTAGAACTCTTCAGCTTATAGGTTATCTGGGGGGAGCACTGGAGACGGAACCCAGGGCCTCACCTCCACTGAGCCTCACCTCCAGCCCCAAGAAGCATTGCTTGTCATTATTGTTTACAGCTCATGGGACCCTGATCTCTGGTCTGCTTCTTGCTGTGATCCTTGCATTTATATGCTTTGCACACCCTTCATCCTGCCTTTCCTGATTATATCACTTGCTACTTGTATGTGTTTCATTTGTTTTTATTCTTATTGGCTTCTGATTTGTTTCCCTGCTCATTTTGTATCATTTGCTTATTTATTGTACATACTTTTTTAATCCTTCGTCCCTATAGGTGACAGACTTGTCCAGAGTCAACCACTTTCTATTAGACCTTAACCATTACCTGAAGTCCCATAAACTCCTTATCAGGCAGATCCTCTTGCTTTGAACTTGATCCTCTTGTAGGTTTTATATCTTCTTTTAATGGTGAAGGATAGAGCAGTGGTGTCCCAGAGACTTTTCCATGAGAATGTCCTGTAAATTTCTTGTGTGCTCCACTGTGGCAACCATTAGTCAAATGTGGCTATTGAGCACTTGAAATGTGACTTGTGTGAGCTAATTTTAAAATTTTAATTAATTCAAGTAAAAATTTAAATAGCCTCAGGGAATGGGAAGTAGAATAAAAGGTACTGGGGTCTGAATTAGAATAAGATACATTCCATGTTGTATAATTATGTCAAAATAGATTCTACTGTTATGTGTAACTAAAAAGAACCAATAAAAATAATTTATGGAGGGGCTGGGGGTGTGGCTCAAGTGGTAGCGCGCTCGCCTGGCATGCGTGCAGCCCAGGTTCGATCCTGAGCACCACATACAAACAAAGATGTTGTGTCTGCCGAAAACTAAAAAATAAATATTAAAAAATTCTCTCTCTCTCTCTCTCTAAGAAAAAGTAGAGAAAATCTTTCCTTTAAAAAAAAAAAGAAAAATAATTTATGGAAATAACTATTTTCTAAAAAAAGAAAAATTAGAAGAATGGCATTGTTTTGCATTTTGCAAATCTTTTAAATGATTGATCTAATAAAAGACAGCTGGATTCTCAAAAAATAAAAATAAAAATAAATTAAATAGCTTCAAGTGACTAGGAGCTACCTGCAAGGGACTAGGAGCTACCTGCAAGACAGTGCAGATCTATCTCAGTGCCATCCAAAATGTAGTTCCCACACCAGCAGCATTGCCATCACCTGGGAGCTTATTAGAAATACAGAAGCTCAGATAGTTTTGAACTAGTGCTACAGTGTAACCAGATCCCCAGGTAATTTCTGTGCACACTCAAGTTGGAGAAGCACTAGTACTTGGGGTGAACATTGGAGTCACATAGGGAGTTAAAAAAAAAAAAAAAAATATATATATATATATATATATATATATATATAGCCACCTGGATCCATCTTCCATGATTCTGCTTTAATTGTTATTAGGTGTGGCCTGGGAGCTGGATATTTTAAAAATATCCCCCAACTGACTCTAATTGCACAGCAGAAACTTGTGGTGCTTAAAATCTGGTGGGTAATTTGAATCACCTAGGAATATGGAAACAAGGCAGAGGGCCAGGCTCTTCTCTGCCTCAGCAAGTCTAAACCTCTGTAATAACAACAACAACAACAACAATTATTATTATATCCCTGCCTCCTTGTATTAAGGATTGAACCTAGGGTCTCTCTACCGTTGAGTTACATTTCCAGCACTTTTTTTTTTTTTTTAACTTTGAGACAGGGTTTCACTAAGTTCCCCAAGCTGGCCTCAAACTTGTGATCCTCTTGCCTCAGCTTCCTGAGTTGCTGGGATTACAGGTATGAGCCACTGTGCTTGGCTTGGGCGTTTATATTCTTTATTAGCTCTCAATGATTCTTTTATATTTATTTTGGGTTTGAAAATCCCTCATCTAGGGCCTGGGTTGTGGCTTGATGGTAGAGTGCTTGCCTAGCACGCATGAAGCACTGGGTTAAATCCCCGGAACCACATAAAAATAAACAAATAAAATAAAGGTATTGTGTCCATCTACAACTAAAAAAGAAAAAAAAAATCCCTCATTTAGAAGATAGTTGCCTACTCTGTTGGTAGTTATCACGTAAGCTAGAATGAAAAGTCTTGCTGACATTAAAGAAAATAGATCTCCATCTAAGATACACATTATCTGTAGTGTATCTAAATAAATGCTTTTGCAAATACTTGTTTTTCACAAACTGTGCCATGCCTGGTATTTATGCAGTGTTTCCTGCCTGAAATATTTTATTGATTGTTGAATATTTGTTCCCTAAGATAAACTTTTCTTTCCCTTTTGATAGATTGAAGTATCATTAACATCTTAGTTTTCAAAATTGCTAAGAAGTCTGCTAACGACAGCTGGTATCTTCATGGTCAGTTTGCCAGTTCTTAAGGTGCAAGTTGGAAAGTCTTGAGATCAGAATGTTCTGTAATACGGAAGTGAGACTCAAGAGAAGCCCCACCTTCAGTTCTGTAGCACAACCCCAGATAGTCAGATGCAGAGTGTCAGCTGAGGGCCATTGGCATGGAGGGAGGATATCAAGGTGTCTGGTACATTCAGATCCTAGCTCATTCCAGACTTTAGGCTACCAGGTCAGGAGTGTTGTATTTGGCATGATTTTATCTTAGGAGCTGGGGAAGGAAATGGACAAGTTAGTGAATCATTTTCTTTCTTATTTTTAAAAATGTGTTGGTAAGTTTTGCTTGTTACTTTGGGATGTTGTTTGTGGTGCTGGGGATTAAACCCAGGGCCTCACACATGCCTGGCATTCTACTGCAGAGCTACATTCCCAGCCTCAGCCTAACCCCACTCCCCCTATACAGGGGATTAAATCCATGTCCACTCTACCACTGAGCTATCTTCCCATCCTTTGTTTTTGAGACAGCATTTTGCTAAGTTGAAAAGTTGGTCTCAGACTTGCAATGCTCCTGCCTCTAAATGCTTCCTGAGTTGCTAGGATACATTTTTGCACCTCCATGCCTGGTTTAGCCTAAATTTTATATTAGCTAAAAACCTTTTACTTTTGTGGTATAGAAAGCTTTTGGTAGGCTATTGCAGCCAGCCTTTGTTAGGACTTGAGCTCATTAGCTATTTGTTTCTGGAAAATGGCATAAAAATTAAAGATGATTTGGAAAATATGTTACAAGCAATTAACTAATGAAAACTTTTTTGTGTGTTTGTGGCACAGAAATTGAATCCATGCTCTTCTTCTAAACTGTATCCCCAGACCTTTTTATTTTATTTTATTTTATTTTTGAGACAGGGTCTTGCTAAATTGTATAGGCTGGTCTCTAATTTGCAATCCACTTGCCTCAGCCTCTCGAGATGCTGGGATTACCAGCATCTGTGATACACACCTGGATATGAAAATTAATTTCTATTATAAATAATGTACAGTGTCTTCCTTCTCTCTCTTCCTTCAGTTTCAGCCCTTGTGTTTCCTACAATAAAATTTTAGGTATAAATAGAAGTGAATTGGTATCTTTTAAGTCAGCAGCACTTTCTGTTACTGCTCTTGTTGGGATAGTGGAAGGTTGAAAATCAAAAGTAATTAAACATGATGTATGTTTGTTTTGTTTTTGTTTTTGTGGTGCTGGGGATCGAACCAGGGCCTTGTGCTTGAGAGGCGAGCACTCTACCAGCTGAGCTATATCCCCAGCCCCATGATGTATGTTTGAATGCAGTAATACACTGTTTTCGTGGAGATCAGCCTATGTGGTCTCTCTTGCATCAGTGGATAAGAAATCATGAAATGAAGAGACCAGAAGAGAAGGCTGTGTGTGTGTGAGACAGGTTTGCTGTTTGTTCTCATCCATGGAGGTTTTTCATGATAGGCAGGCCTGCTGAGTCAGGAAGCAGCTGGATGATCAGGGCCTTTCTAGAGCACTCCTTCCCGGTGACCCTCAGAGGACCTTGGACACATAGGGGCTCTCTTGATTTCACCTAAAGCAAGAATGGAACTTCAGGGAGCCTGGTTTCATAATCAGAGGTAAACCTTCCATAAATGGCTTCCCTCAGTGAGGGGGCCAGGGGCCTCTTTGGATTAGTGTGACAATTTCTCCCAGAGCCTGCAGACTGTGATGCTTTCTTGTGATGTGACTCAACCGTGCTCCTTTTGAGTTTGCCATGGCTGGCGAGCATGTGGACCTCCCACCCCAGGAAGACAGACTCCACCAGGATCTTGTTTTTTTCCTGCTGGTGGGAACAGAAGGCAGGAGCCCACCAGGGCGGAGGTGGCAGTGGGAGTGGAAAGGTCTTTCCAGGTGTTCATGGTTGGCCTAGGACATGGGTCTGAACCAGGACAGCCAGCATGGAGAGGAGCATTTGAGCTCCATGTTTTAGGCAAAATTCCAAGGCTGTGAGGTCCCAAAGGCAGGAGGAGGCTGGAACCATAGATGCAGGGTGGCAAGTTGCTGGGAAAGGTGTGGTCAGGGAACACATGAGACTCTTACCCTCAAGCCTATGAAAGGTTGTTTCTTCTTAGCCCTTATTTTCTTTGCCTCATGACTAGGCCAATGCTTAAATACAAAACTCAAGAGGGAATACAAAACAGATGATAGCTGGATAGAAAATTAAGCCCTTTCACAAGTTATACTCAGCAGGTGGGTGGTAGGGTTTTTTCATTTTAAGGGAGGAGGAATGATTGAAAAGGCACAGGTTTTGGTGGGAATTTGGCATTTTGAAATTAATGCTCTCTGACTTTGTTTTTCCCTTTGTCCATGTACCTAGTGTGTGTCAGTTCCTGGAGCTATGTCAAAGCCCAGAAGGTGGCTTTGGAGGGGGTCCTGGTCAGTACCCACACCTTGCACCCACGTATGCAGCCGTCAATGCCCTGTGCATCATTGGCACCGAGGAGGCCTATGACGTCATTAACAGGTACAACAGCCAGTAGTGGTGGAGACCCAGAAGGGCTCCCCACCTGCTACACCGCACTGACCATTGATTGCCTCTTCTGCCTCTTTCCCTGCCATTTCTCAGAGAGAAGCTTCTTCAGTATTTGTACTCACTGAAACAACCTGATGGCTCCTTTCTCATGCACGTTGGAGGTGAGGTGGACGTGAGGTGAGTGGGCAGCTGTATCAAGAGCTTGTAGAGCTTATCTGTCATTAGAGATGCTATGTTCAAGGAACAGCCTGGCAAAGCTGCTGCTTCATGCCACCAAGTGATGCACAGAATGACATTTGAGTGACACAGTGTCACAATCATTGCAAATGATACAGATGTCCTCAGGTGTCGTTCTCTCTTGTTTCTTTTATGTAAATGTCAAAACATAAGCTAGAAACAAAACCAATGCTTTTGTTTTAAAAATTGAAAATACATTTGCTTGATATAAAATGATGCACCATAATGTAAAACTGTACAGTATAATATAATCATTCATTTCTCTTGGAAGAAAGCTCAGTAAGAGACTGGACATGTAGCTCAGTGGTAGAGCATTTGCCTAGCATGCACAAGACCCTGAGTTCAATCCTCAGTACCAAAAACAGAAAAAGATAAGCCTGGTAAGGACTCAGTGAACACTTTGATTGAATTTGATCAGATGCTGAGAATGCTGAATATCTGAGATCCTCCTATGGTGTGTGAGTTACTTCAGGAGGTGTAGAGAGTCTTACAAGCCCATAGAGTGCAGTGCAGAGATGTCATATCAACTGACTGGTACCTGTTGGCGCATACTTACTATTTTACTCAAAAAGTATGTCTGCTATACCTAGCAAGTGTTTCCTTACTTGGCAGATTACTTATGAGGCGTATAGAAAATTTGGTGAATGAGTCATTTCTTTTTTTTTTTTTTGTATTTTATTTTTTTTTTAGAATTTTAATATTTACTTTTAGTTTTTTGGCGGACACAACATCTTTGTTGGTATGTGGTGCTGAGGATCGAACCCGGGCCACACGCATGCCAGGCGAGCGTGCTACCACTTGAGCCACTTCCCCAGCCCCTGAGTCATTTCTTAAAGTGAGTGGCTCATAATAGCTTATTGAGATTTTATACCATTTTCTTCTTATTTAGTCTGAGAAATGCAATTTTGTGTGTGTGAGGTTTCTATATCAAAGCCATCTTATTGCTTATTATTGCTTGGATTTGCTTCTACACATGTTAATAAATATTCTTACTTGAGCCAGGCATGGTGGTACATGCCTGTAATCCTAGCAGTTTGGGAGGCTGAGACAAGAGGATCGTGAGTTTAAAGCCAGCCTCAGCAATTTATCAAGGCTGTTGGCCTCACTGAGATTAAACCCCTGGATTTAATACCTTAGTAAGATACCCACATACAATTCTGACTTAAGTATCTGACTTAACCATTTGTTTGAAAGCATAGGGATTAAAAAAAAAAAAAGACTATTGTTGAGCATAAAACACATTGCAGATAAAAGTAGGTAACCACACTGCAATAAAATAGATTTGTTTAGTAAAAGATTTTTCTTTTGAGTAAAAGATTTTTTGGTTTGTTCAAACCAAAAAATGAGACGAGTTATCTGTATGTGCCAGTGAAGTCAATGTAACTGTTGAGGTAAAAGAGTACTGTGTTAATTCTGAAGGAAAAGATTTAAAGATTTTTGCTGCCCTCACGGTCACTGTTTTTTCATCCCTGTCCTATAGATATTACATCTAAATATGCACAGCCCTGAAACTTAGCTTTCAAAAACATATTGAGGGGCTGGGGATGTGGCTCAAGCGGTAGTGCGCTCGCCTGGCATGCGTGCGGCCCGGGTTCGATCCTCAGCACCACATACAAAAACAAAGATGTTGTGTCCGCCGAAAAACTAAAAAAAAATAAATATTAAAAAAAAAAAAAAACATATTGAGGGCTGGGGCTGTAGCTCAGTGGCAGAGCACTTGCCTAGCATGCTTGAAGCACTGGGTTCGATCCTCAGCACCACGTAAAAAAATTTTAACAAATAAAATAAAGGCATTCTGTCCATCTACAACTACAAAAAAAACAAAAACAAAAAAAAACTTATTGAGATTAGGCAACAGCAAACACACCATAGCAAAAGCTGTGTGTTTTAATCACCTATCTTTTTCAGACATGATTATTCTCCAACTTATTTGTTCCAGCACCAGTCTTTCTGTGTTTTTATATCTGCTAGACAAATGCTGGGCAACTTCTCCAATAAAATAGATTTGTTCCACTGAAGGGCATCAGAGCCATGTTCCTCCTCTTCCTCTCTCTTTTGGACACACTCCATCATCTGAGGCCCTGCTTTTCGCTTGTACAGCGGACGAAAGATACGCATGGTGGATAAAGCCTCATAGACCTCATTGGGTTTCCTTGCCTTGCCTGGTTTCTAGGACCCACTTCCAGTTTCTTACTTGGTGTGATATTAATGGATCTTTGCCTGAAAGCATCAGCCAGCAGTCAGGAGTGTTTGTTGAGTGAATTTGACCTGGAGAGAAGTAGCTGTGGCTGGGGACAGTTTGGCTTCCAGGGACCAGCTTGCTCCCATGCTAGATTAGACAGGTGGTCTCTTGATCTTTCCGGTCCTAATCCTAAGTTTCTGAGGTGAGCTTTTTTAAGTGTTTCAGCTCCTGGATACTGTAAAATATCATATTGTGGTTAAGAAAGAAGATGCTATATATTCTTGACCTCCTTAGATTATATAATCTGGAACATTCCATGAGGTAGACAGAAGACAGGGACCCAGCATTTGCAGGTTTCAGTGACAGAACATGGATGTGCTCAAGGGAAGAGAAGGTAAGTGTTGCTGAAGTGTGAGGACCCACGGAGCTGGAGGGACTGGCTGGAACAGATTGAGGAGGCCTGGACGCTCCTCACAGAGTCTGCAGTTTATTCTGACAGGATTTAGGTTGGGAGTGATGTGATCTGATTTGTATTTTGTTAGAAGTTCTCTAGTTGCGGTGAATGGATTATAGTGTTTTAGTAAAAGTATGATCCTTTCAGGGCTGGAAGGAAACAGACTGGACAGGAGACCAATCCAGGTAGAAGCTAATGACTGGGATTTGGGTGACACCAATAAGAGTAGAAAGGAACAAATACATTTGACAGCTGTGATGGTTGAACCAGGAGAGAGGAAGAAACTACCTGGAAAAGTTGTACCTTGTCCCCTCCCCATCTCAATGTAAGATCTAGGACTAGTGGCTTTGACAGCACTTCTTGGCTCATCCATTGAAGAGAGTCAAACTCCATCTGAGGCTGCTCTGAGGTTGCATTAGGATTCAAGAGTAAAAACTTCAAGCTTCTTTAAGCTCAAGGCCTGAAGGAAATTAGATCAGAGTTAGCTTATGGTAAATGACAACATTCGGTATTAGCACCATGACTCTTGAAGGCTCCTGATGTCTGCTCTTCTAGCTGAGCTTTTGCTGTAGCTGTAGCCAGTAGGATCCAGGTTGGGAATGACACTGGTAGTACAGTAATGCTTGCAGCTTCTGCAATGATTTTCTCAGAATACTGCAATATGATTGACTTCATGTCATGTCTGTACTGAATGAGACAGAAATGAAGCCCTTCTTTTTCTTCTCTTCTGTGTTCCTGAGGGGCCCTAAAAAGACTTGTGAGCAGAATTAGAACACATAGTTTTTGTCTTTACATGTTGGATATTTGAAAAGACCATGGAGGGGAAGAAAAAGCAATCCTTGGCCTTGTTCCATGAAAGAGGGACAAGCTGAAATAGAATGTGTCCCGAGAAGAATTAGGGCAAAAGGATAGAATGGCAAGAATTATACCAGATCAAGTAGGATAATGTTAAAAAATATGTATGCATGGACTGGGGTGTAGCTTAGTGGTAGAGCATGTGCCTAGCATGCATGAAGCCCTGGGCTCCACCCCCAGCACCAAAATAATAGTAATAATAGTCATATTCCTTCTTTCTTGTCAAAGGGTGTGTATCTGTGTGTACTGGTGAGATGCTGGAAATCAAACCTTTTTTCTTCCCCCTAGAAGTTTAAATAATGTGTCTGAAGGGGCTCACCTATTCCTGTCTCTCTTGTTTGGTCTAAGCAGCCATTAAGAGGTCGATGGCATGCTCTGGAGTGTCTGTTACAGAAAATGTGTAGTTAACCTTTCATGCACCCGTGCCACATCCAGATAGGAATCCCAGATCTGAAATGGTGCTGACATCTGAATGAATGAGCAGCAAATCAGAAGCACCTGAAAGCTACCACAGGGTGGAACCATTGTAAGTCTCTGAAAGAAATGCTAAGTCCACTTTGGACATGAATTGATATGGCTGTTATTTCCTCTGATGTAGATTTGGCCATGTGGAGGTAGGGAGAATAGAATGTCATGTTCTTTCACTGAAGCCATGCCGTGAGCAACTCTATCCAAATAGAATGTCACACGTCTCAGTTGGAGACCCAGGAAGACTGACCGTGGGCCAGGAATGAGGACAGGAGGTGATTACAGCTTACTAGGCGAAGCAAGCAGTCCACCCAAGAAGTTCACTTAAGTCTTATTTAGGCTCTTCCTTAACACATAACATGTTCCCCTCTGCTTCTGTCTTTCCAGAAGTGTGTACTGTGCCGCCTCAGTGGCCTCTCTGACCAACATCATCACTCCAGACCTCTTTGAGGGCACTGCTGAATGGATAGCAAGGTGAGAGCAGCCAGGATATTTCCTGGCCTCTTAGAAGGCAGGTCAAGACTGTACTTCAGAAAAATGAAGAACATAATAAAGGCCTGGAAGGGAATATAAAATTACAAGAGAGGTATTGGTTTGTATGATTGTGCATTTCAAAAATACTTAACACTGTTTCTTTTTTCCAGACATTCACTAATGTATTATAATTTAGATTGGCTAAAGGGAAAACCTTTTCTAAGTAGTATTGGTGGGAATCTAAATTGATTTAAGCAGTTTGGAGAGCAATATCTCAAAATGCCCCTGCGTATGACCCAGTAGTTCCACTTCCACCGAAACTCTCAGGCACATGAGTGAAACAGAGTAGAGACAAGGTCTTGTTTTATAAGAACAAAAGGCTAGAACCAGGTTTGATGTTCTTAAGCACAAGTTGAATAAGTTACGGATTAGCCACATTGGAATATAACATAGTAACCAAAATGAGTGAAACAGAGTAACGTGTCAGTGTGGATAAATCTCAAAAACAGTGTTGAGTTTTTAAAAAATGGATGTTAAAGAAAAGCTACAAGGGTAGGGATGTAGCTCAGTGGTATAGCACTTGCTTAGCAAGTGCAAGGCCCTGGGTTTCATCCCCAGCACTGCACAAAAATCACAAAACTCCTACAGATCAGCATATGTTCTTAAAATTTGAAAACATGCAAAACTAATCTCTATTATTTATGGGAAGAGTCATTTGTAGTAATAATATAAAAACATGCATGGAGGGCGGGGTTGTGGCTCAGTGGTAAAGCGTTCACCTAGCATGTGCAAGGCCCTGGGTTTGATCCTCAGCACCGCATAAAAATAAATAAATAAAAGTTATTGTGTCCAACTACTTCTAAAAAATAAATATTAAAAAAAACAAAAACGTGCATGGAGGCTGGAGCAGTAGCTCAGTGGTAGAGCGCTTGCCTGAGGCACTGGGTTTGATTCTAAGCACTGCTAATGAATGAATGAATGAATGAATGAACAAACAAACAAACAAAATAAAGATCCATCAACAAGTTAAAAAAAAAAAAAAACCCAACACATGGGAAAGAAAAACACCAGATTCAGGATGGTGGGGATGGTGACTGCCAGGCTAGCAAAGGAAAAGAGGGACATCTACATCAGTATCAATGGTATTGGCCGTGGTTCATTTCTTTAAAATAAATAAATAAATAATAAATGCCTAAAGTGTCCATGGCTAGATCTAAGTTAGGTATTACATACCTGTGCATTCTCTGTACTTTTCTGTATTCTTCAGGTACCTCATAATTTTTTAAAAAAGCATGATGGATACATATGTACTATTATGGAATGATAGCTAAGCTTATTTTCTTAATTAAATGTTTATCAAAATAGTAGTTATTATAATGTAAATATAACTTACAGTAAAATCAGATGATATACTATGATCATATTTTTTTTTTGTATAACTTCCATTTTCCTGAAGTTAATATATATCTCATGAATGTGTATATCATGAATTCATCTCCAAATTTCTGCCAGAGCTATAAAGTTATTCTCCATACAATCATACACCTCAGGTAACCTATTTTGTGTGTGTGTACATGTATGTGTTTGTGTGTGTGTGTTCTGGGTCATCCCTCCTGCAGCCCTCTGCCTTCCTGCTTCAGGCTGGACAGATTGCTCTCAGCTTGCTGCACAGTGAGCATCCAGAAGCTTCCTTTCAGCATGGAATCCTCTTCACATCTCTGCTTTGTTGAAGCCCTTATCTTTCAGAGGCTTTTTTTTGTTTTTTGGTTTACTTAATTAATTTGAATGAAGCACATATGCCAAACATGGGTACTTGGAAGATATATTTTTAGAACTTGCATATGTCTTTATTTTACTCTCAGACCTCCTTGATAAAGTTTATTTGGTTAGAGAGATCTAAGTTGGCATTGGTATAAACTGTATTCCTTCTGAATTTGTAAGCATTGCTCCATTATCTTCTGGCTTCCAATGTTGTCATTAATTAATTATCTGTCATTAATAAGACAGATAACTTTAATAACCAACATTTCTTGAGGATTTTGTAGTACTCTATAGTAAACTGGCTGTAGTTCAGAGAATGAGAATAGGCACTTCTGGGGTTTTATATTTTCTGTTTATCAATGGAGATTACCCATTTTTCTTTCATTATGCATGTATTTTTTTCTTTAATGTGGCAAATATATAATTATATATTATATATATATAAAATCCTTGTCTGGTCATTTCAACATGTGGATATCTTGAAGTTAGCTCATTACATTTTCCCAACTCTTCCTAGGTTAAATAGATTTGGGATTATATCCTGAACATGGTAATTATATTGTAGGTGGATTCTGTTTGATTGTTAATCACTCTGAGGATATTGGTGTTTTTGTTCTAGCAGACAGTCAAATTGGTCAGACTCAAAACTGCAAACCAGGATCCTGTGGTGGTTAATGGCTCAGATCTGTCCAAAGCTGCTTTCAGTCTGTCCAATGCAGTATGATTCAGGGGTTGGATAGAAACTTGAACTAAGTTAAAAGGTGAAATCTGGGCTTTCCATTCCTCTTTCTAGAACTTTCCTTACTTTCTGGCAGCCTGTCTCTTCCTGCCAGAAAGATGGTTGGCTTTTTTTTCTTTTTTTTTTTTTTTTGGTACTAGGGATTAAGCTCAGGGGCACTTGACCACTGAGCTGCATCCCCAGCCCTATTTTGTATTTTATTTAGAGACAGGGTCTCACTGAGTTGCTTAGCACCTTGCCATTGCTGAGGCTGGCTTTGAACTCTCGATCCTCCTGCCTCATGCTCCCAAGCTGCTGGGATTATAGGCATGTGCCACCCACACCCAGCAAGATGGTAGGCTTTCTATAAGAGTTTTAGCTGCACCCCTGAGCTGTGGCCTGAGCTGCTGCTGCTACCTCTGGACTGTTACAGCCATCCTCAGGGCAAACCAGAGGATAAAGATTGTGGTGGGAGTGAGGGCTTGGCTCTGCTATTGTCTGCTCCAAGTTTCAAATCCCCACCAAACTCTGCACACCTGTTCAGTCAGCTGGGCCCTTGGAAAGCTGTGCTTTGTGTTTTGTGCAGGGCGTGTCCTGCTGTCTTCAGGAGGGTGGATTGTCAGGCTCTTCTTGGATGTGGAAATCTGACTGACTGGGCTGAATCCTAGTTTTGTCAGTTATTACTGACTGTCTGCCTTAGACAGGTTAGTTAACTTCTTCATGTTATAGTTTCTTTATATGTCAGATGGTGGGATATTGAATTTTATATAAAGCTGGAATACAAAATAATCAAGTGGATTTAACCTTGGTGGTCACCTCTGGGCCATGCTACTGCCAGAGCCATTGTGATGCCTGCTGTGGGCTTTTATTTTTCTTCTCTTTTTCTCTTTCCCCATCCCACCTGCCCTCCTAGAGACTTTGGGGGAGTCTTTATTCTAGCTCTTTAGAGACTTCATGGTGATGAAACTTGATGGGAATCTGTTTTCACTCATTGTACTGGGCACTCAACAGGCCTTGTAGATTAGGAAGCATTCATACTTCAGTACAAGAAGCTTCATTATAGTATTTCTTTGATAATTTGTTCTCCATTTTCTCTGTTTGTTCCTTTTTATAACATCTAATCAATAGGATTGACCTAATTTTAAAAAAAGTGGTTTTTTTTTTTGCCTGTTTTTCATTCCTTAATCTGTTTTCTAGAACTTTCTGAAAGATTCCCTTAGTATTCCTCTCTCATTATTCTGTTTACTATTTATTTCTGTAATCTTATTTTTTAATTTTCCAAAGCTCAGTTCTCCTGTTCTGTTTAGGGATTTTTTTTTATCATTTGCAGTATTCTTCATATCATACTTTTTTTTTTTTTTCCCCAGTACTGGGAATTGAACCCTGGGGTGCTCTACTGCTGAGCTAGTACCCTAGCCCTTTTTATTTTGAGACAGGGTCTTGCTAAGTTGCTGAGGCTGGCCTTGAACTCTAGATCCTCCTGCCTCAGCTTCTCAAGTTGTTGGAATTACAGGCCTGTGCCACTGCATCTGGCTTCTCTCTTTTTCATATCAGAGACTAAATAGATGTTTGGTACTCAACAGCTCTCTGTATTTAAGAATCCAGTATCCACAAACTACTGGGGGGCTACATGTACAAGCATAGACTAATTCCCCAGCCATTTGTTGAGGGAATTCTCATATAAACATATCTATAGGATTTTTTTCTTAAGCTTATCAGTTTCCCTAGAGAGGGACCTTCCAGATTCCTACTTGTGACATGAAAGTGGCCGTCAACTTTGTGGATTACTTGGAGGGAAAGGAGGTGAGTGGTGGGGCTCAGAGCTAGGCCCTCGCCTAATCCCCTATTAGTATGGTGCCTCCCTCCAGCTCTCATCTCTGTTGGAAATCCTAGAATTCAGGTCCCCTGGAACAAACTCTAAAACCTCTCATCTTCTAGGTTTGAAGGAACCTCAAGATCTAAGTGATTCTTTTTTTAAAATTCTTTTTTTTTTAATATTTAGTTTTTAGTTGGATACAGTATCTTTATTTATTTATTTTTATGTGGTGCTGAGGATCGAATCCAGGGCCTCGCACATGCTAGGCGAGCGCTTTACCGCTGAGCCACAACCCCAGCCTGATCTAAGTGATTCTTAATATAAATTTGCAACCAATCAACTTGGCTCAAACACATCTTACTCTTAGAGGTGATCAAAATTACCTCTATCTTCCCCATCACCACCCCTACCCTCACTCTGACTAGGGAAGGTTCCTCTATTTGGCTAAGTTAGTTACTCTTATTCCTGTTCTAGCTTTCAAGATTTTTGTTATTCCCTGCCTGCGTTCATATCCTCTCCTATTCTCTTTACCCTTGTGTTTTGTCCCTGTTTAAATTCCTTTACTTTGATTTTACTGAACTCTTATATTCAACCCATTATGTTTAGCTTGAAGACACGCCATAGACTTGTACCAAGGAGAAAAGCAAGGTGCAGAAGAGCACATATTCTATAATCCCATCTGTATAAACACAAAGGGAGGAAGAGTGGAGCATGTATTTGTAGTGTGTGTGTATGTGTCCATCTGTCTGTCTCTCTGTGGAGAAATAGAGGCTCAGGTTCAGGGAGTAGGAGGCCAGACTGGGCAGGAGACCTTTTCATTATTTATTCTCTCATACTTTTAAAAAAGTTTGAGCTTTTTAAATAAGTATTACCTTTTCAGTTAAAGCCTAGTTAAGTAAAAAGAAAAATTTTGAGATCCCTTGCATATTCTTTCAACCTTGAGCTCTTTTTCTACTCCAAGTAGCCAGCTGTAATGGAAAGAAAACTTATGGGGTGGATGTTGGGATGGCAATAGAGGACGGGGGACAGAGGAAGCCGAGGGATCCATCCAGGGCATGGAGTTAGTTTTTAGACTCTAATCTGACTCCCTCCGCCTGGGTCCTCTCTATAGAAAGCCTGTGGGTTCCAAGATGTCAGGCCTCTAGGGGGAGGAACCTGGAAGACAGGAAAGCATTACTGCTTCCTTTTTCTCCTGCCTGGAAGTTCTGTCAGCTCTTGGATTAAGGCCCACTTTCTTATGCAGCCATGCTACAGCAGTCTGTGAGGTGATATCGATAGGGAGGGTGACTCTTGGTAAATACCTAGAGATTCTTTTTTTTTTTTTTTAAATAAATATTTATTTAGTTGTAGATGAACACACAGTATCTTTATTTATTTTCATGTGGTGCTGAGGATTGAACCCAGTGCCTTACATATGCAAGGCAAGCACTCTACCACTAAACTACAGCCCCAGCCCTACCTAGAGATTCTTGAAAATAAAGTTCTAAAGTATCATATGAAAATGTACTTAAAATAAAATGTTTTCACTTCACAGATAAAACATGTTTATTATAGGTGAGCAAAAAGAAGAAGTTTTTTTTGGTGTATGTGTATGTGTGCTGGGATCAAACCCAGGGCTTTTTGCATGAAGTGCCCTACCCCTGAGCCACATCCCTAGACCAAAAAAAAAAAAAAGAGACTTTGAATTACTTGTTATCCACCACCAAGAGATAACTACTTTTTTGGGTGTATATTCTTCCAGAATTCTAAAAATGAAATTCTATTCTTCATTGTCATTTTACAATATCTTTCATATAATAAATGGAACATTTAAAAATATTCTGTAGTGTCATTTTAAATGACTATTGAATTTCTGTTGTATAGATACATCATAATTTATATAACTAGTCCATGACTTTTGGACTTTTAAGTTGTGCCCATCATATTGCTTTTTATAAATGAGAATATGACTGACCTTTCAGTCCGGTCTTTGGATACTTTCTTACTTATTTTGTTGGATTAAATCCTGGAAATGGCCCTGTATGGCTGGGCCAAAGATTATGTATGTTTTTATGTCTAGAAAATATACCCATAATATATAGTCTAATGCCAAATAATAATTGTAATAACAAATGAATAATATAAATATATAGGAAGTTATAATTTTTATAAATAAAGTTTAATTTTGAAGATATGTATGTTAATTATAGAAATTTTTTGAAAATAGAAAAAATTTTAAAAAATTATCACCTTTGTACTGAGATAACCAGAATCAGCATTTATTTTTCAATTTCATAACTTTATGGTTATCATGCTGCATATAGGATTTTATACCTTTTTTCCCAAAGAGAAATAATCCGAGATACTATTTTTCTTATACAACAGCCTATTTCTAAATTATCAGGTGTTTTGGGGGGTTTCTTGGTTGTTTTGTTGTTGGTGGTATTGTTTTTGGAAAAGGCATCTCCAAAAATTAGTAAGTCAGCATCTTTCCATTCATTGTGGTGGCAGCTTATGGCTTATGTCTTGGTTTGAGTAGTGTCATTCTCTGCCATCTGGAATGTGGAGGGTGGGGGGGACACTTATATCCACCCACTAACCACTCAGTCCGCTTTTCCAACCTCTCCTTAGGTGTCAGAACTGGGAAGGTGGCATTGGCGGGGTGCCAGGGATGGAAGCCCACGGTGGCTATACTTTCTGTGGCCTGGCCGCGCTGGTAATCCTCAAGAAAGAACGCACCTTGAACTTGAAGAGCTTATTAGTAAGTGTTAAGCCATCTTCTCCTCAGTCTTCAGGTCCTGGCAAAGTGACTGCTCCTAGACGTCCGGGAAGTCTTGGCTATGGGAGGGACTAAGGGTTCTAGCCTTGAGCTCACAACTTCAGGTCCTGCGGTGAAGCTTTCAGTGGAGCTCTCTCTCAGCACATCTGAGACAGCTGACAGGGAGTAACTGCGCTTAGTCTGGGCTCCCTTTTTTCCACCTTTCTCTCTGCTTTCAGTTTCCTACATATGGTGCTAGGCCAACTCTGGGTTGTCTGAGCGCTGCAGATATGTGGAATAAGCCAGAGTACCTTCCTCAAACTTGCAAGAGAAGTATAGCTTTTGCCTCTTATTAGAGATTACCATGTGCCTTAGGAAAAAAATGTCCTAAGAGAAAAAAAGACAAAAAGAGCTTTGAAACATTTTGAAGCTAAGCTTTTATTACCTATGTAAACATTTAATACCTGCATTTAAATGAGTTCTTTAGGCAGAGCTGGACAATTTCCTTGAGCATAAGGCCCAAGAACATACATCTGGACTCCAAGCTCCTGACTAGTATGCAGAAAGACTGGAAAACAGTCAGTTTCAGGGAGTCTCTAGGTTGTGTGAAGTGTTCAGTGGAAACCTAGTGCACTAACATACCCATGCACTCACAACTGCCAAGGAGCTTTTTTTCCCTCTTGTCTTTTTGGGTGCATGCACTCCCCTGAACATGACCTTAAAGCAGACCAGCTGCAACTGACATCTCCCTTTGTGGGACCTATCATGACCTTTCTATACAATCAGTGTTAAATTCTGTAGTGAAATAATCAACAATGTTTTGCCCTCATTCTCAGGAATTCCCATCTCCCACAGCATACTCTTCTTTAGAAAGTTCTAGACGGGGCTGGGGTTGTGGCTCAGTGGTAGAGCACTCGCCTAGCATGAGTGAGGCCCTGGGTTTGATCCTCAGCACCACATAAAAATAAATAAATAAACTAAAGGTATTTAAAGAAAAGAACAAAAAGTTCTAGACATCTTGAAGATTTTCTAAAAAAGCCAACATCGTGCACAGGACTTGGAATTTATGACACGTTTTAAAATCTGATCACCAATAAGGGATGAAACATAAAAGTTTCATATCCCAGGCAGAGTAAGGAATATGATTAGTGAATGACCAAGTTGAAATGACAATATTCTAGATTTAAACCCTGCCTCTACTATTTCCTGGGTAAGTGACCTTGGACAAATTGTCTAATCTATTTAGCTTCTTTTTTTTTTCCTCCCCTTCTGAAGGGGAGAAATAATAATCCTTATTCTTTGCAGATTAAAGGAGAGAACAAATGTAAACAGTTGGCATATAGTAGGTGCCCCATAAATATTGGTATCCATCTTACTTCCTTTCCTCTATTTGCTTTGGAAGAACTAGGACTGGTACCTGAAAGGTTTTATGAATCCATGTAGCCAAGTGGAATACAGTCAACCTATGGGCTGGAAAAAAATCAGTCTGGTTTGTAAACAATTAAGCTGTGGGGTATGTAAAAATGGAGAATGGGCCGGGCATGGTGGCGCATGCCTGTAATCCCAGCAGCTAGGGAGTTTGAGGCAGGAAGATGGTGAGTTCAAAGCCAGCCTCAGCAAAAACAAGGCACTAAGCAACTCAGTAAGAGCCTGTCTCTAGATGAAATACACAATAGGGATGGGGATGTGGCTCAGTGGTTGAGTGCCCCTGAGTTCAATCCCCGGTACCACAAAAAAATGGAGAATGGACTCCTTGCATGGTGCTGCCTGCTTTCTCTCTTCTTGAGTAGCACTTAGCCTACTCTCATTAAATGGCATTGTCTCTAAAGCATTGGTTCATTTAAGATGGCCTGGGGATGTCCCTACCTGAACCCGCAGCGTAGCTTTTTGTCTTTAAAAATTTGGGATTGTAGCTCTCTGTAGGCAAGTGTTACTATGAACAAGGATATAATCTAAACTCTAAGTACTGAGGAAGAGCTCTATGCCTTCTCCAGAGCCCCTCCTATCTGCTTTCAGGAACTCAAATCTAGGAAGACTTCAGGTAAAAGGGATGAACCCCACTCTGGACCTTCCAGTTCACTAAGGCACCCTGTGGCCCATAGCTGGTGGCTGGACCTACTTTGAGTGCTAGGGAGGAAAGGAAATGTCCTGTCTGCTCGGCCAGTTGATTTTCTCATTCTCTATGAGCCACACCCATTGCTGTCCTGATCTTAGTGGTCAAGTGTGTTTAGAAAACTTGGAGATAAGAGAGAATAGCCGTATCATGTGTTACCACTAAGTGACATCCAGTGTCAATCTGCAGCATTGGAGTACTAAGATTTTCTTAACATCAGCCAACCAGGTTGGAACATGGACTGGGCAGTCATCATTTGATAATGAAGACAGATGTCTTTTGCTTCTAGTCTGGATGGTAACTTGCTAAAAGACTTGGGTGAATGTCCTTAGGTCCAAGAAAAGGCAGGGACAGTTTGAGATCCTCTAATGAAATGTAACACAGAATTCCATTTGCCCACTTTGAATGAACTTCCCTAAGCAGAGAAGTGATGAGAGCAGGCCTCCTGGTCTTGCCTTAGATTTCCTATCTCCTTGGAAACCAATGTGGCCCCTTTATTCTCCCAGCATCAGTGCCATTTTGGAATCCAGAGAAGATGGTTGTCTATTGGCACTAAGCAGAGGTCAGTGCTGTTTGCCTGGAAAGGTTTAAATGGTGGTGGCAGTGAGAAGAAGGAAGGGAAGAAAGCCAGAGCCCGCAAACTTGAGAATCAAGAAACCACATGCTGGGAAGCCCTTCTTCTCACATATTGGTCCCTGGAGATCCTGTCTTGGTGGATTTTGTGTCTCTTTTGACTTATCGCTGCCCCTCTCATCCATCTCATTCTCAGCAATGGGTAACAAGCCGGCAGATGCGATTTGAAGGTGGATTTCAGGGCCGCTGCAACAAGCTGGTGGATGGCTGCTACTCCTTCTGGCAGGCCGGGCTCCTACCCCTACTCCACCGCGCCCTGCATGCGCAAGGTGAGCCCAGGTGCTGATAGGTGGGGCTGGATATTTTACTTTGCACTAACCAAGTCAGGAAGCCAGAGCGCTTATTTGGAGGGTTGGAATGAACTTTCCTGGATTTTGGGTGCTTGGTGGG
Organism: Marmota marmota marmota; assembly: GCF_001458135.2. Lineage (NCBI taxonomy): Eukaryota > Metazoa > Chordata > Mammalia > Rodentia > Sciuridae > Marmota > Marmota marmota. Next base: position 4,296,884 of record NW_025999900.1, read on the forward strand.
GAACCTCCTGCCCTGGGGCATGGGGGTGCTGAATAGGATTTAATTCCAGTGGTTTGATATCATTCATCTGGCAGAGGCAGGATGGGCTCACATTGAGCTGCTGTGAGGGGCCAGTGCTATGCTGTTATCAGCAGGAAACAGCCCACTCCTGCCCCAGGGTGACTGCCACCTCAGCTGAGTGTGAAACTGCAGCTTCCAACACAGCTGCATTTGGTCCTGTCAAAGCATACAGACTCACACTGTGCATGTGGCCACAGCAGTGACAGGAAGGACAGCTGGATGAAGGGGTAAGATCCAGAACCCGTGGGGGAAAGACCTGCCATGTGTGGCTAACTGCACAGTTGTCGCCTTGGGAAATGTTTTATTTAGAATCCATTGAGCCATCCTAAATGTGAGCTTGTTCCACACGCACCATTGGAGTGGCGAAATCTGCATTCCTTTCTGTAGGGTCTCAAATGGAAATGATGTGAAACCAATGTAGATCGAAAGCAGAAACTCTAGGAACATTCCGTCCTTTTCTCTTGAAACTTCAAGCAGTCTGCTGCCTCCAGTCTTCTCTGGCTCATTTACTTTCTGAGAGAACAGGGTGTCTGTCTCTTGAGTATGCCAGAGGGAGAGGGGAAGTCATGGTCACCTCGCTGGGTGCTAATCTGTTCCTGCAGGGAGATCCCTGCACCCAGGGGGAAGCTTTTCTTTGGACTCAGTTGGGTAATTAATTGCTCAAGTGTAAAAGATGAGATTCTTTTCTTTTACCCTTCCTGTGCTTTTTTTTCCTTTTTGTCTTTTTTGAACTCCGTTCTTTAGTTTCTTATTTCATTGGAGTTGTGGTCACTTTTGAGACTTAATTTAACTCAACAGAGTCCTGTCTTCCCAGCCTGGGGCCATTGGCTTTAAATCTCAGGGTATTAAGGCAAATAATTCCTCTTGACTGTAGAGCTTGCACAATCTCTGGCTTGATCACTAGAAGGGATGTCAGGAATTCTCTCCGAGTCCAGGTTTCCAAAATAGAAATAACTTGGGGTGTTGGTTATCTCTTTATTTGGAACTGGTGAGTCCAAGCACCTGGGGAGGTTATCAGTCTTTTACAGACCTATCCTTGGCAGTGATAAGATGTCATAAATCTGTAATGCCAGGGAAATCTACAGAGCTGTAACAGGCACTCCCTGCAGAAGCCTCCTTGGGGCTCTGGCTGGCACTATGTTCATTGAAGCTCAAGTTCTGGAGGATTTAGTCACATTAAAGATTTGCTTGTGGAAAAGGCTGTCTGGGAATCTTAATGCTTCCAGGTTGTTCCATAGCCTGGGAGAAGGCTCAAGGTGGGCCTATGATTCTTCTCTTCCTCAGAAACTGATAAAAAATTAATAGACTCTGGGATGTGAAATTACAATGATGATTATTTTCTTTATTTTTTGGTTACATTTCCTATTTTTTCTATAGTTGATAGGTATTTCTTGTGTATAGCAAAACAACAAAAACTGCTAGGTGTGGTTAGCACACACCTGTAATCCCAGCTCCTCAGGAGGCTGAGGCAGGAGTATGGCAAGTTCAAGGACAGCTTGGGCAACTTAGCAAGACCCTGCCTCAAATACAGATTTTTTAAAAATAGGGTAGGGAGATAGCATGAGGCCCTGGGTTCATTCCTCGGTACTGCAGCAACAATAACAATAACAAAAAACAGATGAAAACAACAAACATTATTCTAGAAAAGAAGGGAAATTCTATAAACAAAACAGGTAGGAGTCTGGGCATGGTGACACACGCCTATAATCCCAGCAGCTTGGGAGGTTGAACCAGGAGGATTGCAGAGTTCAAAGTCAGCCTCAGTAACTTATAGAGGAACTAAGCAACTCAACAAGACCCTGTCTTTAAGTAAAATATTAAAAAGGGTTAGAGGTGTTGCTCAGTGGTTAAGTGCCCCTGGGTTCACTCCTGGTACCAAACAAACAAAAACCCCAAAACAAATAAGTAGTAGGATGAGAAAAATAATTGTGACAAATGATCAAGTGTTAATTTGAAAAATGTCATACAAATCAATGAGCAACCCAATTGAAAATCAGTTAAAGGATCAGAACACATAGGCCCTAGGAAAGGAGGCACTGTTATTACCCCTTTTTCTATTACAGCTGCTGTATTAGTAGCAGCTGAGATTTCTGAAGCACTTATCATATGCCAGAGCCTTACTGTTTCACTATGTGTTCTCATTTGATCCTCAGAACAGCCCTATGAAATAGATACTTTTGACATTCCCATTTTGCAGATGTGAAAATAAAGTACATGAGGTTAAGTTACTTTCTTAAAATAACCTGACTGCCACCTACAATGGTTCATCATCGGTGGTTGTCTGATTCCAGACCAGTTGGCTTGTAACATTGCAGATGGCCATGAATTCAACCAAAAGCTGTTTAGATCATTTACAGTTAAAGAAATGCAGATCATATTGGCAGAGATTTAAAAATTTGATGACCTGTGTTGGGGACAGTGTGGGGAGATAGGCATATTTGTGCTCTTGAGTGGGGATGTAAATAATTGCATTAATTTTTGGAGGAAGTTTGGAGACATTTGTTTAAATTTCAGGGGCATTTTATCCCTTTGATCCCAGCAAGTGGTCTGTCAGGAATTCACCTGCAGAGGTGTTAGCAAGGATATATATCGAAGTGGAGTTTTGCTAGCAAATTGGAAATGCCCATAAAAAGGTTAACAGTTGTGATTGCTCCAAATAGCAGCTGCATGTAGTGGTCCATACATTGGGCTGAGATGGAGAGCTCAGCAGGATGCAACATAAAGTATAAAGAACCTGGCTGGTGCACCCTCAGCTCTTCCTGGGAGCATATACAAAATTCTAACAGTGGGAGGTAGATTACTTTGTAAATTCTGTATGCTTCTATACTATACTTTTATAAATTTTTGCTGTTTTTTTTTCTCCATATGCATTGCTACTTATATTTTTTGTGCTGGTGACCAAACTTATTGTATGCTTGCTTCCACTGAGCTACAACCCCAGCCACAAATACTTTTTTTCTTTTTAGGCAGTGCTATGGATTGAACTCAGGGCCTTGTAGTTACCTAGCATAGCATGCATGAAGCTAGGCAATCCCCAGCACTGCAAAAACAAACAAAAAAGTAGCTATGATTATACATACTATGATTATATTGCTACCTTAAAAAAAAAAAAAAAAAAAAAAAAAAGGCTTAAAGTGCAGCACAAGTCTATGCCATTCCCTAACCCAGAAAGTGACATCAGGGCTGGGGATGTGGCTCAAGCGGTAGCGCGCTCACCTGGCATGCGTGCGGCCTGGGTTTGATCCTCAGCACCACATACAAACAAAGATGTTATGTCCGCCAAGAACTAAAAAAAAATAAATATTAAAAAAAAATTCTCTCTCTTTCTAAAAAGAAAGAAAGAAAGTGACCATCAATATCCCACACTGATCACTTCTTTCCATCTGTCAAAGGTAATATTTGAGAAGAATTATTATTAGCTTAAAAATATCCAATGATGACCAATGCAGAGCTGTTTTTGTGGAACAGTAAGAAATCAGCAGCCTGCAAGCTTCTACTGGATTGATGGTTGCTAACTTGGTATGTTCTTTGGGATGTACCCTAGGATATTTCTTGTCCATCTGCAAAACTGAGCTACATGTGACTGCATCTGTCAGTCTTGGTTTGGAAAGACTCAATTTCATAGATAAAAGGAAGCTGAAATGCAAAATGATATTATAGTGGAAATCTATAATTTAAGGACGAGGTATAAAGGATGTAAAAGGCTGATTCCTTGCAGAGTTATCACCTTGTAATCATTATCTCCCTTCTTCTTGCCATAATTATGTGAGATTCAGTATCTCTGGAAGCTCCTTGTGGAGCTATGGACTTTAAGCTTTAAAACTTAATAATGTAGAAATCACTGAAACAAATAATAAACATAGCATTTTCTTTTTAGATTCCAATTTTAGCCATAAATTATCACTTGCCTTATAATAATAGTCTTTAATTTGTTGCAGGATATGAAATAAGGATATATTTTGTACAGAATGTTTAATGAAGTTAGTATAATATTTAAAATGAGTATGCTTTTTAAAGTAAAGCTTTGCCGGGTGTGTGGCTCATGCCTGCAATCCCAGTGGTTTGAGAGGCTGAGGCAGGAGGATTGAAAGTTCAAAGTCAGCCTCAACAACTTAGTGAGGCCCTAAGCAACTCAGTGAGAGCCTGTCTTTAAATAAAATACAAAATAGGGCTGGGGACGTGGCCCAGTGGTTGAGAGCCCCTGAGTTCAATCCCCAGTACAAAATCTCCCCCACAAAAAAGTAACAGTTTTTTATGGAAATAAACATCCCATATGGTTTACCCATTGGCAGGTTATAATTCAATGGTTATTAATGTTTGTAGAATCATCGCAGTTTTAGAACACTTTCCACATCCCCCCCAAAAAACCCCATACCCATTAAATTTGCTTCTTTATAGAAGAAATCACAAAGAAAAAATAACAGTATAACAATGTACTATGTGTTTTAAACTTGCATAACCAAAACAAAAGAGCAAAAAGGGAGAAAGAGGAACAGTGTATGTTACAGACAAAGGGTAAGTTTGATAAAAAGCTAGATTAATAAGATGGAATATTGGATTTTAGAAGACAAAGGACAAATAGACCCTCTCAAAAGAAAATGAAACTAGTAAAGTTATGGGAAAATTACACACTGATTAGTAATCAAGGCATGCTAATCAAATAAATGATCAGATACTATTCCTTTTTACCATTTTAATTGCTAAGAACTTTTTTTTTTTTTTAATATTTACTTTTTAGTTGTAGCTGGACACAATACCTTCATTTTACCCATTCGTTTTTATGTGGTGCTGAGGATAGAACCCAGGGTCTCGAGCCACAATCCTAGCCCAGAACTTTTTTTTTTTTTTTTAAAGTGAGCAGTGCTGGAGGTAGTGCAGTAAAATTTTAGATTTTTCTGGCAGCTATATAAGTTCTTAAAACAATTTATTGGGATTTATTAAGAGCTTTAAAAATGTTTATCCCCTTTAAAGTTCTGCTCAGGGCAATGTATTTGAAGAAAATAATCCTACACATTGAGAATATTCACAAATATATGTAGTGTGGCATTTCTTATACTTACAAAGAACTGGGAAGCAACCTTGGAAGTGAGTAAAGGAAGACAGGAAGTCCCACCATATATGTATGTGAAGACTCAGCTGTGCTCATGACTGGGGAAAAAGAGGAAGGGAATTGAAGTAATGAGCGCACCAGTGAGCACAGGTCAGGGTGAGCCCTCCATGGGACACCCTGTGTGCCTTTCACAATGTGAGCGTCTCATTGGGCCTAATGCTTATGTCAGGTGTTAAAGGAGAATAGCTTTTGTCACAACTCCAATGTCAGGCAACCACTGCCCCTCATCACGTGCTCAACCTGAGAAACAGCAGTTGCTTCCCAGGCCTTCCCCCTCTGTCTCCCTTTTTTTTTTTTTTTTTTTTTAAGAGAGAGGGTCTGGTTATGTTGCCCTCACTGGCCCTGAACTCCTGGGCTTAAGCAATCCTCCTGCCCCAGCCTTCTGAGTAGCTGAGACTACAAATATGTGTCTCTTTTAAGAAAACAAAAAAATTGGGCCAGGGGTGTAGCTCACTGGCAGTGCTTGCCTGGCATGTGCAAGGTCCTGGGTTTGATCCCCTGTACCACACACACAAAGAGAGAGAGAGAAGAAATCAAAAATTGAATTGTTATTTTCTGTTTGAATTATTTTGTAATTAAATATTTTGCTTACATAGGCACTGTATACCATATTTACTGTGAACTTTATAAATAGAACTTTATATGCACATATCCATGGGATTTTTTGGCCCTCTTTTCTTTAATGACTCAGTTACCTTATACATTCCATTAATGAGATACTGCATGGCTATTCATAATGATGGTTATGAAGATTACATAGCAGAATAGAAGTTTATGTCTTTAGTGTGAAGTGAAAAACATAAGATACAAAGTTAAAATAATTAGAACTAGAGAAGAATATATAGAAACAAGAAGAAAGGAAGATTAATTTTCAGTTGCATTTTACAGATTATTGATACATCTTTGTAGCCCAGGTATTGAAATATAAAACCTACCAAAGACAATGAAGGAGAAAGAGAGGGAGATATCTTGGGGACTGATAGTGTTCAGATTATATTGTTATATTATATACATGTAACAATTTGTAACAGCAGTACCCTCATGTGTACAACTATAATGCACCGATAAAAATGTAGAAAGAAAACAGAAAAAGACTTTCTGTACATTTTATATCTGTATTTTAAAAAAAAATCAATCTGTGCAATGGAAAGTCATCCCTCCTCCCCACTTGATAACTCCCTGGCCCAATGAATTCTCTGACTTACTAGCTGAACTTGAGTGAAGAAGCCTAATTATTTACTAGTAATCCTAGAATGGCCAGTTTGCCCTTGGGGTGTCCTATGATGCATGAGGGCAATTATTACTAATTCTTCTTAGGAAAAGTTTTTGAGCCAAGAGAGAAGTTAGTGCAGTGTCATGCACCTGTGTCATGCTATGCTGAGGAGGGAGGATCACTTGAACCCAGGAATTCTAGGGCAGCCGGCAGTATAGCAAGATTATGTCTCAGAAAAGGGAAGAAAAGTTGGAGAATTTCCCCTTAAGATAGATTAAGGTCAGGCTTAGAAAAGTAGAAGAAACAGAATTTGTTAACCCTGTGGAGAGTTCCCCTAGCTACTTAGAATCTGGTTAACAAGTTTCAGAGATAAGTTAGAGTAGATGTCTTCAGGAGCCCAGAGAAAACCGTGATGGACAGTTTGGGAGCAGTAATAGGTCATCCTGGAAAGGTAAGCTGAGCAACTGGTGCACTGCCTGCTGGAGATGTGGCTTAGGATCCTCCTCTGAGTTTACGGTGAATACTTCAAGACAAGTGAAATGCTCTTCAAACAGCTGTTCTTTGACGCATGACATGAAGATAACCTGCGTATTAAGAATGGGTGGAAGAGGAGGGAAACCCTGACTGTTCCCACTGGGTAAAAAATTACAAATAGGGCTGGGGCTGGGGTTCAGTGGTAGAGTGCTTGCCTAGCATGCATGAGGCACTGGGTTCGATCCTCAGCACCACATAAATGTAAAATAAAATATTGTGTCCACTTAAAACTTCATAATAAATATTTTTTTTAAAAAAATTACAGGTATTCAGCCCTCATAGTAGGACCCTGTATTATAAATAAGTTTGCAGCCTTTGTAAAGGAACGAATCAATACAGTCCAGTTAATGGTGTTACAGGCCCAATATCAGCCCCTAGACAGAGATAATAAAACTGAATCCTATGAACTCACTCAGAGTAACCCATGATTGGCTTCCAAGGTTCTCAAAAAGAAATGGAAGAATGAAAGATCTAAGCAACCTCATTCTACTTGGGACCTCATTTTGCTCTGAAACTTAACCTCTGACCTACTGCAGTCCTAAAGTCAGGAAAATACCACAGAAAAGCTCTGTGGAAACAGTTCTCAGAAAAGCCGCAGATGGTGATCACCTAAGATAGGCCAAGATATCGAAATATCTGAAATTCCAGATGGCCCCCACCTACGTGTGGTGACCAATATCTAAACTAGAAGCCCTGCAGCTTGGCATGTACCCCCCTTGCAACACCCTCACGATTTAAACCAATCATTCTTAAGTGCGTCAACCCCCTGAACTAACCAGTAATCCTTTCCAGATTCTTTTCTGCCACCTGATACGCTAATCATGTTTTAGAGTTGTTATTTGATTTTCCCGAGGTGTGTGATGATTTGCTAAGAGATGCTATGATGTAAGTGAAGTCCCTGCCTTCCCCAAAGAGTGTATAAAACTGCTACAAACCCTGGGCTCGGGGCCTCTCAGCATCACCAGTTGCTGTGTGCGCGCGGAAGACCGAGCTAGTTTTCAATAAACGCCTCTTTGCTGCTTACATCGAAAAAAAAAAAATTACAAGTATTCACTGATACTTGGCCAACCCTGCCAGGCCCTCACTGACCCTTTGCCCTTCCACAGGTGATCCTGCCCTCAGCATGAGCCACTGGATGTTCCATCAGCAGGCCCTGCAGGAGTACATTCTCATGTGCTGCCAGTGTCCTGCTGGGGGGCTTCTGGATAAACCTGGCAAGTGAGTGCCTTCTCTCTGGGAGGGAGGGAAGGAGAACAAGGTGGGAGGGGATTGTACACCTCAGGCCTTTGAGAGCCAGGGTGTCCCTCTCCATCTGACTGCTTAGTGCTAGCACTGAGTGGTAAAAGCACCCCAGTTGGGAGCATAAATGCTATTGATCCCGTTCTTCCCACTGCCCTTCTTGTTTCCCTCACATGTGTCTCCCTCCTCCCCCAGAGAGGTGAATGCTGGGTGAGTAGCTTTCCTTCCCCCCCTCCCTTTTTTTTTTTTTGGTTGAACCAAATTGGCTTAAATACAAAGGATACAGGTAGGGGTAGGGCATAGCTTAGTGGCAGAGCACTTGCCTAATAAGCAGAAAGCCCTGCGTTCAATCCTCAGCACAGGGGTCAGGCGGTGGGGGGGACCCAGAATTTTAAAACCCTTGAGCATTATAGAGACAATCTTACAGAGTAGATTAAATTCAAATCTAAGATGTTGTTCCATTATATTCTAGCTAAATGTGGGTATGCATGTGCGTGCACACACAGACACACTAACACATACCCTGCTACTATTGGCATCCTGGAAAAATCCAGGCCCAGCAATTTATCTGGAATAATTTAACTAATTTCTAGACATTTTTCTAGAGAAATATATTAACTTACCTCTAGCACTACTCCTGAAGAACCCTTTCTAGAGGCAGTTAGAAAGGACAACCCTAAAGTTACAGCCCCCTTGGCTTGGTGTACAGCTCAGTGATTGAACACTTGCCTAGCCTGCCTGAGGCCCTAGATTCAATCCCTAGCATCACCAAAAAAAAAAAAAAAAAAAGGAAAGCAAAGCAAAAAAATAATATAAAATTACAGTCTTATGGTTGGTAGGGCTGGAGGATAAGGCTTTTAAATTTACCACCGAGGAAAAGCCACACTTCTTCAGCCATGTGCACAACATGTGGGATGTGTGATGGAGTCCTGGGCCTCTGGACTCACGTGGTTATCTTCCACAGAGGAGTGACCACTCAGTGCTGCCTGTCCTTGCAGGTCCCGTGACTTCTACCACACCTGCTACTGCTTGAGTGGCTTATCCATTGCCCAGCACTTTGGTAGCGGAGCCATGTTGCACGATGTGGTCCTGGGTGTGCCTGAAAATGTGCTGGTAAGTCAGGATGGGATGCTTAACACCCTTCTCCACAGAGTTCCCAGGACAGGGGACTTCAGAGCAACTCCTGCAGAATTGGGTTTGTTCCCTGTGAGGACAGGCTTGGGAGCTTGCAGTCCCCTCCCTCCTTACATTGCAGTCCACCAGTGAGGTTGTGACCTTGGAGGAATTGCACCTCTAGGTACACCCGAGTTCCAGTGGTAGTCTGATCTGTGACAGCTTTTGTGCCTTTATTCCAGAGTTGAGGATCCAGATCACCACCTACCATCAGTGCCCTCTCTAGGAAGGCACAGTTACTTGGTACCAATGCAGCCTGTGAATCTAAATTGACCTGTAGTATCAGCAGGGCATGACCCCCAGTGTATGGCTGCCTCTCTCAGAGGTCTCAGCTTAGATTCCAACTCTGATTCAAAGAATGACATTACCCAAGATGTGCTGCTGTAGCGCCCCCTTCGTTCCCTTGTGGCACTGACCACAGTTTGCCATGTATTTGTTCAATTCAAGTTTGTCTGCTTCCCTCAAAACAAATCAGCCCTGCTGGTCTAGGTGGTGCACACCTGGAATCCCAGCAACTCAGGAGGCTGAGGCAGGAGGATTGTGAGTTCAACGCCAGCCTCAGCAATTTAGCAAGGCCCTAAGCAACTCAGCAAGACCTTGTCTCTAAATAAAATGCAAAAAAGGGCTAGGGATGTGGCTCAGTGGTTAAGCACCCCTGAGTTCAATTCTTGGTTAAAAAAAAAAAAAAATTCAGTCCCAGGCTGGGACATAATGTGATGGTACAGTTGCTTGCCTAGCATGTGCAAGCAAAGCCTTGGTTTCTACCCCAGCACTGAAAAAAAAATTTTTTTTAATTAACTTTCTTTTGTTGTGATGGCACATGCCTGTAATACTAGCCTCTTGGGAAGATGAGGTAGGAAGATCCTGAGTTTGAAGTCAACTTGGTCGATTTAGTGAGATACTGTCTTCAAAAAAATTATTCAGCCAGGTATAATGGTGCATACCTGTAATCCCAGCAGAGTGGGAGACTGAGACAGGAGAATCACAAGTTCAAGGACAGCCTCCGAAATTTAGCAAGGTCCTAGGCATATCAAAAAAAAATTTTTTTAAATTGATCAGTTTATCTGAATTTTTATGTTTTGGTGTGAAATTGCTCATAGTATTATATTTAAAAGTTTTAGGGCTGGGTTTGTAGCTCAGTAGTCGGATACTTGCCTAGCACGTGTGAGGTACTGGGTTCAATCCTCAGCACAACATAAAAATAAATAAAGGTATTGGGTCCATGTACAACTTAAAAAGTTTTAAATTTTTGCTGCCCTTATGTCCCCTTCTTTATTCTTCCAGTGTGGGACATTCCTGAATATTGTCCCAGAATTCTGTCTCAAAATTGAAGTTCCTTTGGATTTCTGTTGATAGAGTGGAACAATGTAAATCAATTTAAATATGATCTGACCCCCTTACTACATAATACATTTGTGGTCCTTTTCCTTGATTATAAATGTAAATGTAATCAAGTGATTATAAATGTTCATTGTTTTAATAATTGGAATATATATATAAGTATAAATAAAACAATTAAAAACAATCAGCTAGTGGTGGCACATGCCTATAATCCCAGCGGCTCGGGAGGCTGAAGTAGGAAGATGGCGAGTTTGAGGCCAGCGTGGGCAGCTTAGTCCCTGTCTCAAAACAAACAGGCTGGGGATATAGCTTAGTGGTTGAGTGCTTGCCTAGTATGTGAAAGACCTTGGATTCAATTTGCCCTAGTACTGCAAAAACCGTTTTGGTGTATTTTCAATTTTTGTCTTTATTCATATGTATCTGTAAACAAATTTTAAAAAGGAAGTTTTAGATAGTGTGTACCTACTGTTTTTCTCACTTAAACATCTTTAAAATTAAGCACCCCTAATCTGAACATTCAAAATGTAAAATGTGGGATGGAGCTGTGGCTCAGTGGTAGAGCGCTTGCCTAGCACGTGTGAGGCACTGGGTTCGATCCTCAGCACCACATAGAAATAAATAAATAAAGGTATTGTGTTCATCTGCAACTAAAAAAAAAAAAAAAATGCAAACTGCCCCAAAATCTGAAACTTTTTGAGTGTCATGTCAGCATGGGGCTGAAGATGTAGCTCAGTGGTAGATCCTGTGCTTAGCATGTGCAAGGCCTTGGGTCCTGTTTCCACCCCAACCCCACAACAACAGAAAAACTTGTATTTTGGGCTCTTTGGTTAGCAATGCTGAACTGCTAAAGTCTATGTGATTATTCCAAAATCTAAAAACTCTAAAATATGAAACACTCTGGTACCATACATTCATATAAGAGATGTTCAACCTGTGTAAGTATTTGTCTATATCATTAAATATCTGAAAGGATGTAGTTCAATGGCTGTATATGCTGGGCACAGTGGCACACATCTAAAATCCCAGCTTCTCAGGAGGCCAAGGCAGGAGGATCATAAGTTTGAAATCAGCCTCAGCAACCTAGTTAGACCCTGTCTCAAAAAATTAAAAGGCCTGGGAATGTAGCTTAGTGGTAGAGTGCTTACCTAGCATGAAAGCCCTGGTTCAGTCCCCAGTGCTGCAAAAAAGAAAAAAAAAAAAATAGGCTGCTTAACATTTTCCTATGTCTTCATGTTCTATAACGAGTTTTTAGTAGTAAATACCCTGTTTTTGAACCTTTGGGCCTAGAGAGAGATCTTTCTGTGGTCTCTGATGATTCCTTAAATTCTTAGTAGTCCATTTCAGGGGGCAAAGGATGGGCATGTTTCCAAGGATCGCCAGAGTGACGAGTTGGCATCTGTTCTCTTTGCAGCAGCCCACTCACCCTGTCTACAACATTGGACCAGACAAGGTGATCCAGGCCACCACGTACTTTCTGCAGAAGCCAGTTCCAGGCTTTGAGGAACCTGAGGGTGAGGCAACAGCAGAGCCTGCAACTGATTAGAGGATCTGGGTCCCGGACGCTCTGTGCTCACCCACCTCCCTGGTCAGACGAGGTTGATACATTCGATACATGGCCGATTCCCTGCTACACAGCAGTGAGCACCATGGAGCTGTGGTTCTCTTTGTCTTTTCTTGTCAAAACAAAACCAACCGCTCCTGGTTTGAAGTACACAATGGCTAGGTTTGGAGGTACCTAGTGGCATGGTTTTTAAAATTCTCTTCACACCTGTCAAACCAAAAATCTGTCAGCCGTTGCAGTGAGGTTGGGGAACAGTGCGTGCTGGGAAGATGCAGCCCCTCCCCACCAGCCCGCCAGCCTGGAGGGCCACATCAAAATGAATGGTGTCTATGGGTGTCCCCACATCCACAGCCACTGCTGCGCCTCCCACCTGCACTCCACCATCAAATCACCAGATGGGGCACCCTTCCATGATGGAATCAGTCTGCTCCATACCAAGGTGGGGCTTTGGGTCCCACCAAAATGAGTTCATGGGAAAAGACAATGGCGGGGCTGCAACAGGAGGTGCTTCTGCTTCTCATTTCCCACCTGGTTATTTGCAAGGGACAAGAACCAGGAGCAGGGGGAGAAGGGTCTCCTTAAATTGAGAGTCCGTCCCCCTCAACCCTGGCCAACTGAGCCGCCACACATCTCTCCAAGGCTGCGCTTGGTGCACAGGCAAGACTTGCTTCAGCCCCAGGTGTGGTGTCTTAGACCCGGAAAACCAATTATGAGTAGAAAATGAACCTCTAGTTCAGTTCTGCCTCAGAGGAAGCAGGCCCCAGTACCCAGCCCCTGCCCCTTCCCCATCATGTACGGTGAAAACCCCCTACGGTCCCCAGGGCAGTGCCCACAGCTTGGGGCCGCTCTATGTTTCCATCTTTCTCCCACCAGACTCCCAGCCCACCCTCTTCCAAGACAGTGTTGTCTATTCTCACCCAGAGTATTAACACTACTAAGTCTTTCACCTTAATTTATGACTCAGGATTCATTCCCGTCCTGCCCACTAGAGGCTCACAGAGATAAAACTAAGTGCTAGACAGCCGGCCGCTGCTAGGCAGGAGCTGTGTGAATGGCAAGTGGCAGGGTAGGGCTCTCTGGGTGTTGGCCCACAGTGCTCTGGTGCCTTCTGCATCAAGCCCTTTATGGTCAGTGGGGCGCTAAGTCTGGTCATCCGTCCACTGCTATGGTCACAGCAAGCTCCGCACCACTGTCCCAGCCTCAGCCTTCACTGGGCACTGTGGGCGGCAGGCAGACAGGAGCGTGGAGATGCAACATGAGGCTCTTCTCAAAAACTGCCATTTGCTGCCTCTAATTCCCTTCCCTATTGCTTTGGTGTATTGGGCTACATATTATCCTCTTGAAATAATAAAAATAACATTTTCTATGATGTCTCTTACTTGTGATCTGTGCCAAGAAAATTTCTTCAGAATGTCCGATAGGAAGTAATGAAGGTTGCTCATGTGAGTGCCACATTCTTCCTGAGCAAGATCCCAGACCATTTGTGTCGGCAGTTAAAAATGAGTAGGAGCTGAGTTCTGCTCTCACACGCCGCCACCTCTGGTGGAGGAAGCAGGGGCTCCAACAAGGAGTACGACTGCTTTATAAGCTCTCTGGGCAGTTCAGTTTACTTTGGTCTCTGCCTGTCTGTCCTAATCTGACTATGAGCAGGGACTGTGCTACGGAGCCCCAGAGGGGGCATTCTGCATTGGTAGAAAGGACAGTTTAGGAAAGTTGCTACCATCATTTTTAACTCAGGGGAGTTATGCTGGCTTTCCCTAGGTGGGTGAATGTCCTGGCCAGAGAAAGGGGTTGGCACAAGGACAGGTTGGAATCCTGTGGTCACCTGCCTTTCCCTCATCTGGAGAAAATTCTCTCCCAAGCAAGTCTAAGAAAGCCGATACTCTGTGGCCTGCCCCTTGCACAACCCAGGTCTGCATTCTGGGGTGTAATTTCTGCTCCCTGTGTTACTTTAGCCCTGCTAACAAAGGTTTGGCCTCCAAAACAACATATTAAAATGCATCCTTAGGCATTACTATAACAAGCATGTCACTCTGTACCTCAGAACCCTCAGGGTATTGTGAGATTAACTATAGTAATGATTGGTTTTGTTAAGACCGAAGGGGCTGCTTCAGCCTGAGCATGCTTTATACCAGGAGCTGGCCCAGAGGGTAGGTAAAGTCCAGCCAGGGAGAGAAGAGAGGGCCAAGTACTCTTGGAGTCTACACTGACATTTCCATGAGAGTCCCTTTTCTGAAGGGCTTCTTTACTCAGCCTTCTGGGCAGGTCCTAGAGATAAATCCTCAGGAGTATCCTGTGGATCTCTAGTAGAGGACACTAACAGCATTCAAGGTGGGCTACCCCTCATGCATATATATTTTCTCCATCAATAAATACAAAAATACCACAGGTCTCTGTATCCAAAGGCCCCAACTTCCCCCTCATTCCCACCTAGAGTGCCCTAGGAGCTGAGAATCCTGCCAGATCCTCTTGGAAACAGAAAGCCAGCATGAACTCCCCTGAGTTAAAATGATGGTAGCAACTTTCCTAAACTGTCCTTTCTTCATGACGTTTCTGAGTTGCAAGCCACTGGTTAGATTCTAGCCAAGAGCTCCGTGAAGGGGGACAACACAAAATCAACCTGAAAGATTGCAGCTCTCCCTTGTTCTATCCCTCATTCTCTGCTCTTCTTTTCACAAGGAGACTTAGCTGCCCTGCCTTCACCCATGGGATCTCAGGGCCTCCCCACCTTTCTCCATCACCAGGGTGAGTCTCGTCTACTGAAAGTTGGATTTTTTATCTCATGACTTTTCTAGTTCATCCCAGATCCCAGGAAAACTGCACAGATTTAGGCCCAGTTTCGAGTCACTGGTCAGGGGTCTGGGTCTCCTTTCTTTTTAATATCTTCGGGCTAATGTGAGCCCCAGCACCAACCTGGTAGCCATGCAAGGCTCCCAAAGCTGCTTCCAGAAAGGACTATAGATGCCTTGAGCCAGAAAAGTGCCAACCCCAATCATGGAATTAACCAAGAAGCAAGTTTCTTTAGGGGTAGCTTTCACTTCAAAATCCTACCTTCCTTCCTAGCAGTCCTTAGTCGGCTGCTCTTAGGTTTCTTAAGATGGAGCCTATTCTTGTCTTTGAGTCCTTAGAAGCACAGAATAGCCATGTTGGCTTCTGAACTCCTCCACCACCAGGGGTGCCATAAAGCCCATGGCAAGTTACCAAATTGCCATGCCATGAGGGAGTTAGTGACCAGAAACTGTAGGAGAAGGTGTCACACTGGTCCAGGAACCCAGAGGATTAGGGATAAAATGACTTTTGGAACTGAGCTTTATTTAACCAGAGCTCCTTGGGGTTAAGGCAAATAAGACTGGAGAAGGTCACTAGAGTTGCCATCAACAAAAGCAAACACACCATCTGCTGGGAGAGACCATCTTTTTCCCAGTGATAGATCCTATGAGGCTGTTGTGGTCTGGATGTGAGGTGTCTCCCAAAAGCTCATGTATGCGACAGTGCAAGAGGGGTTAGAGGAGAAATGACCTGGCCACCGAAACCTTAATACAATCAGCGAATCGTTCCTATGATGGGATTAACTGAGTGCTGGCTGGAGGTGGGTAGGGTGTGGCTGGAGGTGGGTCATTGGCAGCGAGCCTTTGGGGTATATATTTTGTATCTAGCAAGTGGTGTCTGTTTCCTGGTCATTACCTGAGCTGCTTCCCTCCACACACTCTTCCTCAAGCCCAGCTGTCTATGGACTGAGACCTCTGAAACTGTGAGTCCTCAAATAAACTTTCCTCCTCTACAATTGTTCTGGTCTTTTAGTCACAACAGAGAAAAAGCTGACTAAAACATAAATATTTATCATGTAGACTCTTAATTAGGACACACCGAGAACCCAAGGATCATCCTTTCCATAGCAGTTTTGTGGACAATTTTGCAGTGATCCTATGAAGCCCCTTCTCAGGAAGACATACAAAAGCAGAGGCCATAACACACAGTTAATGAACAGTGCCACAACAGGCCTTCCAGGAAGGGCTAGCCCCAGATCTTGCTGGGCTGTTCCATGGTGATTTAACTTAGCAAAAACCATGAAGTTTTGAAAATCTTCAGAGGGTGATTACATGCTTCTTAGGCTATTTCACTGATATTAACCATATGTATTACACTTATGGCATTAGCTTGATAGCCAGGAATGAAAAATGGAGGTGGCTGGAGTGAAACTGTGATAGAGCCCTTGCATAGTGTGCATAAGGTCCTGGGTCCAATCTGCATCACTGCAATGAATGAGGTCATGGCTAGAGCTGGAATCCATTGATCTTGGATGTCAGACATAGATAATGATGTGATATTCCATTATGAAAACTGAAGACTTGTCTTTTACTCCTACCATGTTTATGTTGGCCCCGCCTCCTTAGGTTGTGGGATAGGTAGCAGGAGCTCACTAGAAACTTCAGCATCCAGTAAAGAGTAAGGGGTAGGGGCTGGGGATGTGGCTCAAGTAGTAGCGCGCTCACCTAAGCATGAGTGAGGCACTGGGTTCAATTCTCAGCACCACATAAAAATAAAATAAAGATATTGTGTCCACCTAAAACTAAAAAATAAACATATATATATAAAAGGTAAGGGGTAAAGGCTCCAGGTGGGAAATGGACGCGCTTATGTCTACAGGCCTAGGAAAAAACAGGCACCACATTCACCGCATCCCATAAGGCCGTCTCTCATTTAGCCCATTCTGGGGTAGGTTTGGTTGTGTGACTATTTGCTTCCCCAAAGCTGACAGCAAGGCCTACTGTTAGTGGGACACACAGGCCTGTGATGGAGGCTGTCTGCCTGTGCAGCTGCCATGTGGGGACCCAGGGATTTGTGACGGGGCAGGGGGAGTACTTTGCCAATAATTTATTCTTCTACCATCTCCCCCTGGGGTGACAAACTATTTTTGGTAAAGAGCCAGGTGATACTGCAATTTTAGCCTTTGTGGGCCACGTGGTCTTGAGATGAAAGCAAGACAAGTAGTAAAGGGAAAAGGGAAGAAAAAGGAGACTGTAATTTGAGCCTGAAGGCCTTGTGCTGAAGTTTCTCATACCTTTTCTTCTTAAACTAGATTCTCTTTCCTTTATTGTGATACTGGGGATCAAACCCAGGGGTGCTCTACCACTGAGCCACATCCCCAGCCCTTTCTAATTTTACTCTGAGACAGGGTCTTGCTAAGTTGCTCAGGCTGTTCTTGAACTTGGGAATCTTTTGCCTCAGCCTCCTGAGTTGCTGGGATTATAGGTGTGCATCAAGTTTCCTTTAAAAGAACCCGAGACCCCCCAAATGCATCTCAGTCTTGAGGTAGTCCACACTCTCTCCCTTCAAGTCTATGTTCCTTGCTTCCCTGAATAAATCTTTTATTTGTTCTTTTGACACATCTTAAGAGTCTTTTTTATGATGTTTGTCAATGACCTCATTGTCCTGAGTTGAGGTCCCCTTCTCTGGGACCGCCTCAGACCCCCTCTGGTGATAGTCTGTTAGATCTTCTCTACTCTGCCATTGTGCCACTGAACAAAGCCATACAAGTGTGACTATGTTCCAGTCAGACTGCATTTATGAAAACAGGTGGTGGCTAGGTTGAGCTCAAGGGCTGTAAGACTAAATCTCAGCCACAGTCACTCAGCATGGCTGGGATTCTTTCTGTGTAAAATTAGAGCCAAATGACAAATGTACTTGGTAGGTAAAGCTTGGGCCAAACATTCTGGTCACCCATAAACACTGCTCAGTGGCATTTCTTGCCTTGGATGAGGAAGGAGAATAATGTGATTTAAGTCACCATTGGAACTGACAGAAAACCAGGCCCAACTGGTTTACAGCAGAGGAAATGTGTTGACTCCGAAATTGAAGGTCCTTGAGTGAGGCTGGCAGTCGGGGAGACTTAGGAAGTTTCCGCCCTTCCCTGGAGGTCTCCACATAAGCTCCAGCCTTGGGCTCTCTCCTTGTGGTGTTTTAGAGAGCAGCAGCAATGGCTCTAGACCTTACACTCTTCTGGCATCCAGTTCAGCAGACCATCCCCAGCCTTCCTTCCCAGTGGGGACAACTGAGTTTCCCTGGCTTAGAGCAAACCAAGGGCCTTTCTGAGAAGCAATCCAGTGACCAGAATATAATGCACTAATGGGCCTACACCAGGGGGAATGCGGCATCATTAGAAACACACAGTCTGAAGAAAGAGAAAGCAATGAAGCCTCAGATGCAAATAGGGATGTAACTGAAGGGGAAATGGATGCTGGAGAAGCAAATCACCATCGCTCTCTACCACAGTGGATTATTACTGTGACAGAAACCTGACATTGTTGGCATCCTCCCCTAAGCCAATCATTTTCATCTGTTCCTTTGCTTCAGTAATTTGTTCAGGTTTGGTAGTAACTCGGGGGTGAGCCAGCCAGTACGGTTTGTCCTAGCCTCAGTGACTGGTTCACAGCCAAGGTCGTGACCTAAAATAGTCCAAAGAAAGAGAGGTCCTAGACATCTGATGACAGGGGAAAAGCTGTCCTCTTCCAGAAGGGATGTTAGAATGTGTGGCCTGAGATTCCTATAACCATTTTCCTACCTAAAAGAAGCCATACAGATGTCCATGAGACTGATCCCACAACCCCACCTGCCTCTGGATGTTCAGTTCCGTGAGACAATTTAATGAATAATTTTTTTTCTTTTTTTTTTTAAAGAGAGAGAGAGAGAGAGAATTTTAATATTTATTTTTTAGTTTTCGGCGGACACAACATCTTTGTTTGTATGTGGTGCTGAGGATCGAACCCGGGCCGCACGCATGCCAGGCAAGCGCGCTACCGCTTGAGCCACATCCCCAGCCCTCCGTGAGACAATTTGAGTTGGATTTACTATTACAGTTGGTTCTCAACTTACAATTTTCCAACTTCACAATATGCACAAAAGCAATATGTGAAAGTTCAGGTGTAGTAAATGTATCTTCCACTTAATATTTTTCAACTTACGATGGGTTTATGGGGATGTAACCCTACCATAAGTTGAGGCACACCTGTACTTGCAACTGAAAGCACCTCATATATACAATCTTCACCTCACATTAGCCCCAAGGCCATGAAGATCATTACCTGTTACCTGAAAAAACGTGGAGCACCCTGAACACACCTCCCCAAAAATAACACCTAAGAATGCCACTTGGCCTGCTGCCACTCATTTGATCCTTGACTCATGCTCAGAAGGTGGGTGAGGCAGGTGTTTGACCCACATTTTACAACTGGAGAAACAGGTTGGAGAACTACGTGAATCACCGGGGTCCCCATGCCATCAAGTAGCGTCTGTACCTGGGCCCAGATCTGCTTCCCCAAAGTCATGCTCTGCACCACCCAGCCTCTAAAGGGGTAAAGAGGGTTGTTGGGCACCCGGGCAGGAGTCAACATGCTTGGTTCCCTCCAGGGCTGGGTAACTCAGGCTCTGAGCGCTGGCCTCCATTTTTCACCAGGATGGGAATGGTGATGGCAAAGAGCAGGGGTAGACTGATTTCATCCCTTCTAACAGGTTCCGTACTGTCTAGTCGGTGGCATACAGTGACATTCTCTGTACCAAGTGCATGGCACCCCAATGCAGATTATGATGTGTGACTCACAGTGAGGCTGTAGTGAGTCAGTCTCTCCTGGGGGCTGACCCCTTGACAGCCAGCCTTCTCCAACCTGGCCCCGGCATGTCGAACTGTCTCCTAGACATCCTCTTCACTGCCCTGCAATAACCAGCTTTGCTGCAGCTTTTCACCAGCAGAGCAGGAGGTTCAGAAAAAGTGGGGCCAGGTGGCCTGATGTTCCTCCCTCCTGCTTCTCTGGCACACCCAAGAACATGGCCTGGCAGGGCAAGGACAGTCACTAGCCCAGCTTAATAGAAACTTTCCCTTGCTCTTGTCTTCCCCCTGAAGAATCACAGCTCTTACAAAATAATAAGAATGATGCATTTTTAAAAATGGAGCCGGGTATAATGGCATATGCCTATAATCCCAGAGGTTCAGGAAGCTGAGGCAGGAGGATTACAAGTTCAAGGCCAGTCTTGAACTTAGCAAGACCCTGTCTCAAAATGAAATATAAAAAAGGCCTATAGGTAGAGCTCAATGGTAGAGTACTCCTGGGTTATAGCTCAGTGGTAGAGTGCTTACCTGGCATACATGAGGCCCTAGGTTCAATCCCCAGCACCATATATACAAAAAAAGTGCAATCATAAAAAAATAAACTATTTTTTTTTCCTTTGCGCAGGGCTGGGGATCAAAGCCAGATTACTCACATGCTAGGCAAGAGCTCTACCACTGAGCTACACCCCCAAGCCCCCAAATAACTTTTTAGTTTAGTTTTAGACTGACATAAAAATAGCATAAGAAGTTCCCATATACCCATCCACCAGTTTCTCCTTGGTAAACATCTTCATTTTACCTGGGCATTTGCACAACAAATGAGCCAGCATAGACACATTAATTGAATTCCACACTTCATTTAAATCCCCTTAGTTTTTACCTAAGGTCATTATCCTGTCCCAGGATCCCATTTAGGATATGTTGTAAATGTGATCATGTCTCCTTAAGCTCTTCTTGGCTGTGACTTCCTTGTGTTTGATGGCCTTGACAGTTTTGAAGAGTATGGATCAGGAACTTTGCAGAATGTCCCTACCCTGGGATTTGTGATGTTTTCTCATGATGGGGTTTGGTGTTTTAGAGGTAGAGAAGAGGGAAGGTGCCGTTCTCACCACATCAAGTCAAGAATATATGAGATCAACACGGCTTATCATCAATGCTGCTGACCTTGAACATCTGTCAGGTGTCTCCAAAGTTTACTCCACTCCTTTCCATAGAGTACTTCTGGAAGGAAGTTACTATGTATAGCTCACATTTAAGGAGCGGGGAGTTAGGCGCTGCACCCTGACGGCAGAGTCGATAAATTATTTGGAATTCTCTACGGGAGATTTGTTTATTCTCTTTTTTTAAAAAAACATTTATTTTTCAGTTGTAGTTGGACACAATACCTTTATTTCACTTATTTATTTTTATGTGGTGCTAAGGAATAAACGTCACACATGAGAGGGGAGCGCTCTACCCGAGCCACAACCCCAGCCCCTCTCTTCAGTTATTCAGTTGGCCCTCTGTATCTATAGATTTTGCACCTGTGAATTCAACCAACTACAAATTGAGTAGTTTTACTTTTATCCCAATACTACATCATTAACTTTGCTGCTCAATTATTCCTGCTTTGGCCATTGGGAGCCCTTTCAATTTGCTCCTGAATGCCTTTGACACACACTTTCTTAACTTTTAATAATAATTATAAATTCATTTTTACTTTTTCTCTCAAGAAATACTGCCTTGGATAATTGGCACTCAATAATACATACGTTTGGGTTCAGTATGCTAGACCCTCAACCTTTGATCACATTAAAAATTATTTCCATAATAATAAGTGCACTATCCTGAATGTTGGTGATCTTGAGTGTGATACTTTGTTGCTACCTCTGTATCTGTGATGATCTGGGCTGGTGTGACAAAGGGTGGGCTGGAGACTACAAGACCCAGAGTAGAGCGCAAAGATCAGCTCTCTGGAGTGGGAAGGCTGCAGGGGCACTGCTCCCAGAGCATGCTGCCTATCACACAAGGTGGAGGCGAGGGCCCTACAAGCATTACCCCATGAGGGTGATGCCCAGAGCACTGTGCTCCCTTCCATCTCTAGAGAAGAAGCTGTCATATGCCTGATCCTAAGGGGGCCCATGAATATGGTGGAATGGGATGTGAGCCATCTTCCCTTCACTAACAGCTGCCAGCAGACTCTGGATGGCTGCATCCTGCCTCCCACCCAAAGCTGGGCTCTCATGAGGAAGAGGAAGGAGAGAGTCCAAGAGCCCAAGAAGCGCTGAGCTAGCCCTTCCCTGGCCCTGCCACAGTGCCCAACCTCAGAGGTCCCCTTCTAAACTCCTCTAGAGCCCAGAATCTGGAAAAGTGCATTTGAAGGCAGGGTCCAGGCTTATAAATTGCCTAAATCTCCTTGGTGGTTGGGGCCATCTCTGGGTTGAACTCACCCAGAGACAACCGCAGAACTGACCCACCAAGGGCACAAAAATGAACATGCCCTTTGGGACACAGTCCACATCAGCGTATTTGTGGAGTACTGCTATAGGCCAGGCCCTGGGTTAGGGGGCCACAGCAAGTGCAGACTAGCCCCGACCCTTATGGGAGCTGCCAGCTGGACAGGCCTGCTCACCACTGCTCTGCTTCCACACGAGGCCCTGGACTCATTTCTTGGATGGGAAACATAGTCAAGTTGTTGGAACCAGAGACCCTCTTCCCCAAAAGTCTCCCTTTAGCCTTGTGGCAGGTGTTCACTATGGAGGTGACATTCCTTTCTCAACTGGCCAGCCTTGCTGTGGCCTTTTGGCCCAAGAGTGCTTGCTACTGTCCTTTAGCCCTAGTTCTGCCCCCATGGCCCCCAAGCTGTCGATAACACCAGTAGGTAGAGACAATGACTCTAGAGTGTGTCATGAGCTAGGGAGGAGTGACCAGGGGTGTGGACGGAGGCGCTGCAATCACTTGGCTATTTATTGAACCAGACTTTGCGTGGCTCATTCCATGTTCCTAGGTTCGGAGGAGCCAGCATGTGGGCGAAGGCTATCCTTTCCCCACAGGCCTGCACCACTGGCTTTGAAGGAGGCTTAATCCCTCACTACTTTCAGCATGAAATGGAAGATTCTGGCACAGCTTTCTTGATTTTCTTTTTTCTTTCTCTGGCCTTTAATTCACTGGAAAAAAATAATAGTAGAGATTGTGCTGGATATTTTTGCCCAGAGAAGGCTGTAGGTGGACAAGGGCCCCACCCCTGTGATGAATATCAGAGGAAAACAATCCTGATTGGGGCCTGGCAGTCACAGCAGGCCTGCTGGGGCAGCTGGCACCTACCTAGTACAGGGCACAGAAGGGGACCTGCTAGGCTGGTTGTGGACTGTCCAGGGCCACCTGTTTGGTGTTCTGCTAGACACACCCGTCATGCTGGGTATGTGGATGCAGTGGGAAGACATGCCCCTGAATCCAGTCAGCAGACTTGTCTGTCCCCATCTCACCCCATTACAAGTCCCTATAAGGAAATTAACATTTGTTTCTCCTCTCTGTAAGAGGCTTGAGCCATCTTAACCAAAAAAGAGTACATCCTTTCTTTTGAAATTCACCCAGAGGACACCGGAGGGGAACCCACAGCCAGCTTTACTCTTGACAACACTTCTGAGGTGTGGTCACCTTGGTAACAATTGTTTTAAGCTGCTCTTTTTTAGGGATTAGGAGAAAGCCTGATCTGGCTGAAACTGGTTGAAGCCACCAAGCCTCTCACCTGAACCTGCAAAATTATCCTACAGGCCAACTTTTGTGGTCAGAGGGCCAGAAACTCCACCCTAAAGTCCTGCTAACACCGCCATTTTCTGAACATGTCTCTATGCAGCGTCATCAAGTTTGCTTAGGTAGGTGCAGACACGAATTACTTCACATTTCCTTACTTCAATTACCTTGCCCCACACCTCAGACCACCTTTTTTATTTTCTTCTTCTTACCATAAATATCCCCTAAACCTTCTCAGGGAGGTAGATTTGAGTCCAGGGACTTAACACTGTCCCCACCCTTGGCTACCTGGTGAACTGAAGTGATTTACATAACTCAGCCTCCGCCAGGTGTAGCACCCACACTACTAGGCACCACAAAGCAAAACTGAAGCCAGCCTAAGGATGGCAGGAAGGCACAGTGTTAATGGTTAATGGCTCTGACCCAGCCGGCCAGGGTATATATCATTTCCCAAGTCCATTTGTTTCAAAAGGTAACAGATTTGTGGTTTTGCTGAAGTTCCTTCAGAAAGCAAGCACAGCACATTTGTCATTGCCCTTTGGCACCCAACATATATCTCCCCTTTCTTTTAAAGATTTTAACATACTGAGACCTTATCACTTCAGAGCAGGATGGCATTTATTCACTCTGTATTTCAATAAAACCTGCACAGCCCAGGATTCATGATGGCAAACAGGACTAAGAATTGCCAACACTGAGTACTTACTAAGTCCCAGGCAGAGTTAAGGGCTTTTCATACTTAAGCCTTTAAGTCTCTCAAGCGCACTTGGTGCTACAATTGTCCTCAAGTTATGGCTCAGGAAACCAGGGCAATGTCACCCCAGAGGTAATCAACAGGCCAATCCAGACAGACAGGCTCACGGCCTCTGGGCACAGCCACTCCTGCACTAACTCTGAAGTTCCTCAGGCCCTTTCCTCACCGGTGTGCCCCATATTGAGATGGTGGCCAGGAGGGCCCCCAGAACCTAAGCACAATTCACTGTCTATAGTGTTCACTCCAGTCGAACCTGCAGTTGGACCTGGCTTATCCATTTGATTTTCTACCTTTGGGGATTAGCTAAAAAATACTTTTTCTTTATCCCTACCCTAGGGAAATCTAGGGATGTTATTTATTAGCCTTTGCCTTGGGAAATCTCAGACACCAAAGGAAATTCTTTTGACACTCACAATGTACCAGGGTACAGGCTGGCAAGCTTTTTCCCTGAGACTCCTCCTCAACCTTAGGAATCTGTTTTGAGCAAAGAGAAGGCTCTAGTTTTACATTCCCAGAAGCTATTGAGAACTGAGTCCAAGAAGCCTGAGAGGTAGCCTTGCTCTGGTTTTCCTGGGACTAGAGGCCAGCTGGAGCCTGGTATGGTAACAAGTGTGCTGCCTGGGGATTTAAAGCTGGCCCCTGCAGAGCATTAGAACCTCACTGAAGCAGGGTGGTACAGACAGGAGTTACTTCCCCCATCTTCCACCATGCACAGCCTTCCTCAGACCTATGTTGGCAGTTCCGCTCACCTGTATCTCACCTGTCCCAAGGGCTTCTTTAGTTTCTTGTTGTTATACTTTAGGAGTCAAACCTGAGTAATATGAGGACCACTTAGGAGAACTTAGACTGACTTCAGCTGTTGGGCCAAAATGCTTCAGGTCAGAGGGGCTGGAGCCCATGAGTCTTTTTAACAAAACACGCACTTTGAGCAACACCACTCTGGGGTTTCTGAGCAATCTCTCCAAGCCTCTAATATGTCCAAAGGTCAGAGATGCACTGCCTGGTGGGGGGAGAGAATCTGACACATACCCACTGGGGCCTCCTGTTTTGAGGTCTCTCAGTTTGGGCCTGGGTCACCTTGCTATCCTTGTTAAGGAAAGGATAGGAGCCGGAAGCACCTGGGAGACCCAAGAAGTCAACCCTCACTCTGGGGCAGGCATCTAGGAGCTGGAGTTCTCCATCTTGCAGCGGGCCTTGGACAGGTGTTTTGTGTAGATAATGACAGCTGGCACTTCAGTGTTCACTTAGTCCTAAGGTCAACCATGTTTATCAGCATTATCTCACTTAATCCACCTAATGAAGCTAGTACTATCATCACCCTCATTTTATAGATGAGGCTGAGAGAAGTGACAAGGCTACTGAGGGAAAGAGAGGATTTTGAACCCAGGCAGGCATAAAACACACACATGGAATCCGACGTGAGGCACACACCTGTAATCCCAATTTGTGGGAAGACTGCAAGTTCAAGGTCAGCATGGGCAACTTAGCCAGGTCCTAGTAATTCAGCCATACCCTGACTCAAAAAATAAAAAGGTCGGGGATGTAGCTCAGCAACAAAGGACCTCTGGGTTCAATCCCCAGACCAAAATAAATAAATAAGTAGAAATGGCATTTTGTTTTCTTTAGTCCTAGTTCAGGGGCTGTATCTTCTATTATCTATTCAGCCTTGTTTAAAAAATCTGCCCCAGCTAAGATGACGGCTGTGAGCCTAACTTAATTCTTCACTAAAGTTGTTTGTAGCTTTCTACAATGGGATTAGTGTATCAGCAACTTTAAAAACTGGGTCATTGTAAATATCCTTGCACTTGGGGCAACTGCAAAGGTAGGAACATACCAAGCTCACCACTGAAAAAGAGAAAGTGGTGGCTTTTCCAGTGAAGCTACCTGTTGCAGTGACCAAGATAATCAACAGGTAATCTGGCTCTGTGCAGGAGACTGTCCAGAGAGTGATCACAAAACAAACTGCAGAGATAAACATCACCATAAGGGAGCAAGCCAGGGTCAGACTTCAGTGTCCTGGGGGCATACTTATATACACTTCCTGAACAAACACGCCAGAAGGGACTTGGCTGTGACTTTGATGTGTCCCCTTCAGCTGAGCAGTCTCCAGCCTGAGCTCTCTCACAGCCCAGGCAATGGCTCCCAGAGGTACCGCCCTCCCTTCATCACTTGCCAGAGTCCTTTCAGCATGTCAATCAGGTGGCTCAGATCTTCCCAGGAAAACCAGCTAGCAACTGTGCCCCTTTTCTTCCAACTGGTTTATGGAATTCTAGGGAAGCCTAAACTCAACCTCTTGTCCCACCACATCCTGGAACCAGGAATTGGCTCTAGAGACACTCCATTCCTCTGCCAGCTCAACCCCCTTCTGGTTTGCTCCCTGCCTCCTGGGTTCCTGGCTTCCCATGCCTGCCACCTCCTGACCAGCACAGCTTCATCAGCCATTCTAATGCCCATCCTAACCAACCCATGAATAAGCCAGATATATTGAGCAAGCAGGCATGCAAGGAGGAAGCAAGTGTGCTGGTACGAAGGGCCTGTAAAATCACCTGACTTCTCGGTCCCATTTTTTCTCATTCCAGTCTCTGCTGTGTCTTGGAAAGGAGTGTCTTTGATAGATTTGACCCAGCATCTCTGCTTAATATAATCAGGGTAGGGCGGCGAGTTTTAATTCAGCCTCCTGTAGAAACATGACCCATCCATCAACTCCCACTGTCCAAAAAGAAATACTATGGATCTAAGATCCAATGGATTGAAGCTTCGGCATTCTACCATTATAAATCCAAGACCTTTTTACTGAACTTCACTTTCTCCCTCAATCTAGAAATAGCAGTTTCCTGTCAGCCAGACAGAAAAACCAAAGCTGTATTCTAGCCACAAATCCATTTCCTTCCAAGTCTAAACTAATCCAGGCTGACATGGGGTCCACAGCCTGAGGTACCTTGATGCTATTACAGTCTCCTTAACTTCCACTTCTTGACAGTCCTGCTGCCTCCTCTTCATAACTGGAACTCTCTAGAAACTAAACGGTTCTGATGAAAACCAGCGACCTCTGGGCACTATCAAAGAGAACCCAAACCACAGCTCCAGGCCACCAAATCTCCCAAGGTCATTAACAAAAAGATCAGTCAGAAATGGGTCTAGAAAAGTTGCCACAGATAACTGCCTCTGTGGGAACCCTAAATCTCTTTCCGATGAAGAATTACCAACGCCCATTTATTCACTCTCACAGGCTCAATGAACCCTCCACACAAAGGGGGACCAGCTCTAACTATGGCACTCCTAGTTCTGCAAGTCCCAGTGAGAGACCTCGGCTCCTTGTTCAGTCTTCCACACAGGCCCAACATCTTCTAGTACATTCTTCCTGCAACCGTTTTGGCCTTTGCAGCAGCAAGAAGACAACACCACCAAAAAGGATAAAATAAGTTTTTATTTATAGTCTTATAGTAAAGGGGGAAGCCTTAACTTGCAAGACAATTCATCGGCAGTATGTACAACATACTTTTTATTTCCATGGAATGGAATCAAACACAGACTGAGACTACAGAGTATACACCAGAGATCAGCAAATGCCAGGAACAGAGTGGGAAAAAGACAAAGAAATGAGGCCTAAACACACAAAACCCTTCACTGGGATCTGTTGACCACAGCCAGAACCAGGGCTGGATCACACAATGGAGAGAGGTTCCGGAACAGGAGGAAGTGGGGTGAGGGTGGGGAAAGGGGCCGCACTGGGGTGCGGGTTTAGTACCAGGTAAATTGCTCTTGGAATTTATATTACAAAATCAGTTGGCTCTATTTCTTAGAAATACACACGAAAAGAAAGGAAGAGTTGATCATTACTTTATGAATCTGTCGCTTTGCAATAACCGACATCATCAGAAATAGGGACAATTCACTCAGATTCAAATTTCAGTAGCAGGAAATAAATATCAAAACATCATCACTGGCCCTCAATACAAAACCTCTACCCCACCCAATGATCCCTCCCTGTCCCACCCCCAAATAACCACCCCCTACCACTCTCTGGTGGCTGCCGCTTCACTGCTGCCATCTCCCATACATACCACAAGTGTCACTAGGCCCTCCGTAAGGCTGGCACTGTAGGCTTAAACAGCTGGCTGAGAGAAGCGGGAGTGAAACGTGCCAAGAACTCTGCAAATCTGTCCCCACTTTCCTTTTATACCACAAACTTCTTCAAGGTCAGGTCTTTCAACGAGTGATAAATAACTTTTTAGGAAAAAAAATCCTTATGAAGGAGAGGGGGTAATTCTGATTACTCCAAACTGGTCATCTTCTCAAAGTAGAGCAGTTCACAGATTCACAAAGTCTATCAAACAAAGGCGAGGGGGACCGGGAGGAGAGGCCCGGCAGGGCAGGCGTCCTCCAGGCACGTGCCCCGCAGGGCTGGAGGGGCTGGTGGGGTGGGCAGGACACCATGTGCTCAGAGGTCCGGCCGGCCGTCTCTCCTCCACAGAAAAAGCTGCCAAGTTGGGGTGTTTTGGTTTAAAAACGTCTGGTGGGGACAGGGAATCCCTGAAGGGAATACATTTAAAAAAAAAAAAAAATAGTGGAAATAGGGAAGGAGAACGAGAGCTGTTGTCCAAGAGCTTCTACGTAAAAATAAAAATTAAAAAAAAAAAAAAAAAAAAAAAAAANCTTGAGGTAGTCCACACTCTCTCCCTTCAAGTCTATGTTCCTTGCTTCCCTGAATAAATCTTTTATTTGTTCTTTTGACACATCTTAAGAGTCTTTTAAATGGTTCTGAGGGTTCTAATGATGAACTGAGAGGAGGATGAGACGACGGAGGAGACAGACAGTTTTTATTGCTGGCCTGCCCTGTGTGGCTTAGCTGGCCTCCATCCGGAGTTTCTTCCTGCTTTGGGGCTCTTCAGGCTCTGACTCTGAGCTGGAGTCAGAGCCCCCATCGAAGGCAGAGATGGTGCTGCCCTTGGCGTTGGTGTAGAGGCTGTTGTCTGAGGAGGGGTAGTTGGTCTGCAGTTGGGCACTCGACCTCGCCTTCTCCAGTGCACGGACTAAAAGGCAACCGAGGGAGCACATTACCAACTTCTGCAGACTCAGGGAGCAACCAAGTCTCAGACTCAGGGTCCAGCCTGTTCTTCCTAAGGGCTTGTGTGCTGGCCAGCCCAGGCTCAGGGTGGCTCAGACAGAAGAACTCCCTTCGAGTGGCTGTTCCACACACACACTTCATTTCCCTTCCCTCTTTTCCCAGCTGGACCTGGGTTCCTGGCAGATATGGCCAGTTACTCTGCCACCCGACCCAACCCTGAAGAGAAGGCTTGTGATGTCACCGTCCTGCCATGGAAGCCCAGCCTAGAGACCACAGCATGAGCTCCCCGTGGGATTCAGTGGTGCAATGACAAAGAAGAAGCCAGCCCAGCAATGCCAGGCTCCACAAGGGTGTGAAGGCCACACAATAGCAGGAAAAGATGATGTAAGATGTATTGGCCAAAGAAAAGTTTTGGTTTAGCTCTCATGTACAAGATCCACTTGGAATGACAAGCTGGACACTTGGAAGCAAGTCACCGATACACACAAAATACCTGGGCCTTTTGACAGATAGCCCCTACATGCAGGTTGCTCGGCCCCTTAACCAACCCACTGATGCCACCCGCTGCCCATCCCTTGGTTCAGCTCAGCTTGAATAAAACCCATTCGTTTTATTTATTTATTTTATTTGCGGTGTTCTAACCCAGGTGGTTACTTGCATTTCCTTTTACTTGCATCTTCCATGAGGGAGGAAGAGAAGTGAATTCCCCAGGAACAAAGAACTTGATCAGCTCTGGCTTTCCCCTGTGGTTGTAGGAAAAGGCGGGTGTGAGCATTTGAGAATAGCAGGGGCCTGGCCCGTAGGCTGCCCTGATTGGACTACCATTGACAATGGGGAAGGCTCACTGTCCCTGAGCACCTGGAGTCTCTGGTACTTACAAAGCACATTCCATTCCAAGGACCTCAAAGCTCTTATCAGACACCTAATGCCAGGTGTGGTCCCTATTGCAGACGGAGCACCTGAGTCCCGAGAAAGGGAGAGATCAGGCCAGAAAAGATACAGCCTCCAATGTCCAACTCCCTAGCTCCACTGTCTCCTCACTGCCGGCTCAGGTCCTTCCTCTAACACTCAACTACAAAGCCGAGACTGCTTCTGAGGCACGCTCTGGGACTGGCTGACTCTGCAGGCCCAGGTGTGAAAGCCCCGACCTGGCTGGAGCACAGCAGGGCCAGATGCCCCACAAGCTCAGCCGCTCACCTTGCTGCTCCAGAAGAGCATTCTGCCGCTTGAGGTCATCGATATCTTGCTGGTGCGTGTGGTTTTTCCTTCGCATATACTGGATATACTCTGTGGCTTTGTCTAGGATTTGGGCCCGGGATGCCTGTTGCAATATGAGAAAAAGCACAGGGGACAAAATAAAGACCGAGTCTGGGTAGTGAGGGACCCATGACCTTCCATGGCCCAGCATGGGGAACTGAAAACAGGAGGGCAAGGTGGGAAAAAGCCGAGGAAAGAGTGATGGATACTTAAGGCCTTCTTTGTGCCAAAGTTTCCAGTGCTTCAGAGCTTACCTCACAAGCACAGTCTCAGAAGGAGCTCTGCCAGGAACCCAAGGCTCAGAGGAGTACACTGGCTTATTCCAAACCACCAGTTAGACAGCAATGGAGTCTGAGCTCAGAGCTGGGGGTGTCTGACTCCTGAACCCTCACTCCTCCCATCCCCTCTGGTTCTTACGGTTGCATTAAAGTCTTCAGCTTAGCTTTGTCTGAAAACATCAAAATCCTACTTAAATGAAAGCTTGAATCACTCATACTCTGCTAAGGTCTGGTCAGTGGTCCAGAATGAAAAGAGCAAGATCTTGGCTGGAGCTGGCTAGGGGTAAGAGTAGCTACAGTGGTTTGCATCAAGGTCTTAGACCTCAGTCAAATCCTCAAACCATTGTTAACTAGTTCTAAGTGAACACCACTGTTGGGTCACTGAGCCTTCCTGGCTGAAGAGACTTGCATGAAAACTGTTAGTGCCTGATGTCAACACAGGAAGGGCACGAGATTGAGCCACTTCAGAAAGCAACCACATCTCTATAAGAGCCACGGATGGCACTGCCCTATCAGAGGAACATGCTAATAACCAATAAAATAGATGTCAGGTCACTGTGTCTGGGGGATTTTCTCTTAACTGCAAACACAGCCAGAGTTACTTATGACCAGGCAACCAACAGTCAAACTGGTAGAATGGAACAAAGCCAAGAGAAGCCCAAGGCAGGGTGGACTAGTAGCTGAGATATATCATTCATGCCACAGAGGTTTCTGAGCAGCAGGAAAGCTTCTTATTACAGGAAGGCAGTTCTCCACAAGTCTGTATTACAAACCAGTGGTCCCAAACAACCAGAATACAGCCGTGGGGAAAAGAAAAGAAAACCTCCACTCTCAGGCTAACAAACTAAATTTACTTGTTTTGAATCCTAACAATCTCAAATTATACACGTCACAATGAAGTGGGTATCAAGAGTGGTATGCAAAGCCTCAGTTTATTTGCCAGTCCTTGAAAGTACCAGAATTTCTAGGCTTTCCTCTTATAGTGTCCTTAAGGCAATTTCCTCAAGAGGAAATCATTTGGATTCAATCAATCATTTTTATCTGATATGAATTATGTGCAAGGTACTAGGCAGACACTATGGGGAAACAAAATGTATTAGTCATGGCTTCTTTGCCCAGAAGCTTACTTACTATCTAGCTGAGGAGATATTATCTACACACAGACAAATCACATGCAGTGCTGACAAGTGTAACCTGACTAGTACAGATTACAAAGGCCATGGGAAAGGTGGCTTCTGGCGGGGGTGATTCCCTACTGTGTGCCAGGGTCTTGTCTCGGTGCTACATTTCTCTCTCACACACACATTCCCAGGTGAAATAGTGAACACTTTACACTTTGTTAGACCAACATTGGATTTGTGGGGAAAGGTGGTGCTAAGCAGGGAGAGTAGCACAGTCAAGGGCAGGGGGTAAGGGAGAAGCCAGATCTGTCTCCTTAGCTGAATGGTTAGCTTATGTAGAAAGAATGAGAGGACATAACAACAGACACTTCAGATACTGTATCTGCAAAGGGGCCATACTAGGGCCTAGTTATTAAGTGAAAAAATAGAGGGGGAAAAGGGCAATAATTAGGAGGCACTAATTAAAATACTCTGCCTCTTGGATACTAAAGATGGAACTAAAACTTGAGTAAGAGGGTATGAGTGATGGCAGTTTGGGGATTCAAGAGGCAGAGACAAGCTCTACACTGTCACTACTGAGCTCTGTACCTGTAGAAACATTCTTCTCTATGGCTATTCCTGATCCAAACAGAATTCCTACAAGATCCCACCTGGCCCTGCAAATTCTTCCCTCTCCATCACTAATGATATTGCTATGCATATCTATACCCCAATCTCTCTTAAAAACAAAAATTTCTTGGGGGGAAGGGGATGTGATTCATGCCTGTAATCCTAGTGGCTTGGGAGGCTGAGACCCTAAGCAACTTAGCAAGACACTTAAAATGAAAAATTAAAATTTTTTTTCCCAGCATGAGGAATTGAACAAACCCAGGCACTCTATCACTGAGCCACATTTCTGGCCCTTTTCTTTTTCTTCTTTTTATTTTAAGATAGGGTCTTGCTAAATTGCTATAGCTAGACTCAAATTTGTGATTCTCTTGCCTCAACCTTCCAAGTAGTTGGGACAGGATTGCACCATCATGCCTGGTTAAATTTGCCTATTTCAAAGCTATTTTCTCAACTAACAGTTCCCAGAAGACAACATTATCTCTTAACACCCATGTGCATCTGGGACCAGGGGGAAAAAAACATGATTTTTAAAATGAGAGCGCACTGGCAAATATAAGTGATGACGTCTACTGAGTGGCAGTCTGTATTCCCAGTTGCACCCTCAGATATTTATACATGAAACCAGGAAATTAGTACCAAGAAGTAAAAAGTGAATGGTGAGCCCAGCTTAATAAGCCAGAATAAGGAAAAATATCCATGATGATGGCAGTTTCCACCTCAGGACAGTTTTGTGAAGAAGATTAAAATTCCTAAGTGGTCAAAACACAGTGTCTTGGAAGTATCTGGGTTTAAACTCAGCCCTTCTTCCACCTCCTTCTTAAAACAGAAGTGCTTGCTCTGGGTCTCATTCAGGGTGCCCTTAACCCCTAAAAGAATAATTCAGAATTAATCTTATTTTATCTTTCCTAGGATACTCAGAAAGAACTGAGATCCAACAAAAAAATTTAGAAGCACAAAACAGCCAGCACCTTCTTAGTGCAGCAGGCAGCATGTTAGTCTCATAAAAATCACAAAATACAAAATGTCCCCCATTTTGCATCTAATCCGGGGGGCTGAAGTTAAAAAATGCTAGATTCACCTAAAATCCCCTCCGCTCACACTTTTCCAAATCACACAAAATCATGTGACAAGCCATAGCACCAAGATGTGAGCAGGCTCTTCCTTGCCTTTATGAGTTTATAATAGGTACATAGTAAACATGAAGTCACCAAGAAACCCTGGGATTTATGGCATGGACTATGGAACAGCCCTGAGTTTTTAGTTTCTGTTTCCTGAGAAGCCTCTCAGTCACTTTAGTCAACTGACAACATTCACGTGAGTATGCTGACCAGACAGGACCTGGCAAGTCAACACGATGCCTTTGGGTAGTGAGTGAGGACAGCATGATCTTTTTTCCCTTCTAGTTTTTGCAATGAGAGGGAACTAATTTCTGGTTCTACCTTTCTGAGCAGAAATGGCTCTCCTGAATAGTTTAGACACAGCCACGTCTACCATTTAGACAATAGGTAGCTGGGCCTTCTATACAGCAATGTGAGTCAGGCCTCTCTCTTACTGGAAGCCACACAAAGGATGCCAGGCAACTCTGTCAGATCTTGTTCCAAATCTACGCCTGCATACAGCAACAGAAGTAATGATGAGGACAATAATAATGGCAGCAGATAACTCTTACCAAGCACTTATTAAGTGCCAGGCATCCTCACACAACCTTTGTATATTATTTCAACCACTTTATAAAAAGGGAAACTGAGGCACAGAGTTGGTAACTTAACCAATGTTTCATATGTGTAACTAATAGGAAGTAGAATCAGAATTTGAACCCAGGCCTCCAAACACCCACATTTTGAAAACAGAGGCAGATGTAAATCCACTTTAAAAAAGATCAACAGAATTGCAGGAACAGTGTTGTCACAGGAGAATGAGGAGGAAAAGGACCTCAAACGAGTCACTCATTTGCTTACAGGGATGTCAATGAAAACCCTAGTGAAGGTGGTTTCCTAGCAGGAGTGAGAGTTGAAGCCCAACTGTAAACTGTCCACCCAGGTGCAGGAGTGAGCTGAACGTGAAGCTTATCTTTAAGATTTGGCTGAAAAAAAAAAAAAGAAGTGAAAAATAGCAGCTTATAAAAATAGCGACACTAAAGGAAGACTGTTTTTCTTTTTTCCTTTTTAAGATAGTAAGAACCAAATAGGCTCCCAAAGAAAAGAAACAAACAGGAAAAGCCCAAGATGCAAGATAGCCTGAGAGGACTAAGTGAACCTGGCCCAGTAGGAGGACGTGTCAGCTCCCCGCAGTGCTGCTGGCTTCCTTGTCTCTTGGCAGCCAGAAGGTAAAAACAAAATGGATGAAGGAGAAGACCCTGGGTGTGGCAGCAAGGCCCTGCAGATCTCTGTCCCTTCTACTGTTCACGCTACAGTTGTCTGCTAGGCAGCATGTACACAAAGAGGAAGGTCAGCCTACCCTCCAGAGGTACCACTTTCACAGAATTCTGCTTCCAACAGATACCACGCACTCCTCAAATCATGGCAAGAATTAACTTACATATTTCACAAAAGGATGGGACCCCAAAAGATTAGAACCTTTTCTTTTTTTAAAGAAAATTTTTTTTTAGTTGTAGATGTACACAATCCTTTTATTTTATTTATTTTTATGTGGTACCAGAGATCAAACCCAGTGTGTTATGCATGCCAGACAAGTGCTCTACCACTGAGCCACAACCATGGCTCTAATTAGAACCTTATAAGACCCTGATTCTAGAAGCCATTGTCACTGATGCTTAGGATCAGGTCCAAGGTCCAAGGTCCTTTTTAAAGCAGTGGTTCTCAGTCGTTTCACACATTTCTGGTACTGTGAATCTTATTACAGTAACTTGGATTGTGGGAAAAGCCAAGTTGTTCTAGAAAGCAGGTAGGCAGAGAGCAGTAGTACTAGATCATTAACATTAGGAACACGACTGCCCTCCCGAGGTCCCAGCGCTGACCTGAGAAACAATGGTCCTTTCCCCATTCATATCAAAAACAGATCACATGGCATAAATTGGCGTGAACATACTTTATATACAAAGATATAAAAAATTGTGCCCTATATGTGTAATAAGAATTGTAATGCTTTCCACTGCTGTCGTGTAGTTAAAAAATTAAAAAATAACAAACAACAACAACAAAACATATTACGCTGGGTGGATGCTTC
The DNA here is from genome assembly GCF_001458135.2 of Marmota marmota marmota. Lineage (NCBI taxonomy): Eukaryota > Metazoa > Chordata > Mammalia > Rodentia > Sciuridae > Marmota > Marmota marmota. The sequence goes on from NW_025999900.1 coordinate 4,332,723, forward strand.
AGCTATCTTCTTCTCCCAAGAAGCAAACTGCCACATCAGAAGGAATAAAAAGAACTACTGTAAGTTGGTCTGATGCACCAATTTACTTGCTTTATTTTGAACTAGGTATTTTAAGGAAAATAAAGCCATTTACTGTGAAAACTATACAAGCTTTTACATGCATTAAGGGCTAGGGATAGCTGGTATATATTTCCATTTGAATAAGCCACCTTTTGAGATAAAAATCTTTTTTTTTGATCTTTTGAAAATAAAAATTAACAAACCTGCATAATATTTGGGTGTCCAATAAACTAGTTAATTAAAAAATGGCCAATGCTAACAAGGAAGGCTGAACGGCTGTGACATCGTTGTTGTTGTTGTTTTTGCATGTTATTTAGAGACAGTCTCACTGAGTTGCTGAGGCTGGCTTTGAACTCCAATCTGGTTGTGAGGTCTCTTGAAGGCACCCTGCTTCTAGGACCTCTGCTGGACCAGCTGCAGGACTATTTGTTGATCATCAGGAAAAGGCAGTGCTATCATGCCCTGCATGGGGCTTAATTAAAGCCAGGAGTCAGATATTTGTTTAAAAGTTAACACAAAACATTCTTTTTTTCTCATGCTTTTGATGGCTTGAAACCAAGGTGTGGCACTTTTCCATCAAACTTTGGCTGTGAAGCATAATTTCCCAAAAAGGAAACAGAAAGTAAATAAAGAGCATTCACTCTCACAGGTAATAAACAAAATACTATATTACTACTATATTACTATATTATTACATATTACTACTATACTAGTCATCCTCTTAAAAAAATTCCAATGATGGTGAAATTGGGAGTCTCAGAATACTACTGTCTTTAGAATTTGTTTGAAAAAATAAGAAATGAAAGAAGAAACGAAGACATGAAAACAAACCTCCTGAAACCATCTTGCCAACACACAGCAAAAACCAGATGCTCATACCCATGCTGGGACTCTTGTCTGTGAAAATGGCCATTCACCAGAATGTTCTCATCACCACAGTATTTATAAAATTTTAAAACTGGACACAACCCCAAATTAACCAACATTAGGCACATGCCTAATGACTAAATATGAATGCTGCATCATCTGGGGGAAAAAGCATGCTATTATTTAAAAGCAAAAGTTTTCTAACAATTTAATCCATGGAAAGTAGGCATACCAGGGCTGGGGTGGTGGCTCAGTGGTAGAGTGCTTGCCTAGTATGTGTAAGGCTCTGGGTTTGATTCTCAGCACTGCATACAAATAAATAGAGGTCCATTGACAACTAAAGGAAAAAAAAATTTTTTTTAAAAGTGTGCATATAAAGAGACCAGAAAGGAGTACAGGAATTAATAGTGTATTTCCATGCTTCTTAGATGCCATTAATAATTTCATGGACTTAATATTAATTAGTCTTTTTTTTTTGGGGGGGGGGGAAGCATGTTTCTTTGATATCCACTTTAAGGCAGTGCCCAATTTTATATTGAAGTTGGAAAGAATGTATCTTAAAATTGCACTACCCAAAGATACATACTAGCTACCTGGCTAAGAAACATTTGAAATGTGACTATTCTAAATTGAGATGTGCCAGAAATACATAATGCACACAAGATTTTTTAAGACAGGTGTGGTGGTGGTATACACTTGTCACCCCAGTTCCTTGGGAGGCTGAGGCAGGAACATCACAAGTTCGAGGCTTGAGGCCAGTCTAGGCAACTTTAGCAAGACCTGACCCTGTCTCAAAATTTATAAGGGGTTAGGAATGTAGCTCAGTGGTAGAGCACTTGCCTAACATGCATCAGATTCTGGATTCAACTGACAGTACAGCAAAAACAAAACAAAAAAACTTAGTGCAATAAAATAGTATAAATTATCTCTAATGATTGTACGTGTTAAAGTTGTACTTATTTTTAAATATTAGGGTCAAATAAAATATACTAAAATAAGTTTCATTTACACTTTTCTAGCATGTCTTTTAGAAAGTTTAACTGCATTTAAATTACTTAAAAAGTATTTGTTACTCAGTAAATTTCTAGCTGGGGCTGGGGATATAGCTCAGTTGATAGAGTGCTCGTCTCGCATGCACAAAGCCCTGGGTTTGATCCCCAGCACCATTAAAAAAAAAGAAAGAAAAAAAATTCTACCAAGCAGTGATTGTCATATTGTCATAGGACCTTAGGTCAAAGGAAAGGTTGCACTTGTGGTAGATGAAGAAAGTTTTTTTCCTTCTTCCCATTTTTCAGAAGGTTTTCAATTTCATCACGGGGAAAAAAAGAAAAGAAATGCTAAAAAGAAGGCCTAGTAATCAATCCCCATCCTTCTAAATATCAAATGCAAAAAATGGCAGGTAGTATCTCCTTGCTGTCTAGTCCTCCTCAGGGGAGTCAGACCTCTGTGCACTTTGCTCTGCAGAGATTCCTGGAGTGATTAAAGAGGTTTCTGCTCTCCAGAGCATCACATTTAGTTAGGTGATAAGATAACCACAGAAATAAGAAGACACAAGACGCCCATAAAGGGCCACTGGAGTTAAAGGGCCATAGTTCTAAGGGCAGGGAGGGAGAGGCTGGCAGGATAAAGTGCCTGGACAGGGAGGCCTCTGAGTAAGTCTCTTCAACATGAGACCCAGACATCATGTGGGCCACAAGGCTAGATGGAGTTGGACTTGGAGGAAAGACCTCAGAGAAGCAGAGAATGACATTCCTAGGCAAACAGAGGAGGTGGACACTGTCCACAATAACTGGAGAATAATGGAAGGAAGGAGGAGAAGCAGGCAGGCAAGTTGGTGCCTCAGAGAACATAATGCTGTCCTCTCTTGAACAGGCAATGAAAGGCTCTTGGAGATCTGCAGCAAGACACAAATTCAATTTTTAAAGAATTAAATGAAGGGCCGGGGGTGTGGCTCAAGCAGTATCGCGCTTGCCTGGCATGCGTGCGGGCCGAGTTCGATCCTCAGCACCACATACAAAGATGTTGTGTCCGAAAACTAAAAAATAAATATTAAAAAAAAAAAAAATTCTCTTAAAAAAAAAAAAAGAATTAAATGAATGAGCTGGGATATAGCTCAGTTAGTAGAGTGCTTGCCTCGTATGCACAAGGCCCCAGGTTCAATCCCCAGCACCACAAAAAAAGAAAAAAAAGGATTAAATGAATACAGTTACAATGGTTGAACCTGGAGCTTTATGAAGCTATGAGCAACTATGGGCACAATTTATGCAGTAGAAAATTTAAGGAGATGCTAACTTGGAGTCTGGTCAGATAACAATCTTCATGAATAATACGTGAAACGGGTAGGATTATGGTTTACATGTTATTTAAAAGACATCCATTCTAGCAGCCTAGATATGATATACACACAAGTGTTGCTGAATGAACTGCCTGCCTTAAAGGCATCCACTGGAAGGAGCCATCTCCCAAAATTGTGTGGCCAGAATAGATAGGGAGCTTCCTCCCCCCAGTTTAATAGAACTCATTGTGCTCCCTGTTCTATGACAGTCATTAAGCTAAGAAAATGACCAAAAGGAGATATATTCCCTGCCTTAATGTACTTCCTATGATGCAATGTGGGTAGACAGTCATCAAATAATCACACAAATCTACATAAATTACACCAGGCTGGACATGGTAGCACATGCTTATAATCCCAGCTACTTGGGAGGCTGAGGCAGGATCTCAAGCTTAAGACCAGCCTCAGCAACTTGGCAAGACCCTATCTAAAAATACAAAAAAAAAAAAAAACAAAACAAAACAAAAACAAAAACAAAAACAAAACAAAAAACCCCCACAAAACTGGAGATAGCTCAGAGGTGAAAAGCTTGCTTGGTACATGAGAGGCCCTAGGTTCAATCACCAGGACTATAAGACAGCAAACAAAACAAATAATCCCACACTGGGTTAAGTGGGAGAAAGTCTTTGGCCTCAAGAATTTAAACCAGGCATGGAGGAATCTGTCTGTAATCCCAGCTAATCAGTAGACTACGGCAGGAGGATCACAAAGTTCAAGGCCACCTGGGCATTTAGCAAGATCCCATTCTCATATAAGAAAAATAAAAAGGGCTAGATCTGTAGCTAAGTGGTAGAGTGCTTTCCTAGCATGCACAAAGTCTTGGGTTCAATCTCAGCACCCCTGCCTTCCTCCCAAAAAAGAATCATCACATTCTTGTCATAAGGACTATTTGGTTTTAACATCTACCTGTGAAGAAAATCAGATTTTAAAAGGAAGGAAACAGAATCACTCAGTCTTTTAAACTTCCCAGTTGATGTTTATCATTGGTAATTGTTAGGTAAAATTCTCTTTCTCAGCAAGGGAGCAAGACCCTCAAAAGTAGACACCCTCTATTAGGCCTTTGAGCCCCTATAGCACTCACAAGATCTCAGTCACACAGCTGAGCACACAGTGTTGGTTGTTGTTATTTTCTTTAAAGGACTGAGCAAGCTGCTGTTTTCTCCGGCTCTCTCTATAACTATAGACTGAGAACCTACTATGTGCCACAACCTGTGATGGGAGCTAATGGGTGGTGCCTCAGTTTCACCAAACTCCAGAAATTCCAAACTGAATGCTGACTAGAAAAATGTTTTTATTTTCATTTGAGGTTATGTTATCTCTTTTCTTCATAGCTCTCACCAGGAGGGAGAAATGCAAGCACAACTGCCTGAAACAGCAACACACAGGCATTTAGTAAGAGACTTACAAATGAGAAACTACTATAAACTGCTATAGAGCTACAAATAGCAATGGAGTCATGACTGAATCGTTTTGGCTCAGGTTCTGGAGCTAACTCATGGTGCAGAGAACAGAATTATACTCCCATGTAAAGGCAACCTGACAGGCTGTCCACCAAGATCTTGCCTCTGCACAAACATGGTGAGCTCAGTGTCAGTAAACCACTACATAACATTCCCTAATACCCAACTAAGGACCCTAAAACAAAGAATAATTTCCATTCAAGAAAAGTACCATCTCTCTAAAGATGGTGCCACAGTCTAAGATCAACCCTCACAGCCTGACTGGCTAATTCCATCCCATCTTTCCTGGTGAGCTCCATGTCCAACTGAAAAAATTTAAGAGACCCAATGACTCAAAACAAGAGCTCAAGGGTCCACTTGTTAACCCTGGAATTGATGGCAAAACCCAAATAAATTGCCAACTGTAATGATCTATGGTGGGGGTGGTGGTGCTGAGTGCAATAATGTGGACTTTGAAATAATTCAAACTTGCAATGACTCTCAAGCCTGCATTTCAGTGTTATCTACAAATGTCACCTCAGAGTAATATTTCTGTAACAGCCATGGCATGACACACTGCCAAGATTAATGTCTCTTGCTGGAGAGAAGTCCCAAAATAATGACAAGATTTAAACAAGATCTTTAAAAATATATCCTTAAATTGTAACCCTACAGTGTGGCAGAAAGATGAAATTAGACAGTTCCAAATTCTAGTCCTTGTCCAACTACAGATTGGGATGGGGATCTTGAGCTGTTTCCTCACCTCTGATAGCAACACTGGCAGGAGAAGCAGGAGTAGGGATTGTTGGGTGATGATATAATACCTCACAGAACTGTTTGTGGATTTAATTTTACATTGTAATACAGATAGATGATAGTTAATAATTTTTTTCCACAATCGTGGGGAGAAAGCCTAGGTGAGTGCTCTACCAACTGAGCTATATCCCCAGTCTCACTGATTTTTTTAGTTGTAGGTCGACACAATACCTTTATTTTTATGAGGTGCTGAGGATCAAACCCAGTGCCTCACACATGCTAGGTGAGAGCTCTTCCTCTGAGTCACAACCCCAGCCCCTCACTGATTTTTTACTTAAGCAAAAGGTGAATGTTCTTCATAATCTTCATTTTATAACAGAAACATAGGATATTTTAGCAAAGGATAAATGCAGTTTGGGTCTCACATTTGAAGTTCATTCTTTTTTTTAAATTTTTCTTCTTTTGTGTGTATGTGTGGTACTGGACACAAAACCCAGCGACACTTTACCCTTAAGTTACATCCTTGGTGCTTTTATAAAATTTTGAGGCAGAGATTTGCTAAGTTACTGAAGCTAGTCTCAAAACTTTTTTTAAAATACTTTTTTAAAAAATATTTTTTAGTTTTAGGTGGACATAACATCTTTATTTTTTTTATGTGGTACTGAGGATCAAACCCAGTGCCTCACACATGCCAGGCGAGTGAGCTACCACTTGAGCCACATCTTCAGCCCCAAGTCTCAAAACTTTTGATCTTCCTGCCTCAGCCTCCTGAGTTGCTGGAATTACAGTTTTCTGCCACTATATCTGCCTCCTTTTTGTATCCTCTATTTTTGGTTAGAATCCAATGCAATCCAAACTTCTCTATTAACAACAACAAAAAAAAAGGCTTAGAATGTATATGATATATGACAATCCAAATGGTAACTAAAAAGTCATTTGGAGATGCTCAAATCAAGAGAGACCAGAACATGAAAAGCCCAAATCAAAGCTTTCCAAACTTCAAGAATCTGAGCTAAGGAGGGCATGGTGGCACACCCCTGTCATCCAGCAATTTGGGAGGCTGAGGCAGGATGGCAAGCTCAAGGCCAGCCTGGACAAATAAACAAACAAAAACAACTGGGCACAAAATACAAAGGGCTGGGAATGTAGCTCAGTGGTAGAGCACCTAACTTTAACCCTGAGTACAAAAAAACAAAAACAAAAACAACTGAGCTAAGCACCCCAAAACTCACAGAGTAAAATAATCATTTCATAACTATTTACATTAATGTCACAACCTTAATTGCTGCAATCCCAATAAAAAGTTAGTCAATTTCCTTTGGTTCAAATACCACATTTTTTTAAAAAAAAAAATTACAACATTTAGTGAGAAGTCAAGTCTGAGAGACCAGTTCCCTTAGACTCACTGCACCTGTGAAACTGCTGACAGACTAAGAGAACAATGAAGGTCATGCTCATCATACCGGAATGGGCTGGGTTCAGCCAAAGTGAAGAGCACACAAGACAAGAGGATTCTGGAATTAGAATGGCATCTAGTAAATTCTCAAATTGGGGCTCTGCTGATTAACAAATCTGGTTCCTCTAGACTGCTCCTCTCTTACTTATAAAAAGTGTGAGCTAACAAGATCTCCTGCGACCATCCTTTCACTCAATCCTTTAGCCTTCCTGGCCTCTAAGTTTCCTCAGTTGGCCAAGGAACGTTCCCTGGTTCCTGCCTCAGGGCTGCTACTTCACTGGCTGGCCCCCTCTCTCTGCCTGGAAGGTTCATCACTAGATGGATGTAGTTTTTTCCTTCACTTCCTTCAAATCTTCACTCAAATGCCACCTTGCCAGTGAGACATTCCTTGTTTGCCTAAATTAAAATCACAACAATTCCTTCCTGGTTTAATTTTCCTTCATAGCTCTGATCTGTCAATAATTATTATTCGTTCATTTTCTATCATTTCCTTATCAGAATAAGGCTTACTTCTGTTTTGTTCACTGCTGTATTCCCAGCATCTAGAACACTGGCTGGAATATAGTTGATTCTCAATAAATATATGATGAATGGAGTGAGAAATAAGTCAAAGAGCACAACAAATGACAAACTAGTCTGTTTTTAAGGCTACCTAAGTCAAATATCAACTGCCACCCTGCTCCCAGTAGTGGGGATTGAAGCCAGGGGTGCTCTACCACTGAGCTACATCCCCAGCCCTTTTTGAGACAGGATCTCACTAAGTCACCCAGGCTTGACATCAAATGTGCAATCCTCTTGCCTCAGCCTCCCAAATTGCTGGGATTACAGGTGTGCAGCATTGTGCCTGGCTAAACCTTCAACTTTCTTGAAGAAAGGAAACAGGATTTAGGATAATGAGATTATAAGGACTTAAGAAAGAATGTTTTAGCAATGTAAAATAGGGTTAGATAAGGAAGAGGTATAGTTCTGGCTTCTTTCAAAGTGTTTTTCAAACTTAAAAATGCCTGAGAATCACTAGGCTGCTTGTTATAAAAGCAGGTTTCCAGGTCTACCTCCAGGAAGCTGACTCGGTAGTGATTTTGATGTGAGTGGTCCACAGCCCACCCCTTGGGAAGCACTGATTTCACACCACTACTTCAAGCAAGATGTAGAAGGCAGCTCTTGTCCATGTAGGTCACAGAAACTACATTAATTGGTAACACGGTAAAGAATAAGCACTGTCAACAGCTGAGACATGCACAAGAGATAAGCTTTTGCACGTGTGTACTTCGACTAAAAGGGTGAGTCTCTCTAGTCATAAAAACTTCCTGTGGTACTTAGTGCTATACCCAGGAATGTTGTTACTCCAGGTTAAGTACCTTTGTTTGGGGCCATCAAATCAAGCCCATACTAAGTAGGTTTAACCCATGGCAAATTCTGGTTTTGCAATACTAGGTATTCACATGGCCTGCTTTGTGTTTTTCATAAAGGTCAGACCCACCCCACGCTTCAGCTGCATGAAAGCCACACCTTAGATAAAGTATAAAACACATGTTACCATAGTATAAAATGATTCAATGGTTGCCAATTTAATATTAGTTAACCAAACAAACCCAGGACCCCCAACACAGAGCTAATCAGGAGAGCTACTCAAAGTACACCCAAGAGCAAAGACTGTTCATAACAAAAGATGTTTCTTTTTCTTTTGTGGTGCTAGGGATCAAACCCAGGACCTTACACTTGCTAAGCAGGTGCCCTACAACTGAGCTCCATCTCCAGCCCAAAATAGCTGTTTCTTTAAACACTGTATCACAGACACCCCCTACCCCCTGCAGGCACAACCATAGGTCTTCTTCCCAATTTGCCACTTATTCCACTGAAAGACTGCAGAAACCAGGCAGCTACACTAGCATTAAGAATGGAATTAACTATGCAAACAGATGTTTCCTCCAAATTCCAAGGAGTGACCTAAACCCTAAGACTTTTGCTCAAAGCTTCTGTTTTTTGAATGCAGAAACAGCTGGTTCCTACCCTTTAGGAAAAATGCTAGTTTCTGGAGGCCATCAGTGGGGCTGGGGGAAAGAGAATGGCTATTTTTTTCCTTCTATTTCTTATGAACATCTTACTCAAGTTTTTTGTTCCAAAGCTTAAATCATTCTTTACACACTTTGGAAACAAAAGCTATCTGGGCTGCTAAGTCACCCATGCCCAGATGGATTCACAGACATGCCTGGAAATGTTCTCTTACACTAGATACTGATGTAGAAACTTACAAAAGAAATTCTCACAGAGATCTGGGGACTCAATACCTTGGAACTTTAGTGTGTTCCCAAACTAACTATAGGTTAAGCTCTTTGCTAGAATGTATAGTTATAATAATTTCCTGAATTAATTTATTACATGTAATACTGAGTTTGAAAAACCACTCCTACAACAGCTCCATTGTATCTGATATATATATATAATATATTATTTTATGATATATTTTTACTTTTTTTTTTTTTTTTGTTAAGGATAAACTAGAGTAAGTAAGGCGTGTGAGGATATGCCAAAGAGTCAAAAAAGAAAAGAAACCATGCCATCTGAATATCTCTTACTGTATTTCTTTACAGACAGGAGTGTCCTACTAACTTCCATAAGTTATAAGCTAGGGGTGGCCAGCTGGCTTTCTCAATAAACTCACCTTCTCTCCTTGGAGTGACGGGACTGAGTCCCGCAAACTGTGAAAGCTGTCTTTGATGTGGTCCCTGCGTTTTCGTTCCAGTGCATTATGATGAGCCCGTTTGTCAGCCTAGAAGAATGGGAGAAAGAACATTAGGACACCACTCCTTTGGCTTGGTACAAGGTGAGTGGGGTACAGCCTGGAAGTATATGCTGTCAGCGCTGTCTCTGGTGAGTGGACTGGGAAGATTGGTCCAAGTGGGCAGTTAGGAGTCTCCAGAATTAGGCTCTGCTAAAGGGGGAGAAAGGGGTGAGCAAGGCTTGTGACAGGAACATCCAAAGTAGTTCGATGCATCCAGCTCATGCATAAGTAAAATCAAAGTTATTCATGGGGACAAAGTGTGACTCTCCTGCAACACCAGTGTCCCAACTTACTTATGTGACACAACAGCTACCAGTTGGTGGCTGGGAGGAGACTAGGGAAATCTCCAGTGGGTCCCTTCAAAAGATGTGATTACCCCCCATTGTAAGAGATTCCGGCGGAGGGGGTGCCCCAGGGAGAAGTGGAGTCACTGGTGCAGTGCTCCTTTCCATGTGAAACCCACCACTGAAGGATCTGCCCGGATCTCCAGTTGCTAAAAGGCACTAGTTTAACCCTCTCATCAAATCATACAAGAGAAACTAAAACCTCCAGAAAAACCCAGTTGCATAAAATCTAAGGTCATAATAACAGAGCTGATAGAGATGCCAACCACATTTGGAATCCCGTTTCCTAAAGCACATCCAAGGTGCTATCCCTCCAAGGGCTTCCATTCACACAGGCTGAGCCAGAAATGTAGTTCTCACAAGACAGGCCTTCTGACACCCACAAGCTCTGAATAAATTCCTTCAGGCACTGTGGCAGGTCAGGCTAATTAGGCATTTTCGAAATACTCAAACCAAAGTCTTTAACCTGTCCTGCTCCTCCTTAAAATCACAAAGATGACAGCGAAGACAGCCAATGAATCAGGAACAGCAAAGGATTCCAGTAAAGATAGTGCTGGTGAGCACTAGGAGGGAGCTTCAGCTTGAGCACCGTGAGGTCACTGTTAAAAGGACATCCCCTCCAAATGGAACACAAGTGCTTAACTTAATCCAAAGCAAGAACTGTACCACACTTACACTCTGATAATTATGGAGAATATGCTCTGAGATTTACCTTGAATATGCCAGGTTGCAAGGAACTAGCCTACACAGCAAGTCTACATATGGGAAAATGAGGTGGCTTTAATCCACTCAGAGAGGACGAGGAATTAAAAAAAAAAAAAACAAAAACCAAGAGTAAATAACTTGGCTTAGCACAATAATAATGCCTCCAATGAATTTTTGTACTAGACAAGATGTATAGACAAAAATCTACTATAAAGACTAGAGCTGCAAGGATGAAAGAATTTGCAATTCTCATATTATCTAATCCTAAAGATTTGAGTCGAACCAGAGGAGAGGCCAGGAACAGTTGTGGTCATATTAATTACTTCCTGGTCTCTTAAGCATACACCTCACCAATAGCTCTACTGAATGGACATGTGGCTCCCTTCATGGTCATGGTCCTTCAGAGCATGCCACTCTTCGAGGACAGAAGCTAGAAGCACTTCTAAAGCTGTCCCATCTTAAGTCAGAATTCACTATAAAGTGAGAGTACCTCCTGGACCACAGAGATGTATAGAATAGCATGGGGAATCTAAGAGGATTATCAAACTCAGAACACCAGATGACCTGGGGCTAGAGGACTTCAATCAGAGGTGCTCTGGTAATTTTTTTTTTTTTTAATTTTGGTGCTGGGTATCGAATCCAAGGCCTTACACATGCTAGGCAAGTGCTCTACCACTGAACCACATCCCCAGTCCAGAGATAGGTACTCTGCATCATGACACAACATTAAAGCAAGAAAATTATAGATATTTTCTAACAGCAGTATGAAATACCTTGAAGGAATTAAACATATTTAAGTACTCAGTCTTTGTCCAACTTTTTGTTCCCTCTAGTCATCTATACAAAGGTAAACTGGGCTGGGCCTATACCTGAGGTGCTTAGAAGGGCTGACATTTGCCAAGTATCTGCCTCTTCAGTGTTTGCTGTGTACTCTCCAAGATGGTCTATTTACATGCAAATTAATCGCCCAGCTTTGGTCTCCAGCAGCAGCCCAAGATACTCAGTCTACTAAATCACCCTGAGTCCTGGCCCTCCTCCCAGCTTAAGAGCTGTGCACAGAAGCAGTGACAGCAGAATTACCCACAATCCCTCCTGTTGATACAAATAAAATTCTAATCATCTGTTTTCTTTCTGGGAGAGCACTGTAAATCACAAACAGCTAGAATCAAGTTGGACTTGGTTTTACTGAGCCTGCACTAGAGGCATGGAGAGAGGTAAAACCTAACATTGAAATCATCCCCACAATGCACTACTCTCTTCCCATTCACTGAGCCCTGAAAGGACTCAAATGGACAAGTCTTTTGGTTAGAGGACTGTAAGTGAACTTGGCTGTGGACCATCAGCAGAAATCTTGGCTTCTCATCTGGGGCGCCAGCCAAGTTTGAGAAGTTGGCTCAACAAGGAAAAGGCAGCAGTCCACTGCCTGGTAGAGAGCAGGGCTGGGGACTGTTGTTCTCAAAGTAGGGGATGGAATTTCTGTGGTGGTTCCAAGCCCAATTTAACTAGCAGATGAGTGGAACCTTAGACCAATCCCTGCTGCCATGTCCATCCCTGAGCAGCTAGGCCTAACCAGAATCAATTTTAAAGCTCTTGACACAATGGCAAGTATATATTTTTTTCTCTTCTTCAAGCCTCATTTGCACGAGCAAGTTAAAAAACATGCAAAACTAACATGCCTAATTCCAGGCAACTCTGAATTATATCACCAGTGGCTTAAAAGAGCACATGTAAAACTAAAAACCTAACATGAGGTTGAAAATTCTCTTCGGGAAATATTTCCAAACCACAAATCCATCCAGCCTGATTACCCCATTCCACCCCCACATCCAGAGGGCCCAAACCTAGAGTTTATCACTGGCAATCCCTTCCCAAAGGAACAAGATTTCAGAGTTGAGAAGGAAAATGGGTGAACACTCTCAGTGTATGGCATCAGAGATCCTCCCACAAACTCAAAAGCATTTTTCTTTTCTTTTTAAAGACCAAACAATTGCGTCTTGAACAAGTTAGACTCAGCTCAGATGAGCAAGCTTTCTCGCCTGCTGTCCTAAGAAAGACGTCATGATATTGAAAACTGTGGTACTGAAAGTACCCTTGCCAATTAATTAGGTACAACTTGAGTTAGGTAACAGAAGACTTCTTGGGTTATTCAGCAGGCCCCCAAATATCACCCCAATACATTCTCCAGGAGCAATGGCTGGATGCTGCTGGCTCTTCAAGCACAATGGACTGCTAGTTTCTGCCAGAAAGCCTTTCCTTCAGGACAGCCTAACAAATACTAAGGGGCTAAGCAATACCAAAGAGTGGCCCGCAGATGCTCAACAGGAACTATAGCACCAAATTGCTTCCAGCTTTGGCATCTCTGCCAAAATTTTACTTAGCCTCTCAGTTTTTATTTCCACTAAACTAAACTTCTGTACTGGTAGCCAGAATAAAAATCTTCACCTACAATGTGTCCATCCCTGATACTAACAAGTAGATGTATTTTAAGTGTTAAATAAAGACATTATTTTATTGGCCAATGAATTGTTAAAACTGGCAGGAGGTTTATCAAAGCCAAGGAGTTCTGTTCAGAATTGAGGGAAATCTTTCAAAATTGAAATAATTTTCTCAATAAATTGAAATAATAATTTTCAACTTATTGCACAGAAAATGCATCCTCTTTAGAGGCATGACATCAGTCCGCAATTCTAAGCAACCAGCATGAGGACATAAATGCTTCATTATTCAAGCATGAACAAGGTTCTAAGAATAATGCCATTTCTTGCAAGTTACCTTACTCCTAGTCCTTTTTACAAGGATTCCAATATGGAAAATATAGATTCCAATATAGAAAATTCTCAGCAATATAGGGAACCTGTGTTGCCCAGTAAGCATTAACTGCATTTAAGGAATTTAAGAATATAGCCAGAGTTGTGGTGCACACCTGTAATCCCAGTGACTCTTGGAAGACTGAGGCAGGGGGATCATAAGTTCAAGGCCAGCCTCAGCAACTTAGTGAGAGCCTCAACAACTTAAAATAAAAATTAAAAAGACTGGTAAAACCCTTGGGTTCAGGCCCAGTATGTATACGTACATGTGTGTTTATATGCATACATATACACATATATATGAATCTCAGTTCATTTTAGAGGGAAGATAGCACTGCTTATGACTATAATCAAGCTATTCTTATTTAATAATTAGGACACTGAAAAAGGAAAAGGTCCCAAATTCTCATCTGGAAAAAAATCTATTCTTTATTTCTGATAAGAAACAGAATAAATAAAACTGAATTTCAAAGCAACTTAAAATATATATTTGAATCAACATGAAAATTGCAACATGAAATAATGGGCAACTGGGATGATATGAACTCACTAAGGTCCCTAACATGAAGACATTAATTGCAATTTCCCAACACCTCTCCTGCTTGAAGTTTACTACCTAGTTATATATTTCGGTCGTCTAATGAATATATTTGTTTTCAAGGTTTGGTGAAAACAAATGTGCCTCAAAGAACTGGGGAACACTATTATCCAAAGATAACATTATATTAGAGCCACTTAAAAGGAGACAATTGGTGAGACAATTTTAATTGAAAACCAAATTGGATTCACTGGTCAACTCTTATACCACTATTGGCATCTCAAGGAAGAAGAAAAAAGACTCAAACATAAGAACATCTTTCTTATGAGAAGACAATACCTTCCTGAGATCTCAGAGGAATGACCAAACTCATTCCCTTCTGAATATACTACAATTCCTCAAGAAACAAAGAGCACTGAGCTATTAAAAATACTTCACACCAGAAAGGTCCAGAAGTAGAATTGCATAGATCTGTTTTTAAACCCCTAACAGATACACTGTAAACGCAACACGTTCAGTTACAATACATTGGAAAAGGCCTTGGTTTCCTGATCAACAGACTAATGCTACATTTCTTATATGCTTCCACCTTTTCCCACAGAAATTTCCCAAATAAAGCAAAGGGAACCTCTTGTATAAAATATACCTGTTCCAAAAATTTATCTTTAAGTGTAAAAGTTTCCTTTCAAAAAAATAATAAAAATAACATAACATCAATGGGATTCTGTGATGTACTGAATTTAGTAATATTGTCCTGGGTTACTTCCTTTAACAAAAGCTTACTGGTAACTGGAGAAGCTATTTTGCGTTTATACTAAGGCAACAAAAACATTCGTCAAATCAGTTTCACTTTCTGTTACAGTTAGCCTCACTTCCTAATTCTGTTCGTGCTGAGTATCCTGCATATTTCTTATAGTAAGGCCTACAAATTGTAGTGACATTTTGAAATATGAATGTCTCTTTTTCTATCAGGCCAATAAAACATTTTCCAAGTAACTTTTAAAAAGATCAACTATTGTCCTCAGTGATTGTTCATAGTCTACATCTTTTTCTGAACGTTTTTTTCCCAAGGCAAAACTTAAGTTTTCTCCAAAATTAAAAAAACATATGTTTATGATCTATACTAAATTTCAAAACAGTAAACAGATCTAATCAGAGGGGGAAAATGGAATCCTTTTTTAATCTACCCATTCACAACAGTTTGATATAACTGTGAAACTGTCTAAAACTCATCTGCTTTTTTTCCCATCCTATTTTGATTACCTTGTGCCAGACAATACTTAAGTCAACAAGTAGGTATGTCAAATTAAAAACAAAGGGTCTTGAGCCACTGGGCTCAATTCCTATCACCAAAAAACAAAACAAAGCAAAGGGTCAAACCTACTTCCCTTGTCTATCTCTCAAAGTCAAAGAAAAAAAAATCCTTGCCCCATCCAGCAAACTAAAAACATCTATACAAAACAAGGAGATTAGAATTCTAGGAGAGTGGAAACTTTTTAATTATTCAGTAAATGAATTTACATCAATACTCATGTGGAAGAATATTTTGAAAAGCAGAAAGCTTTCAAGAACTGTGAGCCAAAATTTCACAAAGAAAACTTTTTTCTCATTTGAAAGCCAATATAATCCCAATTCAATGAATGATTCTGCAAAGGAAGCCTTACCAATCCTACCCTCCAACCCTGATCAAACCCTGGGGCAGATATTACAACTGAGGACATGAAAAAAAAAAAAAATTTTTTTTTAAACGAGTGAGTCCCAAACACAAAACTCCAAGTACACATTATTAAGGATAAAATAATAGTAACTGGAAAAAAAAAAAAAGGCAATTCAATGTTAAAATATACTCAAATATATTTATAAATTTAAGGATGTGACAATATTTCAACAAAAAATAAAACAAATTATTTTTAGTTAATTATTATCCTCACAACAACTGCTTCACCAGATTTTTATGGAAATATCAGCTCTGAACAAATGAAATTTGTCTTCATGCCTATCTTCTTTGACAACCTACATAATCCTTTTGGTCGCTCTAATGAAGAGTAGGTACAACTAAGAGAACTTGCCTTTACCCTGAGATTATTAAATTTTTCCATCAGATATTATGAAAGTGGCATCCTGCAAACTCTTAACAGTTTGGAGAAACTGCTGTTTCGTACACCATTTTAAACATAAGAAAAATGGGGACTGAGAATATAATTCCAGTACAGCGTTTGTCTAGCTTGAACAGGGCTCTGGGTTCAATCCACAGCATGGTGCAAAAAAAAAAAAAGGAATAAAAATCAGAAAAATAACAAAATCTGGATTTCTAGTTTTTCTTTTAAAAATAGAATAGAAAGATCTTGGCAACACTGAGTCCTCACTCCCACTTACCAACCCACTGGATTTGAGTAGTGGCTGCCTTTTTAGAAGTGACATATGCTTTCCAGTACCCCAGTCCTCACTCCTCCTATCTAATTCTTGACAATCTCATTACCTGGTCCCCACAGGCAGATGAATTCTTGACCTCCCCCCAACTCTTACTGGTCCCAACTTCAAGTATTAGACACTGTGATATACTTGTTTCTCCTTTTTCTCTTTTTACTGGGTCTGTTTTTCCTCCTATCTATACCCACATTACTGTCTCAGACTCCAAAGACATGAGATAAGTATCTATATAAATCCACAAAACCCATCGACTGAGAACATTAATATCAAAACCCTAAGAAATTATTTTAGCACTCTATGGTTACATCCATCACACTTCTGCAAAGGTGTCTCTGCAATGCCCCATTTCAACATTTGTTTTTCTTTATATTTCTCCTTCAACTCATATATAAAGTCAGAACACAAGAAGCTGTCTGTACAGGAACTTTCAGCATTTGACCTTAGGCTCCTCTACATTTACAATTTTTGCATAAGAATACCATGCTGTGCTAAATTCCTTGGGTCTAGAGCAGTCACATGACTTTTGGTTAAAGGAGATTACTGCATGTGGCTTCAGCTTCACACAACTATGCAAACAGAGTTTAAAAACCTACTTGTTCTTAAATGAATCTTCTGGACACTTTGCCGTGAAACAATGCTACCATTCTCTTCAGAATGCTTTATTTTTTCATTTCTTGCTTATATAGTGGTAGCTGGAT
The DNA here is from genome assembly GCF_001458135.2 of Marmota marmota marmota. Classification (NCBI taxonomy): domain Eukaryota; kingdom Metazoa; phylum Chordata; class Mammalia; order Rodentia; family Sciuridae; genus Marmota; species Marmota marmota. The sequence goes on from NW_025999900.1 coordinate 4,349,940, forward strand.
CTCTCACCTGAAAACTACAGAACAATTCATTTCCTTGCACACAGCTCCTCTCACCCAACTCACTAGAATTTACCACCTGAGAATCTAGAATCATGGAATTTGCAAACCCCTCTCCCCAACCCCAGAAGGCCCCACCTCACCTTAGCAGCTAACAGGAGAGTTTACTACAACATGAAAAGTAATAAAACAACCCCTTTCTCTCTCTGACCCCAAAAAGGACTAAAATTGCACGGAAATGAAAATGAAATGGAGAGTAGGAGACGTACCGCAGATTGAAACCTCGGTTGCTCTTCCTGGAATAAGAGAGAAAAAAAATAGAAAATATAGAAGTTATTTTTACACTTCGCATTCAATAATAAGAAAGAAAATGCCGGCGGCGGAGGAAGCGGCGGGTGGGGAGTCAGCCCGACACCCCTCCCTCCCTCTCTTCCCCCTCACCCCAACCCCCCAGCGTGATCCGGTAGCAGGTTAGGAGGGTCCCGAGCGCAGCCCCTCCTTCCGGGATCCGACCAGGGCCAGAGGGGTCGGAAGACTGTCTCCTCCCTCGGACCCAGCTCCGGCATCTGAGCACTGCCCCACCCCCTCACCGTCCGCCCTCACCCCCAGAATCCGCAGGTCACGGTAGGAGGGGGTCGCAGACCCAAGGGGCAGGTCCTGAATGCCGTCCCCTTCTCCAGGATCCGGACAATGGGATCCCGGGAACACCGCATTCCCTGTCCCCGGATCCTGAGCGGGGTTGGGTAGTGGGGGAGGCCGCAAAACCCTTCTCCACAGAAGGAGGTGGGGGTCCCGGAGACCGCGTGTCTGCTCCCCACCTCCAATCCCAGGAGGCCGCTCCGGCCAGGAGCCCGGAGGGGAGCNAATGCCCCCACACACACTCTCACTCACTCACTCGCTCTCTCACTCACACACACACACACACACACACACACACACACAACACGGGCGAGAACCACCTCCTCACTGCAGCACCGGATCAACGGCGGCACGCACGCCCGATCTGCCCCCCGCCACGTGACCGAGCTCGCCGCGCCTGGGCAGCCGAGACTTGTAGTCCTCGTCCCTCTGACTGGCGGCCCGGTGAGCGCCAGAAAAACTACAAGTCCCATAAGGGACCGCACCCAGTCACCGCCTGCCCGGCTTGTTGACGAAGCCCAGAGCGCCTGCGCGTCCAGGAGGGGGCGGAGGGAAGTGGCGCGGTGCCTGCTGGGAGACGTAGTCCGCAGACCGCGAGTTGTCAGGAGGTTTTCCTCCCGAGGCAGCAGAGAGGCTGCCGGGAAGACAGGACACGTGGAGGGAGCTGGGCTCCTGGAGCCGGCCGCCGTCTGTGTTCTGGGCGCTGGGCCCAGGGGACTGGGTGGAGGCTCTTGGGGAGAAGCCGGCTCCCTAAATAACGCTGTCTCTCCTTGGCGCGACTGGTCTTACTTTGACTTTTTGATGCTTGGGTCGCTCCGCTTTGCGCCCTGGGGCGTAACCCGCCTGGGAGAGAACCGTGCTGCTGCTGACTAGGGGGCGCGGCTCGGGATGCCCAAGCGGACCATCGGCATCTGGTTGTGGAGTGTCAATAGGAGGTGTTAAGTGGCGCTGCAGGACGTGGTAGAGGACCGACCTCGCGGTGGGTCTGCTTTCATATGTCCGCGAGTGACCATCCTAGCTACTCGGTTACTCACGTGAGGCTCTTAGATTACCAGGACCTCGTGTACGTGGAAATAAAAGCCCTTTCGGAGTTTGCTGTAGCCCGTGCCGTTTAGGGAGTGCCCCAGTTCAGAGAACCGTAATTAAGGGTTGCAAAAAAGATCAAAACGAGAAACTTGCGCAGCTCCCTATCCAGTTAAAATCATATTTATTTACTATGGCATGAGGTGCAATTCCATCCATCCCACCAGTATTTACTGAGCAACTAACATGGGGCAGCATAGGAATGGCATCATATGTAAGACTGGAAATTGCCCCTATTTTCATGAAACTCACAGCTGTGGACTAAAAAGTGAGACTGCCCTGCCGCCATTTTTGGGAGTGTGCATCAAGTCCCACAGGAAGGGAAAACAATAACAAAGACACTTTCCAAAGTCAGATAAACTGCCCAGCAATATGGGCACATGCCTGCAATCCAAGCGACTCAAGAGGCTGAGGCAGGGGGATCACAAAGTTCAAGGCCAGCCTGGGCAACTTGGTGAGACTTTGTTTCAAAAAATAAATAAATAAGGTGGCGGGGGCGCTTGGGATGAAGTTCAGTGTTAGAGCGCTTCTGGGTTCAATCACCAGTAATGGGAGGAAAAAAATAACAAAGGTAAACTAACCAACTACTCTTGCATCTGGTCTCCAAAATGAATGAAATTAGTTTTTTTTTTCCCATGAATTACTGCTCCCTGAATGAAAACCATTTTATCTCTCACTTTTGAATTGGAAATTTGAGGTTTTAGCATATAAGCCTTTGTGACATATATCCCTGTGTCTGTAGATAGTTCTTGCCAAGGAGACAAATGTAAATGTGGTAGACTTTCCTTTTTTCCTTTAAATATGTTTTGTTTATTGCTTAGTGATCCAACTCTACTGATGTCTGCAGTCTTTGCAAATGAATTTATCTTTTCTAAATAAATGTTTTGTCTGCTAGTGTTGGGGAGATGGTCATAAGAAGACCATTGTGTAATGAGAGAGGTGTTGGGCTAGAAGGGAGACAGGGATGACATATTTTGGGTAAGTCAGGACTAACTAATGATTACAACAAACACTGGTTGGATAGCTGCTATGTGCAAAGCACAAATCCCTAGTTAAATTTACCTGGAGGCTTAAAAAATTCCCACACTGCCCAGCATGGTGGCATACCCTGTAGTTCCAATTACTCAGGAGGCTGAGGCAGGAGAATCTCTCAAATATGAGGGCAGCCTGCCTTCAAACTTTAGGCAAAAGTTTTTGTCTTTGTTTGTTTGTTTATTTTGTGTTTGTGCTAGGGATTGAACCCAGGGCCTTGGGCATGCAAGGCAAGCACTCTACCAACTGAGCTGTATCCCCAGCCCTAAACAATTTTTGAAGGGGGACTGGGAACATGGTTCAATAGTAGACCATTTGCCTAGCATATGGGAGGCACTGGGTTCAATACCCACTGAGGATGGGGATGGAGTTGTGTTCCCTTGCCCAGGCCACAACCCAGATCAATTAATCAATCAGTCTGGGAGTGAGAACCAATCAGCATTAGTTTATAAACCATTTCAGGTGATTTCACTGTGCACCCAAGACTGAAAAGTACAAACTATAGAGGATGCCAAAATAAATAAGATAGTCTTAGGGCTGGGGTTGTAGCTCAGTGGTAGAGTGCTTCTTGCCTTGCACACATGAGGCATTGGTTTCGGTCCTCAGCACCACATAAAATAAATAAATAAGTATTGTGTCCATGTTCAACTAAAAAATAAAAAATAAATGGGATAGTCTTTCACTGAATTAAAAGAATAGATTTTATGGTACATCAATAATTATTATATTTCAATAAAGTTGTTACACAAGAAAAATAATCTATGCTCATGCAGAATCTAAAACTTGACAAGATGTAAACACAATGCAGTGAAGACAGACAATGTGTCAAATAGTATGTATAGGCAACAAACGCTTTAAGAGCTCACAGGTTGGGGAAAAGTGCCAGGTCAAAGGTGGGGAGAGGAGGTGTTCATCAGGCTGTTAGCTCCACAAGGGCAAGTGCTGTGTCTGCAGAGACCAGGCCAGATTTTACTCACCATGAACCTTCCATTGTGGGAAGGAAGTCTGGTATGCTGAAGTGAGGGAGTAAAGGCTTCCTGGGTGGAAAGACTGGAGACGTTAACATTCTTTCTAGTAATTGATAAAATATGAATGTAACCAGGAGTTCCAGAAGAGGGGGACCTGGGCTCAGGACAAGTGGATTCTTTGGTATACACAAAGATTCAACACTTACCAGTCAGAGACAGATTTATTTAGGAAAATAGTTACACATTCAAGGGAGAATGTGGGCCATCTCAAGGGAAAGACTCTTAGAGTAAAATAATAATTCACATTCAAGAGAGAATGCTGGCCATCTTGAGAGTAAGAAGCTCTTGTGGTAAAACAAGGAATAAACATAATGCTGACCATCTCCAGAGGGAGAGATAGCAACTCTTGGGTGTGGGTGTTAATATTTATAGAGGGACAATAGTTAGGGGCTGCATTAGAGGTGGACCCAGGGCAGTTACCCTATTGAGCCACTCCTGCGTTGCTCTCCTGTTACTTTTTGCAAGGTCAAGGGCACAGGCCAAGGGTGAGGGCTGAGAACTGGGCAGAGTTGTTCACACATGCTTGTTTTGCATATCAAAGGTTCATGGGTGTTTCCTGCTTTCCAATTGGCTCTTCCGTACTCTCTTTGGAGAGTCAGTGTCTCTTTTAGTCTCTCCCAATTCTTATCTCGTGAAGACTTGTCAGCCTGGATAAGTAAGTCTGACTGAATAGAAAAAAACACTTCCAACAATTATAATATGTTTTATTTTCAAGCACTCAAGGAACATTTCTAAGAACTGACCTAGTTGTGAGCCACAAAGCAAATCCTAACAAGTTTTGAAGGACTGTGATCTTAGCAGCTAATGCAGAGTAATAGCAAAAAAATGACCAGGTTTGTGACACCTCACCCCTACTTCTTTGGTTGCCCCTTCTTTGTACCTACTCGGGTTCCCATTGACGTGTTACTGTTTAAGTTCCTGGGGTTCTGTGGTTGGCTCTTGACTCTTCTACCCTTTGCCTGGTAGGATCCTTTACCTCCTGAGTCTTTGCCCACCATCTCTCTGATGGTGATCCAAGACTAAATGTCTCTAACTATATTGTTACATGCAGCTTATTTCTGGACCCACTTATGTGGATTATTCCACTGTCAACTCAAAGTTCAAGGCTTATGGATGAATAAAGAAAAGTAGATTTTTTGGGTTTTGGTACTGGGGATTTAGCCTAGAGGGCATTACAACTGTGCGCTATATCCCAAGCCCTTTTTATGTATTATTTTAAATCTCACTAAGTTGGTTAGGGCCTTGCTAAATTGCTGAAGTTGGCCTCAAATTTGTGATCCTCCTGCCTCAGTCCCCCAAGTCTCTTGGATTACAGGCCAGCATCACTGTGCCCAGCAGGAAAAGCAGGTTTTGACACAGCATTGGAATGTGAGCCATTCATGTAAAATTGAGCGTATCTATATTAGTATGTGTGTGTAGAGAAATATGTAGAAAAATATTCAGCAAAAATGTTAGTGGTATTTCTTTGGGAAGGACTTTCTAATGACTTTTTTATTTAAGTGTGCAGCATCATTCTTGCCAAAATAGAGGCTATTAAAAGACAACCACTATCTCAATAAGTCTGTTATCTTCCCTATGCAGCAAAATTGTCAAGCCATAACCCTTAGGAAGACGGGCAAGTCCTCTTCCTTTGTCAGCTGTGCCAGCTCTCTCACTTGGGGAGTGGGTAACCACTGGGGTCTCCAAAGGAACCAGCTGGCACACTCAAATTAGATAATTTGAAGAGTTTTTCATAAAGAGATTGATTGGGGGCTGAGGATGTTGCTCAGGGGTAGAGCACTTTCCTAGCATACATAAAGCCAAGGTTCAATCCCAAATCCTTCAAAATAATGTGTTAATTAAAATGAATTTTTAAAATGAAGAGGTTGTTGACCAGAGTATGGGCAGAGTATAAAGAAACTAGGAGGGATTGCCCAGTTCCGTTGGGACTCTGTTCCTACCTCCAACCCCATAGGGGAGAGGAGACAGAGTGGTGACCAGAACTGGGAAGGAGGGGCTGTGCAGAGAGAGACCTGGGACAAGAGCATAGGCCAAGGGATCCAGAGTATTTGGATCTGGAAAACCAAAAGACAGATCTCTTTCCTCCATTTCTCATGCTTCCGGAGAAGACAGGAAATGTCCAGTTCACTCTGCAGGGAAGGAAAAATATGGGGATGATAAATCAGGCAAAAATATCTGCCCCTTCCTTTATTTACCCTTAGAGTATAAGGACAGGAGAACTTTCCCTCTACTCTCTGAGGGTTGGACAACTAAGTCTACAAAATACACTGACAGTAGGCAGGCCAAGAGGAGAAAAGGTATACAGGGTGTCACCCAGGGGTGTCACAAGATAGAAAAGTAAGCACCCCAGTGCCCAGTGAGATCTAGCTTATGAATCTTCTTCATAAGGAAAGGGGGACATGGACAATTTAGGGGAGAGTAAACAATTTCTGGGAAAGAGGAAGGGGCTCTCAGAAGAACAGGTGTCAGCCTGTGGCAGAGTCTGTCTGGAGTGGTGTCAACCTCCAGTCCCTTTTCCTATGATAGGAGTTTAATCCTTTTTGGTTGACCGAAGTTGGGGGAAGGGATTGATGGCAACTGAGCTCCGTTTAGAGGATCTGTCTTTAGGCAGATACAGGGAGTTCAGAGAAGCCCCTCCCTGAATTGGCTGTTCCCTAAGTGCCCTCAGGTTGAAATCACCAGCACATCAAGGTGGTATATTTGGGAGCTGGATTTCTGAACTCCTTGGTCAGCTTGGTGACTTTGGAGGAGAAACCCAGTTTGTCTCTCTGAGCGCAAGGGATGACTTTTTCTGTTCTCCTCTTTTGTAGGGAGTCTGAACCCAGCTTTGCTTTGACTGGTGGGTGGGGGGGGGTTGGGCAGGGGTGTTAGGGTAATTGGACAAGTGTCAGGGGGGACACACAGGTCAAGCCTTCTCCAATTTAATCTTATTGAAAATGAAGCTACTGGGCTGGGGATGTGGCTCAAGTGGTAGCATGCTCGCCTGGCATGCGTGCGGCCTGGGTTCGATCCTCAGCACCACATACAAACAAAGATGTTGTGTCCACCGAAAACTAAAAAAAAATAAATATTAAAAATTCTCTCTCTCTCTCTCTCTTTAAAAAATAAATAAATAAATAAATTTTGAAACAGGATTTTCTTAAGTGGCTTAGGGCCTTGCTAAGTTGCTGAGGCTGGCCTCAAACTTGTGATCCTTCTGCCTCAGCCTCTCCAATCGCTGGGATTATAGACATAGGCCAACATGTTGGCTATCTTTGCTTTCTTGACTGAACATTTCAATCCCGATTTCCTCAGGATAGACCTAGCTTCCGTAGTTTGGCCCTGGGTGATCTGGCTCCTTTTCCAGCCTCAGCTTTCATCTCCTGCTCACTCGTTCTCTGCATACCAGCTGTGCAGAATTTCTTGCCTTTCTCCCAAAGGACCATGTTTTCCTTCGCCTCTAGAGATTCCCACACTAGGCTCCTTCTCCCTGAAGGCTCTCTCTCCCAAACTATTTCTACTCATCTCCAGTTTCTACTCATTGTTTGGGGTTCACCTTTTACCTCCTCTAGGAAGTCCTCCTGGATTCTGCAAGGCTGGATTAAATGTCCATTGATTGTTCCCATAGCACTTGTTCTCTGTGCTCCTGGTCTGTTTTCTGACTTCTGTTTGCATGTCTGTCTCCCCTACTACATTGACTGTAAGCTGCCTGAGGCCAGGCCTCTCTGTGTCTCATGTGGCTTTACTCAAGTACTCAAGGCTTGGCACTGAATGGAATTCCTCCATCTCACTGCCTGATTTGCTGACTTCACTTGACTGATTGCTGAAGACCCCTGGAGTCTGATTCTCTCCCTAGCTGTTTATGTTTATGGTCATCTATAGGTCAAAACCTTCTAGTTCAGACCCCCCCACCTTGAAGTCCTTCATTCATCTACCACATTTGATATCTCCTCTTAGGTGTCACTTTGGCATCTAAAGCTCATCTCTTTAAAACAACTCTTGAGGAACTGGGTTTGGAAATTCATGCTTGTAATCCCAGCTAATCAGGAGGGTGAGGCAGTCAGATTGCAAGTTCAAGGCCAACCTGAGCAAATTAGCAAGACTCTGTTTCAAAATAAAACTTTAAAAGGCCTGGGAATGTGGTTCAAATGTAGAGCACTTGTCTAGCATGCATGAGGCCCTAGGTTCAACCTGCAGCACTGCAAAAAAACAAAAATGAAAGGAGGAGGAGGAGGAGAACAAGAAGAACAAGAAGAGGAGAAGGAAGAAGGACAAAGAGTTGAAGAAGAAGAATAGTAGTGATGAAGAAGAAGGGGGCAAACTCTCACCTCCAGACCTCTCACCCCTCCACCTCCCCTTGTCTTCCCCCAGTATTCCCTCTCCCCACAAATGGTGCCACCATTCACCCAATTGCCAAAGCCAGAAACCTGGGTGTTAAATTCTCCTTCTCCCTCTCAGCTGGGACCCCCTCTTTCTCACCATCAGCAAGTCCTATTGGCTCTACCTCCAGAACAGAGGTCACTCAGGTTTTTAACTCTCTCTTCCTTTTCTACCATCTCACCTTAGTCAAGAGTCTGACACACAGAAGGCATTTAATAAAAAGGTTTTAAACTAATAAAAAGATAATTTTCCCCTTGCAGACTTGTCCCCATTCTAAACTGTTCTACACTCAAACAACCAGAGTGATTGTTCATAAAGATCATATCCCTCTACACTTAGCCTTTAATGACCTGACTGACTCCCACCTCCTTACCAAACTGGTGAGGCCCTGTGCAATCTGGTCTCCGCCCACTTCTCTGACTCAGCTCCCACCCAGACCTGCTCTCATCACGACTCCCAGGCTGCCCTAGCCCCCATCTCCTCCTTCCAGTGAGGGTCTTTATGCCTGAAGTTCCCCTGGCTGGATGCTTGTCTCCTGAGTCTGGGAGTGACCTGCTGAGAGCACTTTAAACATCATTGTCCTGTGAATAGCATTGTCACTATTTTCATTCAGTGTTTGTTTGTACTGGCTACTGCCCACTAGACCACGAACTTTATGAAGTCAGGGACCTTGTTTATTTTGTTGCTAGTCATATCCCTGACTCTTAGCACGGTAGCTGGGCACATGGTGGGCACACAGTGTGCTGTCTGAATGATTGTGTTCTTCGAGAATACATGTGTTGAATGCATGTGGGCCTTTGGGGAGGGGAAGAGGCTCTTCCCTCAGGAAGGGATTAGTGCCTTTATGAAGTAGGGCCCAGGATGCTCTGTGGCCCCTTCTAACATGTGAGGATGCAACACATGGCAGCATCTGTGAGGACTGGGCCCTCACCAGACTCTTGATCATGGACTTTCTCAGAGCTATGAGAAATAAATGTCTCTTGTTATAAGTCATCCAATATATGAGATCCTTGTTCCAGTAAGCTGAATGGACTAAGACAACAAATACTATGAAACTGAACCTTGCAACTATTTATTTCAATTCCATCCTATTTTTTTTTTCGGGTAGCTTTGCCTTTACTTCCCCATGAATCTATCCTATTTTTTAATAATTATTTTTTATTTGTAGTTGGACACAATACCTTTATTTTATTTATTTTTATGTGGTGCTGAGGATCGAACCCAGGGCCTCCCACATGCTAAGCGAGCACTAAACCGCTGAGCCACAACCCCAGCCCCCAATTCTGTCCTATTTTATAGGCTATATGGATAAATGTTAATGCACTCCTTGAAGTACCTGGGACTAAGTCAAGAACATTGTTACACCTTTGTCAGGGGACTGAAAAGTCTTCCTATCTGACTTACTATCTGGGGGTTGATAGAAAATGAAGAAGCTATTTGTTTGGGTTCTACTCCATATAGAATGCTTGGCGGGGCAGCCCCTGCTTATAATGCTCAGCTTTGAATTATTTTCAAAATGTGTTCCAACAATCCTGAGGACCTAGAGGTCATGGTGAAGAGGAGGAGGTTAATGTCAAGGGCCAATCTGTTTAGCCTATACCTTACTTCAAGTCCTTGATTAATTTAACTCCTTTGTCAGAAAACCAAAGACACTTGTTCATAGCTTTGGTAAGCAAGAACCAGTAGAGTATGTTTTGTTCATTAACACTGGGGTTAGTTTCATGATATGCATGCAAAGTTTGTTGTTTGAAATTGTCCATTGATCGGTTTGGCTACTGTCAGTGATATACTGTCAGTGATAGACGTTATGTGATATAGAAGACATTTACTATAATGGAATAATATTGCACATATTATAGTATGTCCCATCATATAGTTAAAAGAACAAACACACACACACAAACAACACAAAAGACAGATTTTTTTTTTAATTTTAATATTTATTTTTTAGTTTTCAGCGGACACAACATCTTTGTTCGTATGTGGTGCTGAGGATCGAACCCGGGCCGCACACATGCCAGGCGAGCGCGCTACCGGTTGAGCCACATCCCCAGCCCAGAGATCTTCTTTTTTAAAAAATATTTTTTAGTTGTTGATGGACCTTTATTTTATTTATGTGTATGTGGTGCTGAGAATTGAACCCAGTGCCTCACACATGCTAGGCAAGTGCTCTACCACTGAGCCACTACCCCAGCTCCAAAAGACAGATCTTTAACAGAGATATTTAAGGTTGAATGGATAGTAACTTTTATTTAAAATAATAAATTAATTGGGATCCCTGTTCTGTCACTTTCCAAAAGGCAAAATGTGTTCCAAGAGATGATTTAGAAGTCATTGCTAAGAATTGTGATAAATTGCCCAGCTTCTTGCTTACTATAGCAAGAATATTTTTGTTTATAAACCTTTAGTTTATTTTCTTTTGGTGCTAAAGATTGAACCCAGGGCCGCACACTCTACCACCAAGCTACACCCCCAGTCTCCCAAGTTCCTCTTATTTTGGAGGAATATGCCCTGGGGCATTTGCTTTCTCCTAAGAAATATTCTGTCTCCAATCTGTGACCAAAAAAAAAATGGCATCCTGGAAGGAAGAGGGCCCTCTGAAGTTTTGTGGAATTCAAATATCCATCACCAAATCTTTAGTTAACAAACGACTTTATCCTTTTTCTTGGTGTCATTTAAACCAATGACTTAAACATTAAACATTTATGGGAAAGAAGAGATGGGAGAGAAAAGTGACTTCAGGGGCTAATGTCTTGGAACATCCCACCCCAGTAGGATAGAAACACAGCCACCTGTACGTAGTGACGTTCCCATCAATGACGAGCCACATGTACAATAATGGTCCCATAAGAGTACAATGAAACTGAAAAATTCCTATCACCTAACGACACCACAGCTGTCACAGTGTAGTAGCACAATTGCTCACATGTGTGGTGATGCTGGTGTAAATAAACTATTGTGCTGCCAGTAGTGTAAAAGTACAGCACAGGGGCTGGGGTTGTGGCTCAGGGGTAGATTGATCACCTAGCATGCGTGAGGCACTGGGTTCGATCCTCAGCATTACATGAAAATAAAATAAAGATATCATGTCCACCTACAACTAAAAAATACATATATATATATTTTTAAAAAGTACAGCACATAATGTACACCTTTGATAATGATAATAAATGACTGTTACTGGTTTATGAATTTACTGTACTATACTTTCTATTATTATTTTAGAGGATACTCCTTGTAGTTATATAAAAGAAATTACCATAAAACAGCATGCCATGTTACATTTCGAGTTTACCATTCTCTGGATCCCATCAAGAGGCTACACAGAGGGCTTATGGCCATCTAGGTTTGTGGAAGTGCCCTCCATGATGTTCACACAAAGGCAAAATTGACTAAGGGTGCGTTTTCACCATGTGCTTTTGTCTATAAGTGACACATGGATGTAGTTCCAGGTAAGGGTCCAAAGGTCTTCATTCCACTGCAGTTCTGCTGCCCTCCACAAATTACCCTCCCACCCTGCAAAGGAGAGAATTTTCCCTGGATAATGGAGACATGGGAATGAAATGTGATCATATGTACAGCAATATTCTGGTTTGGTTTTCTTTTGTTGTTTTGTTTGTTACTAGTATTTGAACCCAGTGGTGCTTTAGCACTAAGCTACATACCCAGCTCCCCCACACACACTTTTGTGTGTGTGTGTGTGTGTGTGCCAGGGATTGAACTCAGGGGCACTCAAGCACTGAGCCACATCCTCAGCCCTTTTTATTTTTTATTTACAGACAGGGTCTTACTAAGTTGCTGAGGCTGGTCTTGAAATTGTGATCCTCCTGCCTCAGCTCATGAGTTGATAGGCATGCACTCTTGCTCCTGGTCTTGATTTTCTTTTCTTTTCTTTTTTTTTTTTTTTTG
>NW_025999900.1:4362008-4372584 GCF_001458135.2 Marmota marmota marmota
TTTTTTTTTTTTTTTTTTTTTTTTTTTTTTTTTTGTGGTACTGGGGATCCAACCCAGGCCTCATACTTGCTAGACAAGCACTTTACCACTGAGCTATATTCCCAGCCCCCTTTGTTTTCTTTTAATTGAGGTATAATTTACATCAAGTAAAAATATTGAAAAATGTAGTCATGCAACCTAATACCACAATCAAAATACAGAACAATTCTATCATCTGCTAAAATTCTCTTGTGCCCCTTGATAATCAACCCCTCCTGCCACTCCAGCCCCCTGAAAACCATTACTGATCTAGCTTAATAGTTTTACCTATTTCAGAATGATAAATTTATTTTATTCCTCCATGCTGGGAATTGACCCAGGGCCTTACGCATGCTAAACACATGCTCTACCACTGACCTGTATCACCTGCCAAAAATTTTTTAATAGTAGTACTACTAATAACCATGGTACTGGGTATTTGCTGGATCCAAGGTGTTATGCTAGGCCCTGTATCATGCCACAGAAAACTCCCAACAGCCCAATGAAGAGGAAGAAACTGAAGTTAGGTAAGGCTAAGTAACTGTTATGCCCAATATTATTTAGCCAGTAGGTGACAGAAGCGGGAGCTGAGCCCAAGTCTTTCTGATGCCAAAATACGTGCTCTTCACCACAGCACTGCTGCCTTAGATTAGGAACATAATGAAGGACTTTAGAATGTGAAGGGCCCTTAGAAATGACTTCATCACATGACCTCAAACCACTCCTTTTGATCAACCACAGCATAGCTGCCGTTAGCTCCAAGTTATGTAAGTGCCTTGCTCACTCCAGTTTGTAGAATAGTGAGTTGGAGAACCCTGGCTTGAGAATTCCTTAGGTGGACTGAGACCCTTATGTGGTTTGCACGGTCTGAAGTTGCCATGCACTTGACCCTGAAGGGAATTCAAGGGCTAATGAAGGGCAGTGTCTGTGAAGTAGACACTTGGGTGTTTAGAGCACTCAGGTGCTCTTTCTAGGGGTGAGTTGGGTAAGTGCCACCAAAGCTGTCATATAACTTTCCAAAGTCCAGCTGTCACTTCCAATTGCCAGTGCTGAGCCTCGTGCTCCTGGCATTCCAGTCTGGGCTTGGTAGGGATGGCAGTGCCTGGTACAGACTGTCTGCTGGCCGAAGATACCATGGCCGTATTACCCTCTTCTCTTTCGTCACTGCCAGTGGCTTATGTTACTTTGAACAAGTCTCTCAAGGATCAGAACTGTTTAAGCTTTAAGTGCATTGATTAAAAGAAGTAAGTAAATAGGAATTATAATATATGAACAATGACCCTGTGTTTTTAGAAATACTTTCTTCTAGGCCACAATTCGCTCCCATGCCAAACACTTTTGGTGAAATTTATAGGCCAAATGCTGCAGCAATTCAAGAGAATGGGAGGAAATTTGCTATGAAATAGGAGGAGAAACTGACCTGGCTGGTTTGGTAACAGGTCCAAAGAACACAGTGTCCCTTGGATACTGATAGCTTCTGGAATGTCTGTTCTCATAGGTCAGGCCGACCCTCTGGCCAGTTGACTCATGGCAAGTGGAAATGGTCACAACATTTAGGGAAAGCCCACTACATCCTTACAGTGAGATTTGCTGATAAAGAAAGGAATGATGTTTACCATGAAAAGTGACATAAATGAAGTAGACTACAAAATGATACCTACCATAGTATCATACTTACAAGTTTTCACAAATATAAATGTGCACATAGAAGAACATCTGGAAGAGCTGGGCATAGTGAGCACTCCTGGAATCCTGGTGACTCAGAAAGCTGAGTCAGGAGAATTGCAAGTTTAAAGCCAGCCTCAGCAACTTAACAAGACTCTGTCTCAAAACTAAAAAGGGCTGGGGATGTAGTTCTGTGGTATAGCTCCCCTGGATTCAATTCCTAGTAATAATTTTATACAGAGAAGTTGCAAAAAATCATCCAGGGAGTTCCTGTATATCTTTCACCCAAATCCCCTAGTGTTAACATCCTTCATAATCATAGTGCAGTAATTAAAACTAGGAAAATAACATTAAAACAGTCTTAATAATTTAACCTAGAGACCTTACTTAAATTTCATGATTTTCTCTATAATGTCCTTTTTCTGGCCTAGGATTCCACATTGTGTTTAGTTGTCATGTCTCTTTGGTTTCCTTCTGAGAGAGTTCCTCAGATGTTCTTTATCATTATATTTGTATTAATTTTTAAATTTAAAGATAACCAAGGAAACTTTTTCTTCTTCTCCTTGTTCCCTTCTTTCTGAATAATTTAGTCTAAAGCCATTAGCTTGGGTCAAAAAGTATCCATCAGTAGGAGTGCAAGTTCCAGTGGCCTGTCACAGAGTACAGTGGCCCAAGAGGGGTGAGAGAGCATCTGTGAATGGGGGTGGTGGTGGCCCAACAGTGTTGTCAGGGTCTGTGTAGGGTGAGGAGGGAATCTATACCAGTGAGGAGGGTGCCTGTGCAGAGCTATGACAACTGAAACAGATTGAAAAGAGATTGGTTACACACAGAGCTCTCCATGGAGTAAATAAATAAATTGAGGAAGTACATTGATTAAAATAAGTAAGTACGTAGGAATTATCATGTATGAAGTTGGGTGTCTGCCTATCAAAGAGAAATTCCATATGGAGGGGAAGATAGCTAGAATTAATTGTGGTAGTGGATTAGAATTAAAGATAACTGCATGAATTTATGGCCTTGTATGTAAAAACAGATGCAGAAATAAATAATAGATTTTCCAGCTCTATCCTCCGAGAGGGCAGGAGGAGCAACAACTCAATAGCAATGAGCACAGCTTATACCCAGGTTTTGGCTTCTAAATACGATTCTCTACTAAAAGAAACAAAGGCTTTTTGGAGAAATGGCTGATTATAAGACTTTGCCAAGAAAGGACAGAATGTAATGGAAATAAATGTCTTTTTTTTGTTGTTGTTGTTGTTGTTTCAAGAATGCTAGAAGCATGTCAAAAGGACACAGATGTCAGCATGAAGGGGCTCCTGCTTGCTGAATCTAAGATAATTTGAGCATCAAGTTTAACAATAACAGAAATTCTGATCCACTCAATAAAATGGGAATAGAATCTATACTGAAATAAAAGAACACTAAGTGAGGTGGGAAGAAAGCTTTTTCTGATCATGGAATGTCAAATAATTAATGTAGAATGAAAATGGAATCAAAAAATCACTTTGGCAACAACAGTAGTAATTCAGCCAAGAACCATCAAGCAGTGGGTGAAAGTTGAATGAGGAATGGACATTTATGTAAGTTCAAAGTATCTTGCAACAAATATTTGTAATCACAAAGGGAAAAAAGAAATACCAGTACAGTAGAGAAACCTGGAAGACACAATTCAATCAAGTGACCAAGATTAACATAATAAGCAATGAACAAATCAACACCCAAGGGCTGGGATTGTAGCTTAGTGGTAGAACACTTGCCTAACATGTGAGGTCCCAGGTTTGATCCCCAGTATTCTCCCACTCAAAAGAAAAAACAATCAAAGACCGACCGCTTAATGTAAAACACACAGCATTACTTTTGTGATATTTATGACACCTAAATCTATTCAGGAGGAAACATCAAACATAAAATTAGGAACTTTCTAGAAAACAACTCACGTGTAATCTTCAAAAATTAAAAGATCAGGAAGAACTGGAGAATTTTCCAGATTAAAGCAAATTGAACAGCCATTACAATTAAATCGGATACATGATCCTGGATTGAATCTTTTTGCTATAAAAGATATTATTGGGACAATTAGTGAAGCCTGAGTAGAAGTCATATTAGACAATAGTAATGTATCTATGTTGGTTCCCTTTTTAATTATTATTATATGATTGTAAAGAGAAAGTACTGGGGCTGGGGCTGTAGCTCAGTGGCGGAGTGCTTGCCTAACACATGTGAGGTACTGGGTTAGATCTTAGCACTACATTAAAAAAAATGAAAAAAACAAAATAAAGGCATGCTGTCCATCTACAACTACAAAAATAAGTAAATAAAGAGAGAAAGTACTCATGGAAAAGAAACAATTATTTATCTACCCAACTCTTGCTACTTATCTGATATTTTCTACCTAAGCTGGTCTTACCACTATCTACTCAGAAACTCAAGCTTGAAACTAGAGTCATCCTTGACAACCTTCTTACAACCTAAAAGCCCATTTGGAATAGTCTCAATATCTATTAATAGACTAATGATATTAGGAAACATCTGTGCCTTAGGATATTATATTGCTATTCAGAGGAATGGAGTAGGCCTCCATAGCAACATAAAAATAAAAGGAGAGAGTTGTGAAACACAATATGAAGATCTCATTTTTTGTCAGTTTTTGTCTGTACATGTCAATACATGTACAGACCAAGGTGTGGAGAAGGATGTATTTAAAGCTGTTATCTTTTCTCTCTTTGGGTGAGATTATGACTTTTCTTTAATTCTGTCCTGTTTGAATTTTTTTAACAGCCAAGCATTTTTAAAAAGAACAGGGCAATATTACTTTTGAAGAAAAATTTTTAATAACAAATGCTGTGGCAGAGACTTATTAAGGAGATAAAAGCTATTCACCTTCAAAAAACTTCAAATTTGATAAGACTGTCTTAGTTCATTTTCTGTTGCAACAAATATTTGATGAGGTATAGCTCCCTCCCCACAGACTGGGTAATTCATAAATAAAAGAAATTTAGATCTCACAGTTCTGGAGGTTGGGAAGTCCAAGATCAAAGAGCTGCCTCCAGTGAGGGCCTACTTGTTACATCATAACATGGCAGAGGGCATCGTCTGGCAAGGGAGGGGGAGAGGGAGAGTGAGGAGGTTGGGAGCAAGGGAACAAAGGGTAGAAAAAGAAGGGGGGGAGAGAGAGAGAGAGAGAGAGAGAGAGAGAGAGAGAGAGAGAACTTCTATAATGAAGTCACTGTCACAATAATGACATTAATCCATTCATGAGATTTTCAATGGTTTGAATGTTTGTCTCGAAATTCATGTGTTGGAAACTTAATTCCCAAAGTATCACACACACGATGGATACATACACACACACACACACACACACATATACACATGTTTGTGTGTGTATGTGTAATTTTTAATATTTCATTTTAATACATTTGGGCCAAATTTATGATTATCTAGTTTCACTTAAAACTTATTTCCCAGTTTATCTGAGAAAACAAAAGGAGAAATTTCTTTCTCCCTATCCTTACCATTTCATCCTCTTCTAGCCTTCTTTTCTGAGTATGAACACATCTAACAACATTTACCATTAAAATCTATGCCAGAGATATGATTAATTCCTTAGTGGTCCACCCAGAGCTTATGAAAGTTTTCTGATTGTATTTTTCAAGGTAAATACCCTTAGCAATAACATGTATTGAGAGCTATACAATTATACAGCTGAACAGACAAAAAAACGACATGGGTGGTATAAGTAGCAAAGAGTTTATGTAGAATAGGAAACAAAACAGAAATTAACCAGGATTAGAAGTCCAACTGAGTGCAGTGGTGCACACCTATAATTCCAGCAGCTCAGGAGGCTGAGGCAGGAGGATCACAAATTCAAAGCCAGCCTTAGCAATTTAGCAAGACTCTAAGCCACTCAGTGAGACCCGAACTCTAAATACAAAAAAAGGCTGGGGCGGTGGCTCAGTGGTTAAGTGCCTCTGGGTTCAATCCCTGGTACAAAAAAAGAAGTCCAATGTTAATTTCTTTTGCTGAGGCTCAGGTTTCCCCTTGATGAGTCCTTAGTGGTCTACCCAAGTTCAAGTTCAGGATTACCTTTCTTCTTTATTAACCAAACATGCCAGATAAGAGCTACTTCTCTTCCCTGTGCAGCTGCTGAGTGCCATCAGTGTCAGCTGGAGGTTCCCCTAGTGGACATTGGCATCTCTAGTCTCTCTAATTTTTGCAGATGAAAAAAGGCTTCTCCGGCCTGATTCAAGGCCTTGGCATAATCCAGCTGCCATTCCAGGACTTTCTCACTATTTTCTCTTACTCATTTATAGTTCCCTTGCTCCATCTGAAGGAGACAGGCAGGTCTCCTGTGGCAGCAGTGTGTCTGGGTGGTGTGCCGTTTGTGTTCTTGTTCAGGTGGGAGAGCCAGGCCCTGAGGTCCAGACTTGGATCCAGACCCCCCCAGCTGAAGCAGAGCTTCGTGGCAGCTACTCATGGCCTCTTGGTACTTGCCTTCTGGTAGTTCCGTTTCCCTTCTCCCTGTACAGCTAAGTCTCCTACAGGTGCTTCTCCATTATTCTTTGGTGCCCAGGTGCTCTTAGGGAACTAGGAAGTGAAGAGTAACTGAAGATCCGTGGCTGGGAGCAATAACTGATTTTGGTAGCCAACCTCAACAGGCAGAAAATTATTCTTCTCTAGAAGGCTCCCCCGCCCCACCAAGGAAATTAGCTATGCTTGTTTCTGTTATAGTCCCCCATCTTTCCTCTCTGCAGTATTTTTTAGTTTTCAAAAGTACAGGGAAGTATTTAGATGGGAAGCTAAAGTCACTTTCTTTTCTTTCTTTCTTTTTTTTTTTTTTTTGTACTGGGGATTGAACCCAGGGGTGCTTTACCATCAAGCCCTTTTTCTTTTTTATTTAGACACAGGGTCTTGCTAAGTTGCTGAGGGTCTTGCTAAATTGCCCAGGAGGATCTCCAACTTGAGATTCTTAGCCTTCCAAGTTCCTGTGATTATAGGAATGCACCACCATGCCCAGTTTAAGTGAATTTAGACAGGCCCAAAGCTATATGTTAACATATTTGAAGGTGTGAATTTTGGGAGAGATTGGGTCATGAGCATCCTGCCTCATGAGTGGATCAATCTGTTCATGAATTAATGAATCAATGGGTTATTGAGGGAGTGGCTTTCTTATATAAGTGAGCTCTCCGGTGCCCTTATTCTGTCTTGCCGGGTGACGCCCTCCACTGTGTCTGAAGGGCCATCACCAGAGGCTAGGGAGATACTGGTCCCATGAATTTCCCAGTCTTCAGAATTATCAGAAATACATTTCCATCCTTGATCAATTACTCGGTCAATGGTAATCAGTGATAGCAACAGAAAAGGGACTGTTAGGGGTGGAACTCTTATGACCTAGCCACTCTTAGGTCCCAGATTTTAATATGTTCACAGTGGCAATTAAATTTCATATGAGTTTTGGAAGAGACATCCTAATCACTGCAGGGATAATGTAAAAATTATTTATACGTGAAATGGAATACCTAACAAAACAACACAGAAGAAACGTAAATAAAGAGGCAAGGTGCAGCTTTTAAAAAAAAAGAAAAAAATAACATTGGAGGAAATGAGAAAAAAAGATGGATACTAGAAGACTTGAGGAGCCTGAGAATGGGGCACTGTAGGGAGGTCTTGGCTATGAGATGACTTCTGATAAAGGGAGGGTCATGGGAGGCAGGGAGACGGCTGTGTTCCAAGAGTGGCGGGGTGGGGAGTGGGTCCTCAGTTTAGACATTTTATAAAGCCAGGTGGAAGGATGGCTGGAATACTCAACCTAGCAGGATGGGCAGTTTCTTCCTGAGTTTTTGTCTTTCTACCACTAAGGTACACCCCAAGCCAAACTTCTTCCATTTTTTATTTCTACTTCCTTTGCTGTTCAGGGGTAAAATGTACCCTTATTCACTCCAAGGAAAACACAAGCAAAACTCCCTTAATAGAACCAAAAGAGTTGACCTAAATAGATATTTTATGAAAAAACTAAAGGAATACAAAAGAAAATAAATGTCTGATAATACAACATGAACACAATTAAGCCACTTCTAGCTAAGTGTTTTGTTTTGTTTTTTTAATTTTAGGAGATTATGTGGCAGACTTGGTGGTGCATGTCTTTAATCCCAGCAACTCAGGAGGTTGAGGCAGGAGGATTACAAATTCTGGGACAGTTTGGTCAATTTAGCAAGACCCTGACTGCCCCTGGGTTCAATCCCTAGTAACTCAAAAGAGAAAAAGTTAAGAAAAGAAAAATTCTGTGAAAATATTCAAGATTTGTAGATAGCCCTCGGTTTCCCTGCTCCTAAAATGATCTCATGCTAACACTTTGCAGGTGTCTAGTCTGGCTTCTTATCCTGCCTCTTAGCCATGTAGTCTCTGTGCAGTTCGGTTTTCTAGTCCAGGGAAGCTCGTCCAACAAATACATCTTGTTCCATGTAGGACAAACTCCAGCCTATTAAACTCAACCTCTGGAACCTCTGGAATCCTCTCATTCTCTCCTAGTGCAGTTAGTATAAAGGCCCCGCCTAGTCCACAGCTGAGCTGTTGGGCAATACAGATGACATCTCTAGGCCCTTCCCACTTAGGATCTTGGCTTCACCCACTTCAGAAACATTCTGTGATGATTCACTCAAATAAAGTCCTACACATGAGGGTCTTGTAAAAATCTTCCTGTTACTGTTTCACAACATAATAACCACATAATAAACATACCATTCTCGAAGTATGAATTATTGCATTTACAATATGAGGAAGGTCATGCTTATTTACCAAGTGAGGAGGTAAAATCTTGCATTCAGGGCACATGTGGGGTAGACTCAAGAGTAACTTTGTATACAGGTGAGGGCTTGAGGTACTCTCTTGAGCTATTCTATTTTGGAGCTATTCTCTTTAAGAGACTTAACAAATAATCGTGCAAATTTCATTTCAATAAATTATTTTTAATGACATCTATCTCCAATTCAACATGGGGATATTTGTAAAATCCATCTCAAAGTATAAGTAACTTAAATTCCTTTGGTTAAAATAATTAGATGGTGCACACCTATAATCCCAGCAGCTTGGAAGGGTGATATAGAAGGATCACAAGTTCAAGGCCAGCCTCAGCAATTTAGCAAGGCGCTAAGCAACTTAACGAGACCCTCTCTCAAAATAAGAAATAAAAAGGGCTGGGGATGTGGCTCGTGGTTGTTGAGCACCCCTAGTTTTAATCCCTGGTACAAAATAATAATAACAACAACAACAACTTAATACAGTTTTCAGGGATAATTCAGTTTGAGGGTGATTCTTTTGTAGACTGTTCTAAGGTAAGGGTCTGGACCAGGGCATATAAGATGAATAGACTTGTTTTGTTTGTTTGCTTGGTGCTGGCAATTGAACCCAGGGCTTTGCGCATGCTGAGCTCATGCTTTACCACTGAGCTACACCCCTAGCTTAGACTTGTAATTATATATTTATTTTACAGACTCTTTTGTAGCGTTTTCTTTGTGCTTGGTTTTGTACAAGTAGGAACTCATGCTTCTCTAACAGCCCTCTGATATGGGTACTGTCAGTTCCATAAAGCTGGGACACAGATAGGTTGAGTGATATACTTAAAGCTTCACAGTTACTAAGTGGTAGAGTAGGGATTTGAACCCAGGCAGAAGATTTTTTTTTTTTTTTTTTAAAGAGAGAGAGAGAGAGAGTGAGAGAGAGAGAATTTTAATATTTATTTATTTTTTTTGTTTTCGGCGGACAACATCTTTGTATGTGGTGCTGAGGATTGAACCCGAGCCGCACGCATGCCAGGCGAGCGCGCTACCGCTTGAGCCACATCCCCAGCCCCAGGGCTTGCATCTTTAAACACCAAATTAAGGTGCTTGTGTATTGTGATGAAGCGGGGGACTCCCAGGTCTGAATGCCCCTCCCAGAAGTTAGGATGAGAGTTGCATAAAGAAGAGAACAGTTTCTACAAAGTTCCTGTCACATCAGCTCTGTTTAGAAATCATACATGCTTTTTGATTTAAAGAGAGATGCTTGTCTTCTTTGGCCCTTTCCCAGAGTATCAGCTGCTCTGCACAGGGGACCTCCTTCCCAGCCCTGAACTGGGAGCAATCAGGAGCCAGCCTCCTGCAGACTTAAGCTTTCCTGCCATTCTGAGGTCCCAGACCAAACCTGGCCGGACAGCTGGGCCTGACTCACTGCTTTCTCTGCCTCCTCCCTCTCCACCATAAATGTCAATAGCCTGACCTAGGTGCTTTCCTTAAGTGTTTTGAGACACGCCTGGACTGTGAAAGGAGCCCCACCTGGCACCCTGCCCGCACATTCAGGCAGTAGACCACTGTCAAACCTGTCTCCATCTTCAGGTTTGCTGGACATTTTATTCCCTCACCCTTCTACAAGTAACACGGGCTGGTGCCCATTTAGACAGCCTCACTGGGCTTGTTATTCTGAGCAATTTACCTCCCATTTCCTCCAGGGCAGAAGACAGGTTCCCCAGGGAGAGAAAAAGGAAAATGCTCTGAGCTTCCAGTCAACAGGTGTTCTGCACATGTGTCTTCCTTAGAGCTGAAACAAAAGGCAGGCTGCATCCCAGCTGCAGACAGAGGCCTGGCCTCCTTCGCATGTCTGGATCCACAGCGACCAGCCCCAGGGAAAACTGGGATTCTCATTACTTTTGAACTCTTGTAGGAAGTACTGAACTTGCACCCTTCAGTTAACTTGGAGATTAATGGTTGAGCTTCCGTGATTTCATCCCTGGAGTTTTTCAAATCAAAATGAGTGGTGGTTTTCTTCTTCTCTTCTCTTCTCTTCTCTTCTCTTCTCTTCTCTTCTCTTCTCTTCTCTTCTCTTCTCTTCTCTTCTCTTCTCTTCTCTTCTCTTCTCTTCT
>NW_025999900.1:4373612-4380560 GCF_001458135.2 Marmota marmota marmota
CTATCTCTCTCTCTCTCTCTCTCTCTCTCTCTCTTTCTCCAATGCTGGGAATAGAACCTGAGACCTTGTGCAGGCTGGAGAAGGGCTCTACCACTAAGCTATGTGCCCAGATCATTTCATCTTTATTTTGAGACAGGGTCTTGCTTAGTTGCAGGGGTGGGCCTCAAACTTGTGATCCTCCTGCCTCAGCTTCCTGTACAGCTGGGATGGTAAGTATGTATCATTCACTGTGCCTGGTCCAGATAGCAGACTTTTAATACATGGGTCTGGGGCAAGGGTACCGCTTACCCAGAGGTATAAGAGAATACTGCTAGGAATAAATAATTCCTCTTCCATAACCTTCTTCCTCTGTGGAGACTCAGTCTTCTCTGAGTTCTTGCCCTCACCTCTGATCCTCCTTCCACAGGGAGGAAGCCAGTAGGGAGGTAGCAGTTCAGAGGTCAACGCCACATGCACATGTCCACAAGCAGTTCAGCAAACCACCTTCTCATCAGCTGGTCAGATTTCTTATCAGCTCCCAGGCTTCTAACAACTGCTAATAATCAATGCATTGGACAGAAGCCACTCCCCAGTGGTAAAGTGGGCATTCCCAGCCAAATGCCATGTATGGAATGGAGATGGGGGAATCCTGTTAATCATGTCTGGGCAGCCAGGCTAATGTTCATTTTCAGATAGCTTTGCTCCCTAGATAGGGGAGCACAATCAGAACATCCTGATATGTCTCTGCCCTCCTCCCAACCATCCCTTCACATACCTGTTTAGGGTATTCCTGCTATTCTGCAAAGAAAACAAGAGGGCCCTGCTGGCTTGCATAAGACTTTCTGATTTTCCTTGGATATTCCACAGCCTCCTTGATAAAAAGGACCAGCATTCATTCTGCTTCTTTGTTTTATAGACTGTTTTATGACTAGAAATAACCTGCTTATTGTAAATCTCTCTTGTGGGATTTACAGAAGTGTCGCCTGTTCTATTTGCTGGGCTCTTTCACACATTTATTTAGCTTTATCCATTATTTGGGGAAAACATTTTATATTCTAAGTCTTAATTATACAAGAAAGAAATATTGCCCAACAAAAACAGTCCTTACTGTATTGATTAAGGTTTTCTTAATTTAGAAGGCAGTTCTAACTTCTGTGGTGGTTCTTCAGCTCTTTAAATTTTCCCTAGGAATGGTATCATGTTTGAGCCTGGGCAATCAAGGTTGCAAAATGCTTTCTTCAAGAAATAAACTCAAGTTTATTATTGCTTCAAGTTTTACAGACTGTCCTCTTCGCAAGGAAAAGACAAAACTATATTATAGTTTTGTTTTGTTTTTTTTCAGTCAATAATGCCTAGTTTTGTCCCTGACTCATATCTGTCTTTGTGTGTGTGTGTGTGTGTATGTGTGTGTGTGTGTGTGGTGTTGGGGATTAAATCCAGGGCTGTTCTACCATGGAGTTACATCTCCAGTTCCCTCCAAACCCTGCTTTTTAAAAAATATTTTATTTTTTTAGTTGTAGATGGACACAATATCTTTATTTTATTTTTATGTGGTGCTGAGGATCAAACCCAGAGCCTCAAACGTGCTAGGCGAGTGCTCTACCACTGAGCCACAACCCCAGCCCCCAAACCCTGCTTTAAAAACAAAAAACAAAAAACTTATTTTTATTTTTTGGTACCAAGAAATGAACCCAGGGACACAACCACTGAGCCAAATCCCCAGCTTGGGACAGGGTCTCCCTAAATTGCTTAGCGCCTTGGTAAGTTGCTAAGGCTGGCTTGGAGTTTGTGATCCTCCTGCCTCACCCTCCTGATTCCCTGGGTTACAGGTATGTGCTACTGTATCTGGTTTTCACATCTGTCTTTAACATCGTGGAGTTGATGAGATTTTCATCCTCTCTCCTGGTATTTTGCACACATGCACACATGCATGTGTGTTTATGTGTGTGTGTGTAAAATATACATATAACATAAACATAACATACAATTTACCATTTTAATTATATTTTTGATTTTATTTTGTTTTATTTTCTGGTATTGGGGATTTAACCCAGGGCACTTAACCACTGAGCTACATCCCCCGTCCTTTTTTTTTTGAGACAGGGCCTTACTAAAGTTGCTGAGGCTGGCCTTCAACTTGCAATTCTTCTGTCTCAGCCTCCCAAGGCATGGGATTACAAGCATGTGCTATACTGCTTGGTTTATTTTATTTTTATTTGTACATTATAATTATACAAAATAGTTGGATTTGTTATGCCACATTTATATATACAGATAGCATAATTTGATCAAACTCATTCCATTTAAAATTTTTTTAAATGTATGATTCAGCGGTATTAAGTACATTCACAATGTTGTGTAACTATTGCTACTATTTCTGAAACTTTTTTTTTATCACTCTAAACAGAAACTCTGGACCATTAAACAATAACTCTCCATATCCTAGTGTTTCTATCTTAAGTTTGTGTAAGAGCCAAAATCTGAGTTGGAGCATTGGCTTTGCCCCTCACTAGCCCTGGGGCCTTGAACAGTTTACCTGATCTTTTTTTTTTTTTTTTTGGTATTGGAAATTGAACTCAGGGGCACTCGACCACTGAGCCACATCCCCAGCCCTATTTTGTATTTTATTTAGAGACAGGGTCTCACTGAATTGCTTAGTACCTCGTTTTTGCTAAGGCTGGCTTTGAACTCGAGATCCTCCTGCCTCAGCCTCCCAAGGCACTGGGATTACAGGCGTGGGCCACTGCACCTGGCTTTACCTGATCTTTTAAAGACACAATCACCTACAAAATGGAGCCAATAAGAATAAGAGCCCGAATAGGGTTGTTCTAGTCATGCAATACTACAAGCAAAGGACAGTGTCCGGAACAGCACAAGCTCCCTCAAAGCTCCAGCTGCTGCTGCCACCTGCTTTGCCCAGCCTCCTCCTGTCATCGGTGGCCCCTGTTTCAGACGACGCTCTCTGCTGTGATCCCCAAGTCCCCACAATCTCACTCCACTGGTCTAGACCTGGCTCCTCCACTCCTCCACTCCTCTACTCCTCCAACCCCAGGAGCAGGGGTTGAGGCATTCCTTAATCTTCATGATAATATTTGTCAAGTGTTTACAGATGGTGAAACTGAACACAGAGATAAATGCTAAGTAACAAGAAGGCCACCCAGTTTTTAGGTGAAAGAGATAGGATTTGAATATATTATGACTTCATAGCCCATGTTCTCAACCACTGGACTATGAGGCCTTGGTGTGCTGATAACACATCTGGTGATGCTGGCCATCTGGTGACGATGACAGCACAAGCAGAACTAAAGGAGGATATTCAAGCTCACACAGAAAGTCAATAGTATGGCCTAGAAGACAGTCTACTTATTCCGATCATCACCAGATCTCCCTGTCCCCCCGCCTCTGGCTGTGTTGCAGGTGTAATCAATAGAGTCATGCCGAAAGTCACCGGGGAATCAGGTACTGCAGTTAACGTCCCCTTTCTTAGAGGGAGGCCTGAGTCTTGAATTTGGTGGGCACAGGCAGTAGCTGTGGCTTCTCTCCTGGAGTGTTTCTTTGATAGGTTCCCTCATCTATCTTCCCACAGATCAGCCAAAACACATGTGTGGAACTGCCTAAGGATGAGTGTCACCACTCACCCACCCACTGTCACCTTTCTGATTCTCAGTCCCCCAACAAACCTACCTTTAAGAGTTTATTAATGGCTGGCTGCAGTGGCAGATGCCAGAGTGAGGCAGGAGGATAGCAAGTTTAAGACCAACCTCAACAACTTAGTGAGACCCTGTCTCAAAAGATAAAATAAATTAAAAACGACTGAGAGTGAAGCTCACTGATAAAGTGCCCATGGGTTCAATCCCAAACAGCCCCCATCCCCTCCCCAAAATAAGAGAGCTCATATATAATGGCATAATTTGGCGTGAACACACTCTATATACAGAGTTACAAAAAATTGTGCTGTGAATGGATAATTATGAATGTAATGCATTCCACTATTGTCATGTATGTAAGAAATAAATTAATTAAAAAAATTACAACAAAACGTTTATTAACTGAGTGTGGCTGGTTTCCTGTTTCCTTCACAAGCTGGTTGGGGAGACACCTCTCATTCATGTTTTCACGTTGATTTTTTTTTTTTCTCTTTTAAGAACACATGGGTGCTTAACCACTGAGCCACATCCCAGCACTTTTTATTTTTTATTTAGAGACAAAGTCTCACCAAGTTGCTTAGGGCCTCAGTAAGTTTCTGAAGCTGGCTTTGAACTTGCGATCCTCCTGCCTCAGCCTCCCCAGCCACTGGGATTACAGTTGTGCATCACAGAACTCGGCTCATGTTGATTTCTTAAAATAGATTTGTGCACTTCCCTCAGTTGGAAGAGAAGGCTTTCTTCCTTGTCTTCTGAGAGGTGACGAAATTTACCAAACATGTTTGTTTGAAATTTATCAAACACAAATTCCACTCAATTTCTGTTTCTAGAATAGATAGAATACTACACATGGCCACTAAAGCAAGCACAGCTTCCCACTACTGCCCATCACGCAGCCAGCATTCAGGAGTTTAAAGAGGCAAGACATCAACATTGTTCAGGACCTTCAAGTGTATGTCATGCAACATGATTCTATACTGGGTTTTTCAACTCCAAGGCTATCCCTAGCTATTTTAGGGAAAAAAAAAATATATATATATATATATATATATTTTTTTTTTTTTGTGGCTCTGGGGATTGAACCCAGTGATGCTTTACTGCTGGGCTACATCCTTAGCCCTTTCTATATTTTATTTTGAGACTGGGTTTCCTAAGTTTCCCAGGCTGGCCTCCAACTTGTGATCCTCCTCCTGCCTTAGCCTCTGAAGTCACTGGGATTACTGCACTTAGTTAGGGGATCTTAATGATGAACTTCTCAGAAAATTAATTTTAAGTCATTTTGGCCTCCAAATAGATGCATCCATGTATTTCTAAGAACAGAATAGCATGGAATGTGGCATGAAGTCAAGATCTTGGGTGGGGGTGTAATTATGAATCAGAATAAGTTACCCTGTAAAGCATATAGGTGTGGCTTTGTGGTTTAGTTCCTTGGTTCTGGTGTTGGGCTCTAGGGGAGGATATTTATCTGAAAACATGCAAATGGAGGATGGGGTGTAGCCCAGTGGGAGTGCTTGTATGCCAGAGGCCCTGAGTTCAGTCCCCAGAATCACAAAGAAATCCCAGTAAAACTCTCCCCCCACCAAAAAAAAAAAAATACAGTACTACAAAGAAAAACAAAACAAACAAAAAAGCTCCCTGCAAATAGGAAGACTTCAAGGAACATTACTATAGCTACATCTAGACTATTCTTGGGGACGGGGAGTAGCCCAGTGGTAGAGCACTGGCCTACCATGTGAGAGGCCCTGGGTTCTACCCCCAGCACCACCCAAACAAAATAGACACAAAATTCCATTTTTGACAAGTAACAGTCAGGGTGACTGGGTGTGGAGGATGGAGAGGGAAACTAAACGGCAGAAGGCAGGTGCTGTAGACAGGCAACCTGCTTGGACCAGGAGTTATGTGCTGAGATATGTAGCAGATGCAAGATAATTAAAATATTTACCACCATGAGCCTAACTATTAGATGAAATCATCCAGACCACAAATGGTAAAATGCTTTTCATTTTTAAATCATCCAGAAGTTGTAAAATATAGTGACCAACTAGAAACACTGAATATTTTTTAACAAGAGTTAATGATCCAATTTGTGTTTATGAGTAACTTTTTTCTTTGTCTCCCTCTAAGTTAAGAATCGGCAAATTGCTGCCTGCTGGTCCATCTGTTTTTATTTGACCCTTATGTTAAGAATGACATTTTTAAATGGTTGAAAAAAAAATCAAAAAAAGACTATTTCATAATAAATGAAAATTATCCAAAATTCAAAATTGGTGCTCAAAAACAAACTTCTATAGGAACACAGCCACACTCATTCATTTATGTGGTGTCTATTATTTTATGGGTGCTCTACTGCTGAGCTATTTTATTTTTTATTTTGAGACAGTGTCTTGCTAACGTGCTGAGACTGGACTTGAACCTGCCATCCTCCTGCCTTGGTCTCCCCAGTTGCTAGGATCACAGGTGTGTACCACCTTGCCCAACATGCTTATTCTTTCTTTTGAGCTGCAAGAACAGAGGTGAGTAGTTTCACAGAAACATCTGGCCCTCAAAACTTAAAAAATATTTACTATCTCTTTGCAGAAAAAGTTTGCCAACTCCTGTTCTAAGACATGCTCACAAACATGGACTGTTTGTAGTTGTTCCTTGAAAGGGGTTTTGATGACAAATAAATTGGGAAATACTATTTTAAAAGAAATCAAAAGGGGCTGGGGATGTGGCTCAGGCGGTAGCGTGCTTGCCTGGCATGCGTGCGGCCTGGGTTCGATCCTCAGCACCACATACAAACAAAGATGTTGTATCTGCTGAGAACTAAAAAATAAAAATATTTAAAAGTTCAAAAAAAAAAAAAAAAAAAGAAAGAGAAATCAAGAGCTGGGCAACAGTGGCACATGTCTGTAAACCCTGTGGCATCCAGAGGCTGAGCCAGGAGGATCATGAGTTCAAAGCCAGCCTCAGCCAAAAAAAAAAAAAAAAATTTGAAGGCACTAACAACTCAGTAAGAGACCCCATCTCATAAATTAAATACAAAAATAGGGCTTATTGACCAAGATGCCCCTGAATTCAATCCCTGATACCAAAAAAAAATGGAAAAAGAAATCAAACCAAGTTTCTTTAATAAGTTAAATGTGTCATTGGAAATCTAAAAAGAATGGGGATGAGGGAAAGAGAATGTTTCCCAAACTTATTGGCTGATGGAACTCTTTTCTTTTTTTAATGGGTTCTTTTGATGGCACTCATTTTCCAGAGAATATGACTTGTTGGTAAGTACTGCTTTGAAAAAGAGACGGATGTGGTCGGCGTCTCATCAAAGGCACACAGGGGGATAGGA
>NW_025999900.1:4380585-4421750 GCF_001458135.2 Marmota marmota marmota
AAAAAAAAAAAAAAAAAAAAAAAAAAATTGAGGCACTAAACAACTCAGTGAGACCCCATCTCTAAATTAAATACAAAATAGGGCTTATTGACCAAGTGCCCCTGAATTCAATCCCTGATACCAAAAAAAAAAAAGGAAAAAGAAATCAAACCAGTTTCTTTAATAAGTTAATGTGTCTTGGAAATCTAAAAAGAATGGGGATGAGGGAAAGAGAATGTTTCCCAAACTTATTGGCTGTGGAACTCTTTTCTTTTTTTAATGGGTTCTTTTGTGGCACTCATTTTCCAGAGAATATGACTTGTTGGTAAGTACTGCTGAAAAGCAATTGCTGATTTATATATACACAATGGGGGAAAAAAAATTCTGCTACTAAAAGAAACTGGCAGTAGACTTTTCTGGGTGAAAGCTGTTTTTTTATTTCACAAAGCACTTTACTAGATCATTTAGTCACTGTTATGGTTTAGATATGAGGAATCCCCTAAAAACTCATGGGTAAGATAATACAAGAATTGTCAGAGGTGAAATGATTAGATTACAACAAGTATAACCTAATCAGTGTAACTGGGCAGGTGAGGTGTGCTGAGGAGATGGGTCACTGGGCCACATGCCTTTGGGTTTATATTTTGTCCCTGGTGAGCAGAGCTCTTTCTGATTCCTGTTTGCCCTGTCTTGAGCTGCTTTCCTCCACTTCACCTCTGCCCGATGTTCTGCCTCATCCTGGGCCTCAAGCTATGGAGTCAGCCGACCATGCACTGACCCTCTGAAATACGAGGCAAAATAAAATTTTCCTCCTTGAAGTTCTTGCCAGAGCTTTTGGTCGTAGCAATGAAAAAGCTGAGTAAAACAGTCACGGATGTGGGAGATGGAAAGCATCGAGTGCTCGACGATTCTGCACAGTACTGTGAGGGTTCTGGGGCTGGACCAGGGGGCACTGAGAGGTGAACAGGACAGGAAAAGACAGGATATGAAGGGGCTTTGGAGCTCAAGAAGAATCAAGGAAACCTGGTAGGGAAGTTGGCCAGTGAGAACTCCCTGTGGCAGAGAACAGCAGGACAATGACCGAGAAGAGTTCTACAATGTGTGGAGAGCGAAAATGAAAAATTTCAAAATGCAGTCTAGGGCTTGGGTGTGGCTGTGACACAGTGTTCGAGCGTGAGGGCCTGAGTCTGATCCCCAGCATTACCAAACAAAACAAATACCCTGTTCCCCCTAAACAAACAAAAGCCTGTCCTGGTGGGACAAACCTGTAATTCCAGCAGCTCAGGAGGCCGTGGCAGGAGGATGGAGAGTTAAAAGCCAGCCTCAGCAACAGCGAGGCACTAAGCAACTCTAAATAAAATACAAAGTAGGGCTGGGGATGGGGCTCAGTGGTTGATAGCCCCTGAGTTCAATCCCCTGTATTCATAAAAACAAAAACCAAACCAAACCAATCAAACAAAAAATCCCAAGTGCAGTAAAATATGCCATTAGAGGTACTAAAATGCAAAGCTCTTCTCTTTCAACCGGTGTCTCTCTCTTGATTTTTTTATACTGCTTTTAATTTGCTATTTAATATCATGCGCCCTTGGGCATAGGGAGATCCAGGAATGCAGATCCTTGCAGAAAGGGAGTGGGGTGGAGAGTAC
Source organism: Marmota marmota marmota (assembly GCF_001458135.2). Classification (NCBI taxonomy): domain Eukaryota; kingdom Metazoa; phylum Chordata; class Mammalia; order Rodentia; family Sciuridae; genus Marmota; species Marmota marmota. Next base: position 4,382,211 of record NW_025999900.1, read on the forward strand.
AGAGGACGGCTCTGTGACTTGAGTATGCATGTGCCACTCACCAGCTACAGGTTTTCCCTCCCGTCAGCCCTCCTAGCCAAGGGTGGAGAATTCGAACAGGCATCTTCCCTTTCCCATATGCCAGCCACTCCACCCCATGATGGATCAACAAGAGTCAGGGAAAGGGAATACCACTCAGAGGAGGGAGGCGGTGGTAGGATTTTAGGGACAGCTGAGAACTTAGGCAGGGGATTGGTTAAAGGAGTCCAGGCTCCAGCTCCCTGATGCATGTCGCATTACCGTGTCAGACTTCACTCACAACCTGCAAATTTAAAAGGAAAATTATTAAGAATTTCACAGAGTATGAAAACCCAAGTGTCAGACCCTTCTGAACACAGGTCCTGCTATAGTTTGGATATGGTTTGAGCGTCCCTCAACGCTTCATGTGTCGAAATTTAATCCTCATGTAAGGTATTAAGAGGGTAGAAACTTAATCTGACTGTAGTGTTTAGAGGTGAGGCCTCTGGAATGTGATTAGATTAGAATTAGATAAAGTTAATGACTGAATCCTGGTGGCTTTATAAAGAGGAAGAGAGATCAGAAATGCACACACATATACACATGTGCTATCTGTCTCTTGCTATATGTTGCCCTGTGCCACCTTGGGACTCTGCCAGCAAGAAGACCATCACCAGTTGTGGGCTTTTAACTTCCAGAACTTTAAGCTAAATAAACCTCTTTTCTTTATAAAGGTAGCCTGCCTCAAGTATTTCATCACAGTGATGAAAAGCTGACTAATACAGGGCTCTGTGGACTGTATTGCGTACCCATGAATCTAGCCCTGATGATGTCTAATCACTTTTACTTTTTTAAATAAGAAGACATCATCCCCACACCTTTATTTCTACACCACAGATAAAACTTCCTGCATTTAAAAAAAAAAAAAAAGAAAAACTGTGTTGAGCCAGCAGTTGCCTTGGGAAATTCAAAGCAAAAGGAACTGATTTCCTTGTCTGGGTAGATGCCAGCTGAAGGAACAAAACAGTTACCAGGAGTCAAGGCTAGGCTATTCAGAGCTCAACACAAACAAGAAATTGGATGAGAGGTGGCCAGGAGAATACACTCCCATTGGGAGCATATGGACATTTTGGGTTTCCAGCCATGCTAGTGACCAGTGCCAGCTGGAGGACCTGGAGGTAGTCAGATGGCCAACACTTAGGTTTCCCACAGTCTGACTTAATGCTTTATGAGAAAATGTTTTAAAAATGTAAAAATAATCTAACGATATTTAGTAGTCTATTTTTAAAGAATATTTTTTAGTTGTTGATGGACCTTTATTTTATTTATGTGTATGTGGTGCTGAGAATCGAACCCAGTGCCTCCTGTATGCTAGGCAAGCGCTCTACCACTGAACCACTACCCCAGCTCCAGCAGTCTATTTTTACTGTATGCATTTCTCTCTACCAGAATTAAGTCTAATTGTGGCTTGTGCTTCTTTAATTTGTCACTATTAATCACTGGTGACAGGAATCAGCACAGAGGCATGGTCATGGATAATTTAGGTCTAGCCCCATGGGACTTGGAAAGAGGGTGGCACATACCAAGAGACCCTCTCACCAAACAGAAAACATATAATGTATCTTTTACAGGAAAAAAAAAAAGTTCCAAGTCTGGGAGCGTAGAACTGTTTTTGCTCAACCTACCTGGCTTTGATCAGATTAGAATGATGGAGAACACCGGGAAAGATAGGCAGAAGCCGTGTTTGGCTCGCCTACCCAGGTTAAAGGTATTGAGTAACTAAGAAATAAATGAATGATGAAACTACTATTATTAAACACTTCCAAGTATCAGGTATTCTACCAACTCATTCTCAATCTCACTTAGCTGCCACATTGATCCTACAAGGTGAATTATCACCTATTTTCCAAATGAGAAAATTGAAGCTCAGAGAAGTCACATCTGTATAAGATCACATACCCAGAAATCAGAAGTCCAGCCCAGGTCTGTCTGACCGCAATGTCCAACCTCTTTAATTACATCTAAGTGAGCATTTTTTTTTTTTTTTGGTACTCACGATTGAACTCAGGGGTGCTTACCACTAAGCCACATCCCCAGCCCTTTATATGTTTTATTTAGAGACAGGGTCTTACTGAGTTGCTTAGGGCCTCGCTAAGTTGCTGAGGCTGGCTTTGAACTTGTGATCCTCCTTCCCCAGTCCCCTTTCCCCCGCCCCCAGCCGCTGAGATCATAGGTGTGTGCCACCGTTCCTGGCCTCAGGCTGGCTTTTGCCAAGTGATAAAACTCTTCTTACCCTCAAATGTCCAAATCCAGAAGTCTGAAGCTGCTTAGGAATTTTATTAGTAGTAGTAATCTAAGATGAATTGCTTGCCCAAACTAAACACAAAATAGAGTCAATGGAGGGGCATCGATATCTAAGCATTGTTCCTTTTATTTTCATGTTTTAAATCAAAGGCTGAGGGCTGAGATCATGTCTCTTGTGCCTCATTTTATCATTAATGCCTTCACAAATAGCAGTCAGTCATTAAACATAATGCTTAGAGAGATCCTTAAGATTGTTTTCATCTTGAAACTTGGTAGCTATCATGATAAAGAGTCATTTCAGGACAGATAGTAACTTATAAGGAATAATTTGGCTGTGCTTTGTTATTAAGAGTTAATGTGTGATTTAAAACAAAATGGGGGTTGGGGTTGTGGCTCAGTGGTAGAGCGCTCCCCTAGCATACATGAGGCACTGGGTTCGATCCTTAGCACCACATAAATGTAAAATAAAGATTGTGTGTCCACCTAAAAATAAAAATAAAATAAAACAAAATGGCACTTAAACAAAATGATACTTAAATAAAGGTGATTTGAAATAAAGCAATAAATATATTTAGGACTGGGGTTGAGACATAGTCTAGTGGTAGAGTGCTTATGATCCCTAGCACCATTAAAAAAAAAATAGAAAAAGTGAACATTTTAAAGAAGTTTTTCAGTTCACCCTCTTCTTTTTCCAGAAAGGTAACAACCCCAGACAGGACAAATGGCCCATCTAAGTCTCCTATCCAAGCCTCTGTACTGACCTTGCCTTCTACTTCACAAAGGTTACAGGAACCTTCTCTGACTCTGTCTAGAAATTTGGACTCCACCCCTCCTTCCAGCTCCACGCATCCCGCCACATGATCCTGTCATCTGAGGATCTCTTGAATCGGCCCCTCTCTCCTCATCCCTCTGAACCTGCCTTCTCATTTGGACTGTTGAAGGAGCCCCCTATGCTCCGATGCATCTGTCCCACGTGTGTGTGTGTGATGTTTCTGAAACAACATGTTTTACTCTGCCATGATGGAAATGTCTACTATGGCAGCCAGTGGCCATGTGACTCCTGGGCATTTGGAAGGTGACTATGGAATTGATTTTATATTTTACTTAATTTAAATGTCAACAGGTGGCTAAGAGCTACTTTATTGGACTGTGCAGATCTGGATTCACACGAAAATTACTTAGCACAGTCCACAAGGCCCTTCATCCTCTTGTCCCTACTTCCTTTCCCTGTCCTCAGTTTCCACAGCTCACCCCTGGGCTCTAGCTTTTTCCCCTCCCACATATCCAGACACTACATTTGTTCATGCTATTGCTTCTCCTGGGATGCCCTGTCCTGCTTGTCTAAGTAGGACAAAGTTCCTAGAGAGCTCTCAAGACTCACCTCCACTTCTTCTCCCCCTCCCCCATATTTATTATCTGCACAAACTCAGGATGAGCTCAGAGTTCTCTTCTGGGCCAGGGCCACCCCTCCCCTCCAGGGGGCATGTTGTACACCAGAGTCCCCGCCCAGGACACCTTCTGGATTTGTGCTGTACGTGACATATGCAGCCCTCTTGGTGGCCACCTTCCAAACTCATCCTATACACGTCGTTCATTTCACTCCTTCATTTGTGGGTCACTGGGGTTTGGCTTACATATCACTGTCATCACTTGTTTTAAATGTTCTGCTCTTATGCCACTCTGTGAGTCCTGCGGGTGGTGGCTTTGTATCCCTAAAACCTGGCTTAGTGCCCAGAACATAGTAGAAACTTAGCAAATATCTAAGGTTTGGAAAACTATGACTTGCAGGACAAATCTAGGCCACCACCTGCTTTGTACAGCCTGTGGGCTGAGAAGGATTTTTGTATTTTTGAAAACAAGGTTAGAGGAAAAATCAAAAGAAGAATATCTTGGGACCCATGAAAATTATGTCTAACTTGAACTTCAATGTCCATACGCAGTTTCATTGGACATCATTTGTGGACTGTTGCTATACACACAGAGTCAAGAAGTGGTAATAGACCATGCAGCCCACAAAGCCAAAATTATTTATTATCTGGCTCTTTAGAGAAAAAGTTTGCTAGTGGGGTGTGGTGGTGTATGACTGTAATCTCAGCTGCCTGGGAGGCTGAGGCAGGAGGATCACAGATTTGAGACCAGTCTCAGCAATTTAGTGAGATTCCTATCTCAAAAATAAAATAAGAAGGGTTGGGAATGTAGCTCAGTGATAGAGTGCTTGCCCAGCATGTTGTGTGGTCCTGAGTTTAGTCCCTAGTACTGCCAAAAAAGAAAGAAAAAGCTGGCTGACCCCTGTGTTAAAGAATATGCCAGAAGACTCCCTCCCACTCAGAACTCTTCTCTTCCTCACTACCTTCTTCAGAGGGGGTGTGGCTCTGGTCCTTGTCAAGCCCACATGAGAAGTACTCATCCCTGGCCTCCATTGGTATCTTGACTTATCAATTGCATTGCTTCCTCATTTGCTCCAGATTTTTGTTTTTATTGTTTCTTTTCACTTACACTATGCTCCAAAAATATCCGATGGCTTGAGGTTCCCCCAAACCATGTATTTCCTGTCTTTGATAATCCCAATATACAAAATTCCTTTACCTTCCTCCCAGTTTCTAATCCTCATTCCACCATCTCTGGTCATTCCACTTCTCCTTTCTTTCCTTCCTTCCTTCCTTTTTTCTTTCTTTCTTTCTTTTATTTTTTAAGCTGGGGACTGAACTCAGGGGGTGCTTTACCACCGAGCTGCACCCCATCCCTTCTTATGCACCCCCATCCCTTCTTATTGTTTTGTGACAGGGTATCACTAAGTTGCTGAGGCTGGTCTCAACTTGCGATTCTCCTGCCTCAGCCTCCCGAGTTGCTGGGATTACAGGAGGGCACCAATGCACTCAGAAAACCCTCTCCTTTCAAATGAAGAACTGAGGCTCAGAGATCTTCCATGACTTGCCTGAAGTCACCCAGGTTCCAGCAGTCAGCTCTAGCAGCATTCCATTGATTTCAGTTAATTGAATTCATTTGGGTGACTCCAGCCTGATTGTCTTTATGTTTCACTGTTCACTTTATTTTCTGATGAATATTCTCATCAATAGTCATCAAGTGCTTGTTTGAGATCTTCATATGCATGTTTTAATAACTCACCTGAGTTTGATACCAATGAATTAGGCATACTGAGTAATGGAAACGTGGCCCAAATAACAGTGACACAAACAATTTCCAAAGGCTTCAAATGACTTACCGAGCTGTTACATATTCTCACAGCTTGTCTTCCATCCACATCCCCCTCTCCCTTCTAGATGCCAGTGTGGGGATAAACTTTGCTATGTTTTTTTCTGGAAATGGTGCTGGAGGGCAGAATGAGTTCTGTGTGTCGTGACCCCCACCTGGCTGTTCTGTCCATTGAAGGCGCTCCTCCATAAAAAGGTAGAAGGCTGATTTGGGCCCCACGGGGTTTAAATGAAGTCTGGTGGGTATGGAATAAACAGGAGCTGATATTGGGAGGTGGTTTGGGGCAATACCAGGTGAGGTTTGAGTTACAAGGAAGGACCCTCTCCATCTTCAAACATCTCCCTCACTGTGTGCCCAGATGGGTTTGCAGTGTGTAGGCTGGTGGTGAATAGGATTGAAGGCTGGCTCCTCTGACTCCAAGGTGGGTGACTTAGAGAAGTCACTCAGCCTGTGGGTCTCAGTTTCTTCAGGCACCTAGGGGAGATACCCAGGAGCCCCACCTCTGAGGGCTTCTGTGAGGGTTAAGTGAACTCATCTGTGTGAGTAGATGAGAGCTCAGCCCAGGGCTCAGGGACGAGGGCAAATCCATATAAAGTGCTTCCTCTGTCTCAGGCACTGTTCCAAGTTCCTGTATCAACAAGCTTAATCCCCAGAAAATCCTTCAGAACCAAGTAGCATTCTCTTCATTTTACTGGATAGAGATACTGAAGCACAGAGAGGTTAACTTGCTTGTCCAGGTCACACAGCCACATTCACAATCGGACCATCAGTAAAGATGAGCTATCATTGTATTTGTATATCTTTCAAAGTTTGCTCCTCCTCCCTCTTCCTTTAAATGGCAAATTCCTTCTGTTCACGTATTCTATGATAATTGCATTGCCTGCACCCCAAAGTTGAGACAGATGTCCAGAAAAAGGGTGCTGCAGAAGATAAGAGGTTTAAAGGAAAGAGGCAATTTTGTGAAGATGTGGTTTAGGTTCTGCAATGTTGGGATTTCGGAAACATTTGTACAGCTTAAGGGGACAGCAGGAGAGAATATTTGAAATAAATATTGTTCTGGAAAGGCTAGAATAGTAAATGGAGATTTTCTTTTCCTTGCCTTTTAAGTCATTTTCCAAATAGATATAGTACAGGTCTGAGGGTCGGGGTGCAGGCTGAGCTACCGAGGGCACCTCCTGCTCCACCTCCCAGCCCCATTCTGGGAGGCCAGGCCCTCCCTGAACATCTGTCCAGAAACATCAGCTCGTCCAGCCAATCAGGAGGTCACAGCTGTTCTTTGCCCCTCCCTCCACTGATTCCGCAGTGCTTTTACTTCCGGTGTTCCAGTGGCTTTCAAACTCCTGGAAACAAACAAAACAAATTAACCCCAAGGTAACTTTTAAAGGATTTTGACTCTTTGATGTTTTTCCTTTAAGAAAATTCTAGATCTATAATCCCAGACATCCCAGATACAGGAGGCTGAGGCAGGAGTTCAAGAGTTCTTGTCTAGTCTGGGCAACATCTGGGACCCTTCCCCCCCAACTACCCCACCCCAGGACTGTGGGCATGGCGCTGATCAAACTTGACTTTGAATAGATATCTGAGAAGGGAGCAGGTGCCAAGGGCATTCTTAGGAGTGGAGGGAGAAGAAACTGGTATCTCTGGTTACCTAGTGGACGGAGACTGCGAGGTTTGAAGACAGCTGGGAGGGAGAAGGTGCTGTCTTTGTAGCTTTTGAATTTTGGCTAGTGTGCATGTATAACCTATTCTGAAATAAACAGATAAGATCAAGAAACAAAGGTGGCGTTTGAGGCTGAATCCCTTTTCCATGAGCTGGGGAAGTGGTGCTGGCCCCTTGTGTTGGAATGATCCCCCTACCCGCTGCCAGGTAGGTTGGGGGGAGAGTCAGCTGTGACAGAATAGCAAGTGCACTGGCATTTATGTAACTATAATCCCCAAAGGAAAACCACTTCCTAAGCCTCAGTATCCTCATCTCTATCACAGAAAGTTTGTTCATTGAAAGAACAAGCTCCATACCAACTGCGCAACCTTGAGTGTGTTATCTCTTTGTGTCTCAGGCTCCTCATCTGTGGAATGGAGATTCATCATGCTACCTTCCTCATGGGATGGGCAGGATTACCTGAGTTTAAGTGCTTAGAACAGAACCTGGCATAGAGCACTAGTCACACATCTACGATCACAGCAGGCAGTGCTTGTTTTGCACAGTTCCAATACACACAAACTTTAGTTACCATGGTTTAGTAAAGAACACCAGTCCTTAATGACAGGATTCAAATTCCAGTGATCAGGGTATATCAGTTACAAGTCATTACATAAAGCGTAAACTTTGTTGCTAGCTCTTTAGTCAACAAACTGCTACCTAAATAACAGGTGCACGTCATAAATCCATGACCAACCATGTCACTTATTTTAAAGTCTATTGGTGCTTAGTTTCTGCACCTCTGTTGTTGGGATCATGCTCAGACAGTAAAGCATTTTATTTAGAGACCCTGTCTCTAAATGAAATACAAAACAGGGCTAGGGATGTGGCTCCGTGGTTGAGTGGCCCTGAGTTCAATCCCCAATACCAAAAAAAAAAAAAAATGGAGTCACTTCAACATGTTTCCATTTCAGTTGCACCAGACACAGAAATCTGCTTGAGGTTGAAACGGAGCATTGACTTTTATCCCACCATGCAAACAACTTTGCAGGATTCAAATCTAATATAAATGGAATTGCAGAAAAAGTAGCTGACCGTGGGAATGTTGACGCTGTCACCACTGGAGAGACTACATATACAACCCGGGGAATTTAGCATTTACCGTGTGCCAGGCTCTGTGCTAAGTGCTTTATAAACACTACTTAATCCTTATAACCAGTCTAAGAGGTCAAGCGACTGTCACCATTCTGTAGGTAAAGAAACGGAGGGTTAGTGAGGTTCAGACATTAATCCAAGGTGATTCTGAGGGGAAGTGGTAGAACTTGGGTTTGAGTCCAGGTGTGACTAACTGCAGATCCCTGCCTCTCAACCATAAGGCCACCTGCAAAGGTGGTTTTTCTCCTGTGAAGTGCTTCATGATAAGCCTATTATCAGGGTGGGCAGCTGTGCTGGGAAATATTCCATTCTCTTTCCTTCCTCCCTGCCTGTATCTTGCTTAAATCCCATTTTGCACACCTTCTCCCCAAACCTGTGCAGGCTCTGTGCAAATCAATCCTCCCTCTGACAAGCTGGGGAGGTAGGTCCCACAGAGTGTGGGTCCTGCTCCTCACCCACAGTGGTATGACCCCCAGGTGCTTCCACGCCCTTACTCTCTGGAGAGAGGTCTGGTTTTTCTAAGGGTTTGGTGCGTGGCCCCTGCCTCCCCTCACTCCTGCTGCATGCACTGTATGTTCCAGCTGCCTTCTGGGTTTGCAGCTCTTGGCCTGGAGATTCTGGGCACTGGGGCAGAAGAGGCCCCTGAGGTCCACTCCTAGCCCCTAGGCAGGCCTGGCAGGAGCTGTGGTCACATCTAAGATGACAGTCTCAGAAGTCTTCCAGGCAGATGCAATTAGCAGCAGCTAATGGGTGCCAGAGGGAAAGGAGGGCTGGGTTTCACTTTCCTGGTCTTCACAGCTCTCCTTCAGGAGCTGAAGGCATTGGCCGTGGCCTCTACGATCAGCCTCTGTATATAATAGGAGCTTTTTGGCTTTAGGTTCCTTTCATTTTCCCGGTCGGAAGACTGTGTCTCTGGATTCTGCAAGTTTCCCACTGGGCAAGCCTGTCTGCAAGTCGAAGGGTCCTCTATAACAGGAAGAAGATGACAGACCAAGAGGCTCCCATCTGTCAGACCACCATTTTGAGAAGTGCTTTGCAGTAGCTGCCATGGCCCCCCCCGAGAGAGGTGAACCCATGAGGGATGCTGCTTCCACAGTGACCCTACTGATCTCACAGTGCCCTCAGGGATGGAGGTCTGGTTTTCTAAGGGTTTGGAAGGGTCCTAAGAAGCTGGCAGGACAAGATAATTTAACCCCCCACCCCTCATCCCCCGCACCCTGCTCCTGTGTTCTAGGATTTGGAAACTACAGTGAGCAAAACAAAGATTCCTAATTTTGTGGAATTTATATTTTAATGAGAGAGCCAGAAAGTGAGCAAAATAAATTAGAGAGAAATATGGCATGAGACATTCTATTGAAGTGGGGAAGAAATAGGGGACTGGATGGGGCATGATGGGGTAGGTGTGACTCACTGGTATCACCTCACTCATAGGTGATAACTGAGACTTATGGAGAAGAGGATCAGGATGAGAGATGAGCTGGGCATCCTGGGTTTCTGGTGATGACATTTGAATAACTCAATTAAATTCTCTGATGGTCTAAGGGTTTGGAGTTCCTGCCTCTACCCTGACTTCTGTCCCTGGAAGCGAGGGCTGTGTGTGAGTCGTGGGGAGTAGAAGGGGTCTTTTCCTGATCTGAAGTAGGTTCTCGAGCTACTGGATTCCTGAATGCTGGGAGGTGAGAGGAGACCACAAGAAAGTGGTTGCTCCACCATGAGCTAAGATAGTCCAACCCTCTTACCTGGGCAGATGATCAGATAGGGGTGGGGGGTTGGTTGAGAGGTGGATGAAGGCCTTGGGGTTGGCTGCTCAGAAGTGCAGCTTAGCCTGAAAGACAAGACAAGTCCTGCTGATGGTTTCTGCCTTTGGAGGGGCTATAGCAAGAGTATGAAAGTTCAGTGGAAAGAGGCACATGATGGTTAACTTTATGTGTCAACTTAACTGGGTTAAGGGATGCCCAGATAGCTGGTAAAACAGAATTTCTGGGTGTGTGTCTGAGGGTGTTTCCAGAAGAGAGTAGCATTGACATTGGTATACACTGAGTTAAGATCATTCAATCTTCTGAGGGGTGAAACAGAACAGTAAGGCAGAGGAAAGGAGGATTCTCTCTCTCGAACTGGTCCAACCGTCTTTTTGTCTACTTGGACATTGGAGCTCCCACTTCTCAGGCCTTTGATCTTGGAGTGAATTACACCACAGGCTTTTCTGGTTCTCTAGCTTGAAGACACCAGGTCATGGGACTACTTGGCCTCCATAATTGTGTGAGTCAATTCCCATAATAAATCTTCTCTTGCATATCTCTCTATATCTCCTGTTGGCTCTGGTTCTCTGGAAAAACCTGGACCAATAGAAGGCAGTTGGCCACAGGAATGGGAGGGCAGTCAGGACGCCCTTCTGAACTGACTCATCCTATTGCTGCAGCTCTGCTAAAGAGCAAAGAGCAAAGTGACCTGGTCAGGAACTCTGGTGCCTCTCTGGGATTGCCTGAGTGCCTACTATGCCCCAGGCACCCACACAGCATGCTTTTACCTATGACCTCTTGGTATAGTCGCTGCCCCTTCTTCAGGTTCAGCCAGGGAGAGGCGCTTGCCCGAGGCCAAACTTCCTGGGAAATGATGGAGCCAAAATTCAAGCCCAGGTCCCTTGACTCCAAAGCCCAGGTGTTTACCATGAACACCAGACCACCTCTCATGCCCAGAGAAAGACGCTGAAGGACTTGTCCTCTGGATATGGCTAGGCATTATCTCTGGAGGCAGGAGTCACAGAAACTTCTTTTTCAGCAGAGAATCCTGATGGAGTGGATGCTCTTTGCTCCTTGCTCTTGTGTGTGTCTGCAGAGGAGCAGGGTTAAGCAGCAGTGTAAGAAGCTGCTGGGCTTGCTGTAGGCATTTAAGGGAAGAGCACCTGCCCTAGTTTCTGCCACTATCCAGCCTGAAACATCTGGGCTGGTAATGTTTCACCACAAGCTCTTCTAGGGCAGGCAGCCACTCTGGGGACATTTGGGACTTTACAGGATACATTCCCTGACAATGTACTTTAAGTCATATGTGAGCATCTGCTTGGGACCCTGGAGTTCTACTCTTCCCCCAGGTTGGACTGGGATATTGGGGAAGTCGAGGTTGAGACGGACTCAGGCAGGAGGGGCCAGCTGTTATCATTATAAAGAAGAAGAGGCTTAGGAAGTTTCTGACAGTCAAAAAAAAACCACCTGTTTTAGGGCAGATGCAAGGCATGATCTTGTTAACATTGATGGAAAGATGACATTTTGTCAGATACCAGAAGAACTCAGCTGAACAAATTGGCATTTATGTTCTACATGGTGCTTTGTCGATCAGCCACCAAAAAATGTGAGGTTTTCAGAAGTATTTCCTATAGCAAATCAGAGCCTAAGAATGTGCCTTTTAACAATACCACTGCAATGATATGGGCTTTACTAAACGAAGAGTATTCCAATTTTAATTTTAAAAATATTTTACAAATTAGGATTGGCAGACAAGGTGATCCATAAGGGTAGCTTGCTTTTTTTTTTTTTTCTTTTTTAGTGGACACAATACCTTTATTTTAACTCTGTGTGGTGTGAGGATTGAACCCAGTGCCTCAGGCATGCCAGGCAAGTGCTCTACCTCTGAGCCACAGCCACAGCCACAGCCCCCTGGCCCCCCAGGTTGCTTTTCTAAAGTGGCTTGCAGAACCAAAAGTTTGGAAGCTTCTATCAGGAAAAACAGGAACTATCTCCAAGGTCTCCTTATTGGGGGGTCTGGAAGGTTGTTGTAGAACTTAATTTCCACTGTTTTTGAATGGAGACATACTGTGTGTGTGTGTGTGTGTGTGTGTGTGTGTGTGAGTGTGTGTGTGTGTGTCTCTCTCTCTTTTTTTTTTTTTGGCAGTTTGTCTGGAGGGCCTGTGGTTCCCTGCTGAAGGGTAGGACCACTGCCCTTGATACATAAATACCATCGTTTCAAAAAAGGTGTTATTTGTGTAAACATGGGGGAAAATCTGGGGGGGGGGGGAAACACATATATGGATGGTTAGCTCTGGGTGATTTTAATTTTTGTATACTCAAATGTATTTTTCAGAATTTCCACAAAGAACACATATTTCTTTCATAAGGAGAGGGGACAAAAAAACAAAACATTGTAAAGACTTGTCTCAGAAACATTCGGATTTATAAAGTCTTTTCCACTACATTCTAATTTAATCCACACAACAGTGCATTCTGATGTTTATTTCCATGAGGGCTTTAGAGAAGAACCTTCAGGAGGTTTAGAAACCTTCTGAGGACATAGGACTCTGAGTACCTGAGTCACAAGTGGAACTCAGTCTTCTTGCTACAGATTTCCTGTTCAGTTGGGGACAGTGGGACCTTGGTATGAGTGGATTGAAGCTGCAGAAGGAAATCAGGGCAGGTTGGGAGAGAACAAGCTAGAGGAGCTGCCAGCCCCTGGGGAGGCAGAGGTTTGCAGCTGCTGCTAACAGGGTTCATCAAACTTCTGGTTTTATTGGTGGCTGATCTGGGGCGGGGCAGGGGAGGGGGGCGTAAGTCGAAAGCACCTGTGCAGGTGATTGGTCCTGTCTGGCTCCAGGCAGCTGGATTTGCTCAGTCTGGCTCACCTCTGTAGTTGGAGACACCGCCATGCATCCCCCCACACCCCCATTCCTTCTTTCTTGCTGGGCCCATGCAGGGCGCTCTTCCTTGTGAGTTGGACACAATGAGAGGCACATGGTCCAGGGTTGGCCAGCTTCTCACATCAGAAAATCTTAGGTCCTTCCATCCTGCTGGGATGGGGCTCTAGACTGAGGTAGGACTGTGGACCAAATCTATGAGAATTTGGGGAGGGAACTGGAGATGGGGCAGGGAAATGGATGGCAGAAGGAGGGATTCTTTTACAGACACCATGAATGATAGTTCTGACAGTTGCTCATTCTTCAGTTGATTAGACACAAAAAAAGAGTGAGAAGAGGCAGTAGGAGGAAGGAGATGTGAACCTTTGGCCAGAGCCCCTGAGGATGCTTGGGGCTGCTCCAACTGGCCTTCCCCATTTCTCACTTGGGGTCAGCCTTGCTGGAGTGAAGCTGATCTGTTCCTGCTCATCAGATGTGTAAAGGCTGAGATAATTCTGGAGTCCAGACCAGTGGGAAGGAAGATGCAAAGGTACATTTTTTTTCTAGAATTCAAAGAAGTAGTATGTTGGAGCCAGTTCCTATAGCTTGCAAGAGACCAATTGTTAAATTTTCAAGAAACTTGAGAATCATCAGGCTGGTTGCTTGTAATTGGTCATTATGTGAGTATTTATACCACAAACATTGCAAACAATACAACGTAGGACTTGCCCCTGCTACCCCGGGCAAGGAATAGCATTTACCTGGTAACTTTGGGCTCACTGTGGCCTTGTGAAGAGGAGGATGGCCATGTCTGGCTTTGGCCTTTTTTTTGGGGGGGGGGGTTGTAGATGGACAGAATGCCTTTATTTTATGTGTTTATTTTTATGTGGTGCTGAGGATCGAACCCAGTGCCTCACACATGCTGGGCAAGTGTTCTACCACTGAGATACAGTCCCAGTCCTGGCCTTCTCTCTTTAATGTCACCGTGAGAATCACCCGGCAAGTGCTGAATAAATATTTTTACTTTGGAATGCTAATTCTGAGATGAAATGTAGGTCATTCTGTCTTTGGCTTTCTGTTTTCCTTCTCCTGTACCTAAATCATGCAGAACAGGGTTGGCTAGAACCGAGTTTCTTGCACTCTCCTAGGTCTTCCTAGACCTGATAATTGCTGGTACAATTCCCAGCACAAGTTCATAACACCAAAAATAGTTGTTCAAGGTTGACCTGGGGGATTGATATCACCCGCGATTGAGACTTTACAATTTTCCTAATTGTTGTCAGCAGAGGGCACTACAGGACTAATGATGTGTCAGTTCCGCTCCTTAATAATCCCTAAAAGAGGGGGGAAAATCATTAATTTGAATGAATTAGGAAGGGGTTGAACTGAATTGGTGCCTTTTAAGTAAAGCATTAATTTTGGAAAAGAATTGGAGTGCTCAAGTGATAATAATAAACATCGCTTTACTATATTGCTGTTTACACTTGTCCTGCCTGTCTTTGTTTAAATCTTGCAACAACCCAATGCAGGTGAAAGCATCAGAGGGCAGCAAACAGAGGGGTGGGTTCTGCAGTTAGAGGGTCTGTCCTCCAAATACTGGCTCTGTCTCTGACTGACTCTCTGACTTTGAACAAACTACAAAACCTATCTCCTGCTTTGGGGATAATACTAGTACCTGCCCCCAGGGCTTGGTGTGAAATGAAAAGAAAATATACACAGAGTACATAACACACTGCTTTGCGTAGAATAGCACTCAGCAGACATTGGCTCTTACTTATTGTTGTTACTACACCAGGTACCTAAGCTGGGAGTGAAGGAAATGCTCAAGGTCATGTCACTAGTAAGGGCAAAGCCAGGACAGAAGTCCTACCATGTCTAACCCAGGGCCTCTGACTCTGGCCACCACCTCTCCTGACAAAGTCCACAAAGCTTCCAGCTGTGCTGATATCCTCATTCCTGCTGGAGTGCTTGAAGACTCCTTTAAAAGAAAAAGAAAAAGAAAAAACCCTCTTGAAATCTGATTTATACTATTAATTCACTTAGTAACTAATTTCCCTTAAAGAGCTCACAGTTAACTTCAGCCAAGTGCTATCCAGGCCTCATGATCTCAATCTGAGTGTTTGAAATCAAGTAGGTTCACTGTCCTGGGTAGTTTAAGACTGGTGTTGTGAACTAAAATGACTTCAGTGCCAGTGGGTATCCTAGGATGGAGTAATAGAGATTGACTGTGTAAAACAAGAACTTGGCATGCAGATCTAGCATTTCAGATTTTCTGATTTTTTTTTTTTAAGAAAAGCAAGAACTCCAGATTTTTATGTGAAATATCCCAGTCAATAAATCTTGTTAACTAATTTTAAGTTTTATGATAAAGACTACGGGGTCCAAATGACTAATGTTGGTAGGGCGCCTCCATTCTGTGGCTACTGTTAACAGTCCCTGTATAGGCCTTGAAGTGGGGTAGGAGGGGACAGGGTGTTCGTGGCACATAAAAGTGATCTCACTTAGGTCTGTAGATCCTCATCAAAGCTAGTGAATTTTGTGCAATTGATCATTTTCTTCCTTTGGCTGAGTTAAGTAGCAGTCTTTGCTCTTTCTGTAAATAATCAATTCCTTTTCTAAGGAGCTTTGGAGGCTTCTGAATAGAGAATTACAATGACTGGAATCTATCTGCAACCCTGCAGAGTGACCACAGGCAAGAAGCAGCAGACCCTTCCCACCCTCTTCTTCCAACACACCCTTAAAAAACTTAAAAAACTTAAAAGGTTGTCCACCCTTTTAAGATCAGCAATGACTATTTTCCCCTCTCTTTAGAAACTTGCTTAGAGGAGTCTTTAGTTTCTAAAAGCCAAGCTAGGAACCTCCTTATAGGCCTACATTAGATATTCCTTCCCCACCCCCCTAATTTGAGTTTATATATAAGTATTTCTATATATGTATTTTGGCATGGTGGTGGCTTATACTGGTGATTGAACTCAGAGGTGCTCTACCACTAAGCTAAGGGTCTCTTTAAGTTGCCCAGGTGGGTTCTTGAACTTATGATCCTCTTGCCTTTGTGTCTTGAATAGCTGGGGTTACAGATGTGCACCATTGTGTCCTACTTTAAATTAGTATTTTCATTCTCACTTATTCTTTAATACTTGAGAATCTTGGAAACTTATGAGCCAATGGTGTAGTCCATGCAATGAGTCAAGGCAGCTACAAGAAGTGTGTCATTTTGGGTCCTTGGAGAAACAGAAGCCAAGATGAAACTAGGCATACAAGACCTATAATGTTGAGAATGTCTCTGAAGGATAAAAGTGAGGGAGTGGGAGAAGGTGGGGAGAGCCTTCAGGCAACAGTGCAGGCCTGACACTTGCCAAAGGGGAGAGTGAGGAAAGAGGACTGGGTTGGAAGAAACTTGGACTGCAGCACAGCTCCAGAAACATCTTGGCCAGGCTGATGGGGAGCCTCAGAGCAGATGAATCACCACTGGGCAGCACAGGCCTGGTTCTGGGGCCCCTGCTGTGCCCAGGCTCCAAGTATCTAAAAGGTGCCACTGCTGGCAGAGCAGCTATCAGCCTGCTATTACTGCAGCAGCTTTTATCTCCAAGGGGGAGCTGAGCAGTGCTCTCATGATGCCATGGTCAGCAGGAAGATCGTCATGATCCCATATATGTGGATTTTATTTATTTGTACACAAGAGGAAGCAGAGTTGGGGATTCAAACTTTATCTCGGCTTCATAGCCATCACTGCCCTGGCTGGGACCTTAGGCAAGGAGCTAAATTTCCTTATTTATTAAGACAGTGAAAGTATCTTTCCCACAGAATTATTCTAAGAGTTATAATAGAAAGTATATAAAATGCTTAGTCCAGTGCCAGGTACTTAGCCAGTGCTAAATAAATAATTTAAATTTCAAATGTATTATGAGATGAAATATAGACTGCTATGCAACAGCATTCACTTTGATTTATTGAGGTCTTCTCAATAAATGATATTGTTAAAGGTCAAGTGAGGATGCACTATGGACAATGGCCACCAGCAGCACTCTCCTACCAATGCTGTGAAGTAGTTTCAGTTATTATGTCTATCTTACACAGGAGCAAACTGAAGCCCAAGAAGGTCTTGGTGATTTGTTGGAGCAGGTAACTTAGGAACTACCGGAGAATTGTATAGCTTCCCTTGGTTAATTTTGGTCAGGTGACTGCAGAGAGGTTGGGCTTTTTCACTTAATGCGCTCAGACCCGGGAGAATGTGAGGCTGATGATGTTGAAGCTGTCTGACCTCTGCAAAGGTAAGACTCTGAGGAGAAGGCAGAAGCAGAAGTAGTTGGCTGGCTAATCCAACATTCATTCAAACCCTTTCTCCTCCACTGAGATAGCTAATTGTTCAGAAATACTTTTCCCCTTCTTCATGTTAGTAACAGAGCTTCTCAAATTTTAGCTAGTACACGAGTACCCAAGTACTACATTTCCCAGCATCCCTTGCAGTTAGTTGTGATCATGTGACTCCATTCTGGCCAATGGGATTTGAGCAGGAAAAATGGTGAGTGTAACTTCTGTGTCACATTCTTTTTTTTTTTTTTTTTTTTTTTTTTGTAGTACTGGGGATTGAACCCAGGGCTTGTGCATGGGAGTCAAGCACTCTACCAACTGAATTATATTCCCAGCCCCTCTGTATCACATTCTTAAAAGGAAGCTTCTTATCATTTTCTTCTACTTTCTACCCACTTGGTTGCACAATGACAGTGCAGCTACTGATCAGACCTTGTGATGAAGAGGCAGAACCATCCCACAGTCTTGAACGTGACTTGTTCTTTGACTATTATATGAGGACTAATCAAAACAAAAAACACTGCTTCTATTTTAGGCACTAGAAAACTCTAAAAACACACTTTCTAGCCTCTGCAGTGGATAGAGTAGCTATATGGCACTGATGTATCCATTCAGTTGCAAGCAGACATCAGCTAGGGGCTTTGGGGAAGGATTTGGTTTTCTAGACATGAGAATCAGAGGCAGCTATTCTCTCTTTTCTGCCTTAAACAACTGGAGCAGGTGAATCCTTCAGTAACCCTGAAGACAGTGATACCACTGGTTACCTGAGTCCTTGCTTCTCCATTGCTGAAGTACAACACCAGAGAAGTGCACTGAGGCAAGTGTGGAGTAGAAAGTAAGAGGCTTTATTAAAGGATAGCAGGAAACAGACAGACAGACAGACACACACACACACACACACACACACACACACACACACACACAGGAAGGAGGAAGTCCCTTCCCTTTTATATCTAAGGTTTCCTTTGTCCTTCTACATTCCTGTCCTTTATCTTGCTTATTTCCCTTTATCCTTGTGTGATAGGGGATTCAGGTGGGAAGGCCAAAAGGTGGGAAACAGGTGGGCTGATGTAGGTGGAGGGGAGGAGTGATCACCCTAGGCCCTTCTAGCGTAGGGTGAATTGATTAGCACTTCCCTGTCTGCTGGGAGTTGCTTCATTAACAGTTCCTTAGGATGGGCCCAGGCCTTGGGGACATTAGCATTTCAATCTTCCAGGTGCAGTTTCTGATTTCTCAGACCCAGATCGGACTCCATTTTCTTTATTAGACTTGACTCCATTTTTCTCTATTAGACTCAATATCAGACCCGATTTACCTAGCTACGTTAACTACCTATCTTTAAATCTGGCTTTAACAGTGCAGCAGGGCAAAAAAGAAGAGGCTGGGTTCTCAGTAACATTACTGAGTTGCAACACAGAAATGTCATCTATGCCTATTCTGGACTACTTGTTCTATAAGAAGAAAACCCATATCTGTACTTCATATGTGAGAAAAGTAAATTACACTTTGTTGAGGCTTCTATCAGCTGAGTTTTCTGCTATTATAGCCCCAAAGCCAAAATATCAGTGGGACTTAATGCTGTGACAGAGAGCCCAGATGTTGATGATGTCCTCTGGCTCTGAATTCAGCTGGGCCTGAGACTGCCCCCAGCCCCTGGGCTTTTAGGTTATTAGAGATGGCCAGTTCTTTCTCTGCTTAATTTGAGTTTTCTGTTGCCTGAAACAGAAAGACAGATACAACTCCCAATCATTTGTGCATAATGATGTTTTGGTCAAAGATGAATTTTATATACGATGGTGGTCTCACAAGATTATAATGAAGTTGAAAAATCCTATCATTAATTTTTTTTTAGTTGTTGATGAACCTCTATTTGATTTATTTGTTTGTTTGTGGTGCTGAGAATTGAACCTTAGTGCCTCACACATGCTAGGCAAACACTCTACCACTGTGCCACAACCCTAGCCTGAAAAATCCTATCATTTTTATTGTATCTTTTTTATGTTCAGATACACAAATACGAATTGTGTCGCCTACAGTGTTCAGTATGGTGACATGCTGTGCAGGTTTGTAATCCAGGAGCAATAGGCTATATGATACAGCCTAGCTGTGTATTGGTACACCAACTTGATTTGGATATAATAAACTCTATGATGTTGCACAGTGATGAAAATACCTACCGATGCATTCCTCAGAGTATATCCCCATCATTAAGCAATTTGACACCTGACCATACTACCAAGTAACTAAGTGGAATGATTCTGTTTTCGTCTCCTCTGGTCCCTCCCTAAAATGTGATGGTGCAATAAATGACTAGATTTATGGGGCTGGTAGTGTATGTAGCTCAGTGGTACCTATGTTTAGCATGTGCAAGGGCCTGTGTTTAATCTCCAGCACCACAAACACACACACATAGAGTAAAATTAGAGCCAGAGGAAAAGAAAGAGAGAAAGAAAAATAATAGCAAGTTGAGCCAAGTTTTTTAAAAGCTTTGTATGCTTGTATAGTTCCTTGTTCAGAAATCTGCTGTTAGTTGCCTGGGATGTTGGGTTTTGATTTGTGTGGGCTGCCCTTGATACCATTTGAGCATACTGATTGAATCAAGTGGCAGGACTCAGTTTCCCCTTTCAAGCAATCCAGAACTACACTTCTGAGGCCTTTTATTCTCTTTCCTCTCTTCCTTAGGTGTGGCATGGCCCATGCTAATTAACTCATGTCTAGAACCAATCTGGTTGTTCTACCAGCTTACCCTTAAGTCCATGGGCCATACCCCTCCTGAATTTACTGATCTCCAGGGTTTTCGTCACTTTGGAGAATGGACCATTTAGTCGAATCCTAGTGCAGACCAGCATTAATAGGCAATTGCCACAGGGAGATAATAGAGGAAGAAAAATGGCTAAAAATATACAGTGAATCACAGAAAATTACATCTCTTAAAACCTACAGTGTATTCCCATTGTCATAGCAACCCTCGGCTAGTAAAGGCAGAGCTGATTTATCACAGGCTTTCCCCAGCACTCAATTTGGCCTGAAGCGCCTTCAGCCTGTGGTGTGAGTTGCGGTGGCAGGTGACAGGGCTGTCCCAAGTGCTGTGTTTTCTCTGTCCCTTCCAGTGGTTTTTCTGTGGAAATAGAACTTAAGTTCCTTCCACACACACAGGTCCCAGTCCCTTTTATGACTAAGATGAAGGTGATCATTTCTAACCTCTGAAAATGTATCCTGTGTTCTGCAGCAGGATGCTGACTTCCTGGAGAGGGCAGTGGGGCTGGGGATGTAGGAGGCTGTAGGTGCCAGACCCATCTGAGTGAATGAAGATGGGGGCAGGAGTTCTTTCCTTCTATCTTTCCCCTTCCTTTTCCTTTCCACCTCCCTCCCATCTTCCTTCACATCTCCAACTCTTCTCTGTCCTTCCTCAGTGGGTCCACTGTGAAATGGACTGGCCACTCAGCAGGACTAGGACAAGAGGTCCTGGTCATGCTTTGACATACCAGGTGAGTCTGATAAGAGTATGATAAAAATGTATGTTGGTGAACATTTTGTTTTTCCATCAGAACCTTATAAAATTCACTGGCAAATAATGTATGTTTTGGCATAATGTTAACAAGTGAAATTTTTGAATGCTATTTTAAAAACTTATTATTTGGGGAAATATTCTGGACAGAATTCTGGAGCATCCTCCCTCCAAAATAGTCCCATCCAGATATGTTAAAAGGACAAAGGAGACATCTGGAAGGAGTTCCCTCTGGAGAAATCTGGAACATCTAAACTTTAAAAAAAAAAAAAAAAAAAAAAAAAAANCCTCCTATCTCAGCCTCCTGAGCCACTGTGATTATAGGCGTGTGCCACCACACCTGGAAATATTAATTTTTTGATGTGGGTAATATATGGGGTTCTGAAAGAATGTTCATGTGTTTCAGAAAATATATGTTTATCTGTACCTTACTCTCAGATGATTCAGAAAAAAAGTACTTAGAAAAAAAGAAAATGACAAGCAAATGAGGTGAGGAATGTTCAGGAATTCTTTGAATTTTCCTGTTGTTTTTTTTTTTTTGTGTGTGTGTGTGTGTTTTTTTTTCAAACACCCTGGTACATGGTAAAGGAGCCATTTCTCCCCAGGACAGAAATCTCTCCACAACAGAGGGAACTTTCTTTCTCTGAAGCCACAGAGTGAAGTTCAGTATATGGAACCTGCTAACTCCAAGTTCTGAAGGTGTCAGGGTACAGTGGGGTGGCGGGGAGCACATGAAGCTCACTCCCCCTCTGTCCACATTTGGTCCAGCTTGTCCAGAACATTATATCTAGGTCCAAGGACCTCTAATACAAGTCCCAAAGCACTTACCCCAATACTTAAATAGTCATGACGTGCAAAGATTCCAAAGGAAGGTTTGCCATGTGTTATGCGCTGTTCCTTTCTCTGACAGTGGTTACCCTAATTCACTCTCAATATTGTGAGTGGCGGTGAAGCAGAATGTGGTTCTGTACAAATGATCCTGATTGAGTGAAATAATATCTTGATTCCTTCCCATTTGGTCTAGGAAAATAACAAGAGGACTAAGATACAGACAAGCCTTAATCTCTTCTCCTTGGAGGTGAGGCTCTGTCCATTCCTAGCTTCTAGAATGCTGGCTTGTTCTTGGAAGGATGCTGAGAGCCATAGCCTGAGTCGGAATGACACATGGCATTTTTGCCAGAATGGAGTGGTTGAGAGGTGACACCAGCAAGCCATTGAGATGATAATGGTTATGTTAAGCTGTGTATTCAGTTGTATATTAGACCCCTGCTGTCCGCCTCGCCTGCTACTTTGGAGTTCTAGGGGATTCCTGGAGAGTTCCCATTGGTTGGGGAAGTCGCGGGAGGAGGGATTTCCGGAGGAGGGATTTCCAGTTGGTGTGGCGTGTCCCAGGAGAAGGAAGTGTGTGTGGCGTTGGTGGGAGTTCGGAAATAAAGTTTGTTCCTGCTTCAGTGGCTCATGATTTGTGCCCAGCCAGACTGCGGCAGAAGGAGGCTTAGAGAGAGAGAGAGAGAGAGAGAGAGAGAGAGAGAGAGAGAGAGAAAATGGAGGCATTTTCAGTTCTGAAAAAATATTTGTCTCAATCCACCAATACCAGCCAGACATGAGTTGTATAAATCAAATAGGCACAGGGCTTCAGGCTGAGCTGTGAAAAAAAAATTAAATATTTAAGATCTGGTTGCCTTTATCTGATTAGATTAACAAAAATAAAGACATGAAGTCTGAGCCCTTTTAAAAGAAGCCACAATCTATATATCCCTGCAGAAGAGGGGGACCTCACAGCTGGGCCTAGTTTGTGTATAGATTATAGATAGTTCAAATCCCTGCCTATCAGGTGGCCCATTTGCCCACCTGCTACCTCCCAAATGGTTTGCTTCAGAGACACTGTGTACCGCATACTAGCGTTATTCAGTGATCAAGTGGGATTCAGGCAACGAATGAGTAGATATTAACTTTAGGCCCTGGTCAGTGCCCAGATATCGCTGCAGCTCTCTTCAGGGATGGGGGATGAGCATAATCTCCCTGTACCACTGCAGTCAGGGATGGGGTTGACCAGCATGGCCTAGAGAGAGCTTTGGTTTTTTTCAAGGTCCCTCTGTGGAAACATAATATGAACTCTTACCTGAAAAATGGACCACTTTCGTGGGCAACCTACGCTTTCTTTTCATTGGTCAGTCTCAGGAAGCAGATGTTTGTTATTTTAGCAGAAATGTTCTCACAAAGGATTTCCTAACTTACATCCCATACACTTGGGAAAGAAGGGAGTGGGAAATTTTCACAAGGAGAAACCAGTGCTTCACTGGACCCTGGTGAAGTTCCACTGTAAGGGGAGGAGTTTGGCTGGATGTCTAGGTACCAGTGGCTTCTCCAGCACTGCCTGGGGTGGCTATGGATCAGAATGGGTATCACCACTGTTTCCTGGACTGTGAGTTCTGTAGGAATTCTGTTTTCCACTTACCACCTGGGCAATGTCACTCTTAGTACATTGCTCAGAACTGAGGGTAAATTATGGATCATGCTTGGGCTTCAACCTCTCTTTGGGTTGTCCGAGTTCGTACTTGGGACTTGGTATTTTGCAACACTATCATGTTCCATGTGTCTTTATTGCAGAAGAATTTTATAATCCTTTTGTCCTCATCATATATACGAGAGTACGTCAAAGATAGCTTCAAATCCTTTGCCTCTCCTCCTAGCAAAAGGTAGAGTCTATTTTCTCTTTAAATTCAAATTGACACTGAGACTGGCTTTGGCCAACAGAATACATTGGAAGTAATACTTTGTGACTTCTAAGGCTGGGCCTTAAGATAGCAGCTTCCGAGATTGTCCTACTTGGAAGTAGCTGCCATGTCTGGCCGCTCTGCGTGTCCCATGTGGTAAAGAAGCCCAAGCTAACCACATGGAGGGAGAGAAGACGTGTACAGAAGTGTTGAGGTGCCAGACACCTTCCTGTGTAGCCACCAGGTGAATGAAGCCAAGGGAATGACCCCAGTCAACAGCACGTCGAAACAGAAAAACCAACAAAGAGAACCCTGTTCAAATGGTTGGCCCATGGAGTTATAAGCAAAAAAGATAGTTGCCTTAAGCCAGCAAGATTTAGTGTTATTTGTCGTCCAGTAATAAATAGATAACCAAAACACACAATTAAAAGCTAAAGGGCCAGCACCACAGGACCCGGATGGATAAAGCTTCTTTATGTCCTTCAAATAGCAGAAACTCTACAGAGCTGGGAGCAGAGCCCAGAAAAACTCCTGGACTCCAGGTGTGGTTTACATGATGTCAGACAGAAATATTTTTCTGAAAGCAGCTCTTTTTTCTCATACTTTTTTTTTTCTGTACACTGCCCCATTTGTCCTGTCCTGCTTGGTCATTGTACCTCCCTACCCTAGTCACATTTGTTCATTTTTGTTTTAAAAGACCCCATGGAATACCATAATAGTAACATTTGTAAACAATTTTGCTGTCCAACAAGAGGGGACTGTGTAATTAATTTATGATCCATTCATGGAAAAATAAACAACCTAGAAAGTATTAAAATCAATGCTTTAAAAGGGTCTCTTTGGGCAGTGAGGGAGATCCCCAATGTGTACTATGAAACAGGATGATCCTTAAAAAATATACAGGACTGGAGCTGTGGCTTAGTGGTGGAGCACTTGCCTCACACCTGTGAGGCACTGGGTTTGATCCTCAGAACCACATAAAAATAAATAAATGGGGGTTCATCTACAACTAAAATAAATAAATTTTAAAAATCTCTATATAATGCACATAGATGCAACAGAGTAGGATAAGGGTAATCTGTATGTTCTCATTGGAGTTTCCTGTAATAACTGTGTATGTAACTTTTGTCATAGGATAAAATAGAGGAGTGTCACTTAGGAGCTGGAAAGAGTGATGGGATGGAGGAAGACTGTCATTTCCCTGCGGGAAGTAGAATTAGGCTGAAATGATGTGACTTAGACCAAAATACCTGAGTTTCTTGGGTTCCCTGCTCAGTATTTGCTCTTCTGTGCACAGAATTGCTGGTTCAGGCCCCCTGCCAACATGGCCTCTGTCAATAGTAGTTGAAGTCCAGGCTCATGTAGATTCTCAAGTGAAATAGAAATCAGAGCCAGAATGGTGGTTATTAAGTGAGTAGTGGCCTTGTCAGAACTTCATCATGAAATGGTATTTATTAAACATTCTCTTACTTTAATGAGCCAGGAAAGAGGATTCTCTTCCCTTCATAATTTACAGTCATGTTTCTCAGCAAAAGCTGGGCTCCCTTCCTAATATGGTCCAGGACCTTGATCACCCTGAGCTGTATTACCTGGCAGAGTGTTCAGGGATAGAAGTGTTAATGCAACCAGAGAGCAGCAAGTACATGTCTGGTAGCTCTCTGGGACTTCTTGTCTACCTCTTACTTTTTTTCATACATCCCACTAAAAATTACAATAGTAGAATCTGTGTATGGTAGACATCTGTCTTTCAGTATCTTCTTTTCTACGGGAAATAGCACCTCGCTTTCCTTTTGGGGAAACATCTCCCCCTATTCTGTTCATGTGGCTGGGAGCTCCAGATATCTGATATCTGACCCAGGACTGCCCAGTTGGCATATTCCATTCTCCTGGTCTTAGAGAAAAGGGTCACAAAGACGCACATGACCAAAGTCAAAGCACACATTTCTACGACATTGGCTGGAACTACTGAGCCAGCCAGGGACGGAGTATTTCTATTTGAGTTGCTAAGCTGGAAGGGTGCAAGCTGAGAGCTGCTTCTGGCCATCTGTGCCCCTCACAGGGAAAGCCCGCCTGAGAGTAAAGTCAACAAGGAGGGCAGCAGAGTTAGGAGAAGGACAGAAGCAGATTTTTTAATGTTGTGGATCCAGCTTCTCCAGAATTTACTCTTGGATTTCTCAGTTGCACAAGCTAATAAAATCTTTTTCTTCTTTCTTTAGTCAGTTTGAATTGGATTTCTCTTACAGAAAAAGGTAGAAGAAGGTAGAACTTGAATACTGCCTGTGAGATTAGGTAGAGAAACTTTTTCCTTTTGCTATTTTTTTTTTCTTGTGGTGCTAGGGATCAAGTGCTCTACCACTGAGCTACATCTCTAGCCCTCACTTTATGGCTTGTGAAATAAAATCACACATAGTCATTGTATTAGTCAGCTTTCTATAACTGGAAAAAAATGTCTGAGAAAAATAACTTAAAGGAAGAAAAAATTTTTTTGGCTCTTGGTTTCAGATCATGGTCAACCAGCTACCTTGCTTTGGGCCTGAGGTGAGGCAGAACATCATGGCAGAAGGGTGTGGTGGAAGAGGGAAACAGAGAGAGAGAGCAAGAGAAGAAGAAGGAGGAGGTGGAGGAGGAAGAGGAGGAGGAGGAGAAGGAGGAGGGGGGAGAGGAGGAGGAGGAGGAGGAAGAGAGAGACAGGGAGGGAGGGATACCTTTCAAAGATATGCCTCCAGTAACCTTTCTCCACCTCCTAAAATTTCTATCACCTTCCAATAATGCCATCAAATTATTAATTCATCAATGGATATATCTACTGATGAGGTCAGAATCCTAGTGATCCAATCACTTCTCCAAGCCCTGCTTTTGAACATTGCTGTATTGGGAACTAAGCCTTTAACACATGAGTCTTTCACAGACATTCTAGATCCAAACCATAATGGTCAGATTTGAGCCTCACCACAATCTTATGAAGCAGGCAAAGTCTCTATTATTATTTCCATCTTACAGAAGAGGAAATCGGGGCTCACAGAAATTGGTGATATAGGCAGAGGCACAGGGCTAGGGAGCAGCAGAGCTGGGGCACAAATCCAGGCTCTTTCTGCCACACAGAGAAGCTTCAGGTGATACATTAGAGGTGGGTGGGCAGAGAGAAGGCAAAGTGGGGATTTGGAGAACATACCCCAAAGAACCCCCTCTTGCCCTTTTAATCAGCAGGCTGTAGTTACTATATTCTTTATTTCTTTTTTGGCTACTTCATTCTTAGTACATAGAAATGCTACTGAATTTTTGTTGTTATTGTTGTTGTTTTTGTACCAGAGATTAAACTTAGAGGCACTCGACCACTGAGCCACATCCCCAGCCCTATTTTGTATTTTATTTAGAGACAGGGTCTCACTGAGTTGCTTACCTCCTTGCCGTTGCTGAGGCTGGCTTTGATCTCGAAATCCTCCTGCCTCAGCCTCCCAAGCCGCTGGGATTATAGGTGTGCACCCCTGCACCCGGTGAAATGCTATTGATTTTAATATGTTGATTCTGTATCCTGCAGCTTTACTGTATTCATTTATTTTAACTTTTCTTTTTTGGTGGAGTCTTTAGGGTCTTTTCTGGATAAGATCTTATCAGTAGCAAACAGCAGAAATTTCGCTTTTTTTCCTTTTGAATGTCTTTTATTCCTTTCATTTGCCTAAATGCTCTGACTAGGACTTCCAGTGCTATGTTGAATAGAAGTGGTAAGATGAGCATCCTTGTCTTGCTCTGGATCTTAAAGCAAAGGCTTTCAGTTTTTCGCTGCTGAGTAAAATATTAGCTGTGGGGTCATTGTATATGACCTTTATTGTGCTAAAGCACATTTCTTCCATAGTTAATTTATTGAGAGTTTTTCTCACGAAAGGAAGTTAAACTTTGTCAAATTCTTTTTCTACATCTATTGAGAGGATCGTGCAGTTTTTGTTCTTCATTTTGTTTATACAGTGTCTCACATTTTATGATTTATATAAGTTGAAGCATCCTTGTATCCCAGAGATAAATCCCACTTGATCATGGTGAATGATTCTTTTAGTGTGTTATTGAATTTGATTTGTTATATATTTTTGATTCTATGTTCATCAAGGATGTTGACTGTAATTTTTCTTTTTTTGTGGATGCCTTGTCTGGCTTTGGTATTAGGGTAACACTGGCATCATAAAAAGATATTGAAGGTATCCCTTCCTCTTGGATTTTTTTTTTTTTTTTTTTTTGGAAGAGCTTGTGACCTAACCACTTACTGATAAACACCCTGGCACTTGTCAGCAAATCCTGGTCGGCCTTCTGGCCTTTCAGCTGGGGCTGGAAAGATGTTCTAGGTTTGTCATTTTAATTGTACCTCTCCCTTCCTGATTAAGGGACACATATTCTCTAAAACTCCACAAAGGACATGATCCCTTCATGTGCTCTATCTTTTCAAGCTGGCTCTGGCTGGCTGGCTGTGGAAGCTGCAAAATCTACAAATGGTTCCAAATGATTCATGCAACCACCTGGCTTCCAGTTTTCTGGCTCTCGATAGTGCTCGGAAGCCCAGAGTGGTATTTTATGGGGAACAGGGGAAGTAGGGTCTGGCAGGAGTGAGGGCCTGTGCCCCGGCTCAGAAGGCTTTCCTGTGGCTCCCACACTCCTCCTGGCTTGCTCCATCTGTGGACTGTGGGGAAGCCAATGTAACTCGTTATCTATTTATTTTTTAAAGTGCTGCCCTTGGTGTTAAAGTCACCTTAGGGTACAGAGCACACAATTTTAAAACAATTAAAAGACATAAAACAGAAGATCGGCAATGATGGCAGTTTTTAAAAATCAGCAATAGAATGCCCATCTGAGGCTCGCCCTGGGGCTCTGAAGATCACCCACCTGTCCTGTGGGCTCTGTCAGCAGGAAGGCCCAGCACGATTTTTCTCCAGTCCCTGTGAGCTGTTTGCTCATGAAACCTGGCCCCAGTCACCTTCCTTCAGACTCCCCTGAGTCTTTATGACTCAGCTCCAGGCCAACACCAACTCGTTTATTTTCTTTCTGTCCCTGGCTACTGGTGGCTTTCCGGAACGGTGGTGTCTGACAGGAACAGAGAAGCCAGCCTGCTCCAAGTGTCCAGCGTGGGGGTCCAGCCTAGCAGCCAGTGCATCACTGCCTGTGCCTCTCTAGTAGTTGATGACCAATAATAGTATCGATCATGACAATCATAAAATGAGAGTTCCTTTCCAAGGTGGCTTCTCTTGTATGTCAGTCACCATTAATGTTTCTCCAGCTTTAAAAAACGTGCAGTTAGAATCAGAGGGGAGGAAAGAAGGCTAAGGCAACCACATTACTCAGGTTGAAAGAGAACTTGGGAAAAGCAAAGCACCATGTTGAAGTCATTTCCAGTAGCTGGAGGGTCTGTTTATAACTGGCTTCTGGCTGCTAGTAACAGAGATCCTACCCTTTGCAGGTTTGCAAACTGGTTGATGAGCTGAGCTGTCACTTCCTGCTTCTTCACCACCTTTAGTACCTTGGCAAAATCCTTTCTCTTTCTTTTTCTTTTTTTCTTTTTTTTAGCTTTCCTCACTGGTAAAACCAAGGTCTAGAACCTCTCCTTACAACACTGCATTATGGCTTTCGTATCTCAGAACTCCAATCACCACTGGCAAATATTGATTGTCTTTTATCTGCCAGGCACCTGTAGGGATCTCCCATAAAATAAACATTTTCCAGTGTTTCAGCATCGCATAGATGGACATCTCCAGTGGACACAGTGGCATCTTAAGGGGAAGGAGAGGAAGCATCTTTTGGCTCAATTACATACGTATTAATCACCTACTACCTTTCCCATCCACTGTGTTGTGATTACCATTTGGTTGCTGTTCCCTTTGGTGCCCAAGCAACCACATTCTGGAATTCTTTGAGTGCCACTCCACCTGAAGGAGCCACCCTGCCTCTATCTGGACAGTAATGAGGTTTCCTTTCCAGCTTCACACTGACCTACTATCTTTCATCCCGCTGAGCGTGCCCCGGCTGCATTCATTTCTCTCTATGCTCCGGTTTATTCAGCTGTGTTCTCCTGTGCTCTGCAGGCTATCTGTCACAGGAGGCTGTCACAACCCAATTGGAATTCACTTAATCTTTCCCTCTGCCCTATTCACTGAGAAACACGTTCATTCGGCATTTCAGCCATGGAAATTCTCAAGCCTGTCTTCTTTTGCCTAAAATGGAAACCTCAGTGGCTTTGCAGAAAAATTCCACCTTCTTCTGCAACCTAAACCTAATAGCTATGTGTTGAATCCTTGGGATATGCCCAGTTCTATTGTGTCCTCAAGAGTTTTATGATGATTTAGCGGAATGAAACAGAAACAATTTGAAAATAGCATAGCACAGCAAGCTATCAGTATTACCATTAGGTGCCAAAATGTGTGATTCTAAAATGCTATCACTCACCCTCGTAGATGTTGACTCACATTAAACACTTATGTGCATTTCATTTCTACTTTATAACAAGCCTAGAAGATGAGGATTAGTGTCCTCAATTTTTTGGTTTATTTCATAGTGCTGGGGACCAAACCCAAGGCCTCATGCATGCTAAGCAAGTGTTCTACCTCTGAGCTACACTCTCAGTCCAGGGTTCCCATCTTATACATCAGCAAACTGAGTCACAAGCAATTTAATTGGCCTTTGGTTTCATGGGTGATAAGACAACCCAGCGCTGTTCATCTCTGAAGGACAAGCATTTTAACCTCTATGTTCAATAACTGCTTTTGTAGGCTTCGTGAAGGGGGTGTCTAAGTGTTTTGATCCTGGCTATTTCCAGAGCTCAATTAAAGAGCACACATATGTATGTATTTATAAATATATAGAGCATGTGTTACATGCTACACCTCTTACAGACAGTAAGATCAAAAGAAAAAGCCAGATAAAATGGTCTGTTTACTAGAGGTCAGGGTTGAAGGACTGCTGAGGGGTTCAGAGGATTAGGCAGGTCAGGCTTGGCCACTCCAGTAGGTCAAGGGAGAGGGGGAAAGAGAAAAGGAGAGAAAGTAAAAACACACATATATACATACACATGTACACATGCACACACACACACACACATAAACAATAAAGAAAACCCCCAAACAACCCAAACCCCATGCACCCCAATGCTGCCCCTGATTCTTCTCCCTGCCGGGTTCTTGTGGGGTACCCAGAATACCCTGAGGTGCTGCTTAGGTTTCAGTCTCACACATCCTGTGGCCTCAGAGGGGCAGGGCTGACGTCCCCCTATTTTGAATGACCTAGATGAGCTGTCCCTCAC
Source organism: Marmota marmota marmota (assembly GCF_001458135.2). Taxonomy (NCBI): domain Eukaryota; kingdom Metazoa; phylum Chordata; class Mammalia; order Rodentia; family Sciuridae; genus Marmota; species Marmota marmota. The sequence goes on from NW_025999900.1 coordinate 4,412,931, forward strand.
AGCCAATATTCCTTCAAATGAACTGAAATTAGGAAGTGTCCTATGCTACTAAGACTTCTTCTTTTTTTTTTTTAGCCTCGTTTCTTTTTCTTATCTATGTTTTTTTGGAAAGTAGCAAAGATTATAAGGGAGAGAGAACAGTGGAAAAGCCCCTTGGTAGTTGTAAGTGGAAATGAATGAGGTGCCTTTAAAAAAAAAAAAAAAGCCCTAGGTCTAATATGTCCCAGATTGGATTCCCATTCTTAGAACTAAAAAAAATGAAAATACATGAAGCTGTATCTCTCCTTTGAGGCAGCCTGGAGGGTCTGCTTCAACGAGGACTAAGGGGGAAATGTTTAATTTTATCGGTTTGTTCTGCTGGGTCCTTCCCTCCAGGACACTGTTTAGTGCACCGAATGAAGTGGAAAATGAAGACCAGGTAAGCAGTCAGCTGTGAAAAGCTCTAATGGACCCAGCACCCCTTTGGGAATGAGGAGGCTCTTGCTGGTACTCAGGATCAACATCTCTCTCAGTTCAGCAGGCTTTGTTTTTTGTAATGGGAATTTAACTCCCTCAGGTGGCCCCAGGAGGGAAGTCTGCTTGTGCATTCAACAGCAGTGGGGTTGCAGCATCTTCTAAAGAGAATTCGGGCCACTCTCCCAGAAGAGGCCTGTGGTTCACCGGGGGCCTTTGGAAATCTTGACCTTCCTGAATAGGGAGGACCACAGAAAGAGAACCATCCTGTGATGACCTGTGGCTTCTAAGCAGTGGAGCTGGGATAGTTCCTAGAGTGGAGGGGACCAAGGGCTTGTCTGGATCTAGACCCCAATACAGTACCTCTTATGGGAGTAATAGGATAGGCTAGCCCCTTTTAAGCTCCCTGGAGTTTTTAAAAAAGAATTAGTCTTTGGATTGGGCTTGGGAGGGTAGAAAATGTTGTCTATATAATAATAAATAATAACAATATTAATAGTTGGGCAGGGTGGCACATCTCTGTAATCCCAGTGAGTAGGGAGACTGAGGCAGGAGGATTGCCAGTTCAAAGCCAGCCTAGCGATTTAGCAAGGCCCTAAGCAACTTAGCAAGATCCTGTCTCAAAAAATAAAAGGACTGAGGATGTGGCTCAGTGGTTAAGTGCCCCTGGGTTCAATCCCTGGTACAAAAAAAAAAAAAAAAAAAATAGGGTAGGAGAAAGAAGCAACTATTCTATGCTTATTATTATATACCATTTGGTCTTTGTTGAATTAATTTCTTCTTTTTGGCCCTATGCTTTTTAAACAAGTAAAAATGTAGAATCTGAGGGACGGATATAGAGAAGGAGGACTGGAGAGGCCAGGAGAAGGGGAAGGATTTTTCTCCCTGGGGTAGTTCCAGGGCTCCTCTCTATTGTGGATACAGCTGATTATAGGCAACTTCTTTGGTGAGCTGAGTCAACCTACACAAAAAATATGGGAAGGAGAAAAGTGAAAGCAGAAAAAGATTTGTGATCTGGGTGTTGGGTAGGGTTGTCAGATGGAGTTCAGGACACAGGTTATCTTTTAATTTCAGATAAGCAATAAATAATTTTCTGGACTACAAATGATATTTTAGTATAAATATGTATTTTTGAAGCATACATGCGTCCCCAACATTACATGGGGCATACTTATTTTAAAGAAAATGATTCATTGTGTTTCTGAAATTCAAATTTAACTGATCATTGTTTTTGTTGTTTGTTTCATTTTGTTTTGCTTTTGATTAATCTGGTGAGTTGGGGAGTTTGGTGGAATTTCTAGAGTTGAGATTGTGGAGCAGTTGCATGGGGGGTAGGGCAATTAGGTAGATGAAGAAAACATCTTAATAAACGTTAGCCGGGTGTGGTGGCACATCCCTGTAATCCCGTGGCTCCAGAGCCTCAGCAAAAGTGGAGCGCTAAGCAACTCAGTGAGACCCTGCCTCTAAATAAAATACAAAATAGGGTTGGGGATGTGGCTCAGTGGTCGAGTGCCCCTGAGTTCAATCCCCAGTACCCCACCCCACAAAAAAATGTTGTAGATTACAAATTGGATTCCCCTTTTGTTTCTTGAGTGATGCTATTATGATTAGAGAACTTCAGGTTCTATTTGGTTTTAGAGCTGTCTTCTTCAAATGTAACTACTAGCAGAGACTGGGTGATGTGGGATACATGTGATTGGAGTCCTGGGATGAAGGCACTGGCTTTGGGTGTCCCAACCAACCAGACTTGGTCACCTGTATCAATATGCCAATCAAAGAGAGAGGCCCAAAGGATCTTTAGCATGGCCACTGGGAAGAACAGATACAGGGGTATGGTCATTAGAGATCTGTCTTTAGGGGCAGATGGAAATGTTGAGATTTTATAGAAAGGAGAACAAAGGCGCAGGTTGGGGGCTTGCGTGGCTGGTGGAGTCTGGGGTTGTCACCTCCACAGTGAAGGACTACTTGCCACAATGACTAGCTATCTGTCCTAGTTGAACGAAGCATGCCGTCTTCTGGGTGTGTCAGGTATCAGACCAGATCCAGGTAGGAAATAAATGTGGTTATTCCCTGATTGGTTGATCATTATCTCGGGGAAGGTCATCATCACTTGAGGGGGCAATTCAGTTCCTGTCTGGAAATGGCTGCTCCTGCTTAGTGGGAAAGTCTTGGTTTTGCTGTGGGGCAATCACTTGTGCTTTTGGAGGCCAGCTCATCCTAGGTGTTGTGCTCTGGGAGGCTCCCTGTTGCTTAGGGGTACTTTTAGTCCCTTGTCACACAGATGTGTCAATCAGACTTGTTGTTAGGCAAAGTGAAGTCAGAGAGGGACAAAATGGAGTTGATTAGATAGATCAGTGGCTGGCCCTCCTTCACATATGCATTGTCTTCCAAAATCCTCACAATTATGTAAGGTAGATGGCATTATTCTTGTATTATAGGTAAGGAAATTGAGGCTCAGAACGGTTAAATAACTTACCCAGGGTTGCACAGGAAGTAATGGAGCTGATTTTCAATGAGTTCATTTAAACTCTTGTGTTCTAAACCTGAAGTCTAAGAAGCCTATTTCAAACCAAATCTCTACTTCTCAGCTAAATGCCACTGATATGTTATTTTTAAATACATGATACATATATCCAGAATAAACTCTGATTTTTAGAATTCCTTTTTCAGTGGGAGAGATAAATATATGGAGAAGTCAAGGATCACACAGGTAGGTATGGCAGAGCCAAGACTGGCTAGAACCCAGAGGGAACAGTAGGGATTGAGAGCTCCAGGGACAGCTGCGAAAAATGTGAGGCAGGTCAAACTGACTCCCCCTCTATTGTCTGTCTCCTCCTTCCTCAAATTCACTCACTTCTCCCTCCTCCTCTTTCTCTGGCATTGAGCTGAGTCCCATTTCTAAGTGTTCCTGCTCTAAGCCAGTTGTCATAATCCCTGCAAGGTGTTAGCTGATAACGGCCTATGGGAGGATCATAAAATGTTAGCCCAGTGGAGGATATTAAAGGCCAGAGAAGTCTAAAAACAAAAGTGTGCTGAGACAGATATTGTAAGAGAGGACAGAGGCACTGGCCACCACGCAGCTGTGTGTGGTGGCATTTACCTTGGGACATTCACTATGATTCAGTGTCTTATCCCTGGTCTAATACCCAGCCTTGCTAGTCTAGACACCCTATCTTTTCATGCCCCAGTATGACTGGATGTGGGGACAATAACTCAAAGAGAGAAATGCGAACAAAAAAGCCAATTTACTCCTGCACAGTAAGACGTGGACCTGCTAGGCTAACTTTAGCCTGACTGGATGAGAAGACATGCTGGGAGTCAAAGTATTTGCTGGTTGTTAAGGACTCCTGGAAACCGTGCAGGAGGAGTTAGGTACAGAACAACAGAGTTTTCTGGGCATGCTGGTGCACACCTGTAATCCCAGTGAGGTTGAGGCAGGAGGATCACAAGTTCAAGGCCAGCCTGGGCAAGATAGTGAGACCCTGTCTCAAAAGAAAAAGTAAAAAGGGCTGAGGATGTAGCTCAATGGTAGAGCACTCCTGGGTTCAATCCCTAGTACCAATAAATAAACAATAAAATAAAATTTAAAAAAATAATAAAATGAAAGAAATAAAATAAGGCCAGGATATAGCTCAGTGGTAGCTCATCCCTGGGTTCAATCCCTAATATTTTAGGGAAAAAAAAAATTGAATGGCATTGAATTCTATGGTCTGGGGCTGTCACCTCCACAGTAAAGGACTACTTACCACAATGACTAGCTACCTGTCCTTGTTGAACGAGGCATGCCCTCTTCTGGGTTGAGCTGGGATGTGTCAGGTATCAGACCAGATCCAGGTAGGAAATAAATGGCACACTCAGAAGAGGGTAGTGATTGCAAAGAGTTTAAGGAAGTAATTCTTTTCAAACATATTCCAAAATCAGCCAGGGATGCTGAAGCACCATTAGGGTTTAGATATGAGGAGTATTTCAAAAGATCCTATGGATGCAGGAATGTTTGGAGATGAAATGATTGGATTATGAGAGTTATAACCTGATCAGTCCATCTCAGTTTGAATGGACTGGGTAGTAACTGTAGGCAGGTGGGCAGAGCTGGAGGAGGCAGGTCACTGGGAGCATGTCCTGGAAGGGAGCATCTTTGCTGCAACCTCTTCCCCCCACCCCTTCCCTGCTTCCAGATCTTACCCTAAGCAGAACAGTTTTCCTCCATGATGTGCTGCCTCACCTTGGGCCCCAGAGCAATGGAGTTGACTATCTATGGACAGAGACCCCTGAAACCTTGAGTTTCAAATAAACTTTTCCTCTTCTAAGTTGTTCTTGTTGGGTGTTGCTGAGAGCCCCTGCCGAGTCTGTATGGCCCCTGGCATTTTGCCAACATTGGCAAAATGCCAGGGGCCATACAGACTCGGCAGGGGCTCTCACCAAGGTGTTTTGGTCATAGGGATGAAAAACTGACAAAACACACCCCTAGTCTAGCAATTGTGGGAATCATTACCATGTCAAGGGCAAAAGGAGGAAGCAATTACTAGAACTTGGGGAAAGCCATAGCCATGCTGTAAGAAAATGCACTTCCACAGTATCTGTGGCCTCTGTAAAGGGACACAGTACTTCCACAACAGTCTAGTAGGGTGGGAACCCAAGGAAGAAGTGCCCTGGCTTCTCTCTGCAACTGTCCCCTAACCCTGCCTCCAGTTGGCTGCACACAGCTGGAAGCTGGAGGGCCCTTTTGGTGCAGTCAGTAGAGGTGGTCTCTCCCATCCCAGGGTGGAGAAGGTGGAGAGTGTGTCTGGAAGGGCAAACAGGTATTTGGCACACGGGATTGCAAGAATTTCACCTTCTTTTTCTAGGTGTGTTGAATCTGATAATGACGTTTTATCAATCATATTTTCCCCACTTTCTCATGGTTTGTAAGTCACGGTTTGTGGGACTCTGCCTAGGGCCTCTGCTAATTAACTTAAATCAGGCTCCTTACTGAAAGAAGAGTTGCTGGCAAGGGGAACTCATGATTAGGCCAGGGCACTCTCAGATAATCTCATGCCACCAGCTTTATCGAGAGTGATTTTTTTTTTTTTTTTAATTTGACAGTGCTGGGGGTTGAATTCAGAGCCTCACTCATGCTAAGGAAGTGATCTACCACTGTGCTATACCACCCCAGCTCCTTGTATTTGAAGAACTCTTAAAATTTTTTTAATTGGAGTATTATAATTGTACATAATAATGGGATTCATTGTGACATATCTGTGCATGCATATAACATAATTTGGTCAAATTTATTCCCTAGTACCTCCCTGTTCCCTCTCTTCCTCCTTTCTCCTTCTCTGGTCCCCTTCCTCTATGCTGCTGGTCTCCTTTCTAATTTCATGGAATTCCTCTATCCTTCCCCGCTTTTTAAATTTCTAGCTTCTACAATTGAGAGAAAACATATGACCCTTGACTTTCTGAGTCTGACTTATTTTGCTTAACATGGTACTCTCAAGTTCCATCCATTTTCCTACAAATGATATAATTTTGTTCTTCTTTATGGATGAATAAAATTCCATTGTGCATGTACCACATTTTCTTTTTTTTTAAAATTTATTTATTTTTTAGTTGGACACAATATCTTTATTTATTTTTATGTGGTGCTGAGGATTGAACCCAGGGCCTCACAGGTGCTAGGCAAACGCTCTACCGCTGAGCCACAATCCAAGCCCCCACATTTTCTTTATCCATTCATCTGTTGATGGACACTTAGGCTGGTTCCATAACTTGGCTATTGTGAATCATGCTGCTATAAATATAGGTATGCAGGTATTGTTATATAGTATGCTGACTTTAATTCTTGAGAATAAATACCGAGGAGTGGGATAGCTGGGTCATATGGTGGTTCTATTCTAAGTCTTTTGAGGAACCTCCACACTGTTTTCTACCATGGTTGTAGTAATTTACAATCCTACCAACAGTATATAGTGTTCCTTAAAAAGAACCCTTAAATATGGGAAATACAAGACTCAAAGGTGAGATTTCAGTTTAATAGTGGGGAGATGTGGGACCTATGCTCCCCAATATGTCCACACACTAATACCCAGGACCTGAGACTATGTTGCCTATCGTAGGAAAAGGGACTTTGCAGATGTGATTATTGAAGATCCTGAGCTATGGAGGTTATCCTGGATTGTCTGGTTAGGCCCAAAGTATTCACACAGGTTCTTATAGTGAGGCAGGGGCTGGGTGTAACTCAGTGGCAGAGCACTTGCTTCACATGTGTGATGCCCTGGATTCCAACCTCAGCACTGAAAAAATATTTTTAAAAAGGTAGAGTGAGGCTGGGGAGCCAGAAGGAGAGAAAGGAGATGTGATGACAGTAGTTGGGGTTGGGCCAGGCATAGTGAGGCACACATGTAATCCCAGCCACTTGGGAGGCTAAGGCAGGAAGATGGCAAGTTTGAGGCTAGCCTCAGCAATGTAGTGAGACCCTATCTCAAAATATAAAATGAAAAAGACTGGGGATGTAGAATACCCCTGGGCTCAATCCCCGGTATAGTAGTAGTGGTAGTAGTAGTAGTCGTAGAAGAAGCAGCAGCAGCTGCTGCTGCTGAGGTTGGATTATTGTACTTTGAAGGTGGAGGCAAAGGGGCCAAGAGTCCAGAAATACCAGAGGCCTCTAGAAGATAGAAAAGAGAAGGACATACCAGGTGGAATGTAGCTTTTGATTTCAGCTCCATAAGACCTGTTTTGGGCTTCTGGCCTCCAGAACTGTAGGAGAATAAATGTGTTTTGTTTTCAGTCACTACTTGAGACAGTAGGCCTTAGAAACTAACATGGAAGATATGTATGGGACAGAGGCCCAACATTTTTTTTTTTTTTTTGTACAAGGGATTGAACTCAGGGGCTCTTAACCACTGAGCTACATCCCCAGTCCTTTATTTTTTTTGTTTTTAGGCAGGGTCTTGGCTAAGTTGCTTAGGGCCTAAATTGCTGTGGCTGGCTTTGAACTTGTGATCCTCCTGAGTTGCTGGGATTACAGGCATGTGCTACTGCATGCCTTTGGATGGGGATGGCTTTTTTATGAAACAATTTAGGGTCTCTACACAGACAACAGGAGTCCTGAGCACAAAAGCCCCCTGGTAATCTGTTCCATGACATGTGGTATAAACACCTAAAGGGTTTTCTGCAGGGCTGGATCCTTTGCGGCTCACCAGGCCTGGGGTGGTGGCTGAGGCTCTCCTACCATACCACCTCTGAGCTGAGAGCCCCAGGAAGGCAAGTGAGGAGTCCTCTCCAGACATGGACAGTTGGTAAGAAAATTAAGGGGTGGCACCAAGGATACCCTCCTACTGGCAATCCATTGCAAAAAGAGCCTAAGGAAAGAGCTTTGAGTGGGCTTTGAACTGGCACACTTGTCGGGGTAGGGGAACTCACCATTGAACTTCTTGTCATCTGGCAGGCTTCTTTAGTTCTGCTTGCCACCCCTGCAGTGACCCCAACAGGCTCTCAGGGAGAGGCCCTTCTCTGTAAAGCTGTTTGCTTTCTTCTCCAATTAAGCCACACACACTAAATGGAAATGAAGAGGACCTCGCTTAAAATGTGCCTTTAGAATGAAATGGGATATGAAGAGGCTCAAATCCATTTTAGAGACAGTCTCTTCTGTCAGAAATCAATATAGCCCTTTCATTCTACAATGTGCCAGTTCATAAAGTGAAAACGGCTCGAACTCTCAATTTAACATTTTCAAAGCTGATATTAAATTCTAAGATTTTATATCTGCTGTTGCCCATTTAGGACCAAGTTATAAATCTGCAGTCTCTCCCCAGCTCATGAGTTTGACAGGGCTCAATAAAAACTTTTATAATCAAGTTCAATAAAGAATCACAAATCTCCGTCTTGTGATTTTTAGCTTACAACAACCTTTATAAATAATATCTTCCAGCCTTGATGTTTGTCAATATTTGTCATTTTTAAAAGAGGTAAAATAGAAATACTACATAAACTTTTACCTCTTGGACAGAAATTGTTGGTAAAGAATTCAATGAATAAGATGTCTTCTTAGTGGCATTTTTTTTTTATAAAAAAATGACATGAAAAATCAGAAGTTGGAATCTTTAGCAGACATGGTCTGCAACTAGTGGCATTCAAAAGGAAACAGAAGACAGGTATGGAAGTCTTTTAAAAAAAGAAAGAAAGAAAAAGAAAAAGAAAAAAAAGGTGAGGGTTGTGGCTCGGTGGTAGAGAGCTTGCCGAGCTTGTGTGAGGCATTGGGTTCGATCCCAGCAACACATAAAAATAAACAAAATAAAGGCATTGTGTCCATCTACAACTAATATATATATTATATATATATGTGTATATATATATATATATATATATATATATATATATATATATATCCTC